>NC_051313.1:108464929-108775836 GCF_015220235.1 Choloepus didactylus
GGCTTAAAATAAAAGCACCCTAGGAGAGAGGCCATCCAGGGGCCTATATTTATACTCCCATGAAAATGGCTGATATCACTTTCTTTCCTGAGAGCACTGTTTGCTTTGATGGACAAAAAGGAGAGAGAGGGAGCCAAAAGGAAGTGAGGGGCCTGAAGGGTGTGTATGGGGAGGAGGGGACTGAAGACAAGTGCGGTGGGGCGGCGGGGCCTTGATCTAAATCCTGTCTGTTTCAAAATTTCTTAGGTTTCCAAGTACCCTAGAGCCCATCCAAACCCTTTTGCCCTGTCTGTGAGATCCTGAACCTTCCGTTTTGGAAAATCTCTCCTCAGATCCCTTCTTTCCCCATCACCACTGAAACCAGGGATCACCCCAGGCCAAACCAGTTGGCTTCTCCCTAAAAGCAGGCAGCCTAAGGGCTGACTTTGCTCAGGGCATTACCCCCATCTCTTCTCCACTCATATTCCTTCCATCCTCCCTCCTTTCTCCGTCTCCAGCAAGCTTGGCCAGCCTGTGTGAGTGTGAGTGTGTGTGTGAGGCCCGTAGGCTCCCAGAGGACAGGGAACCACAACCCTCCTGCCTTGGGGCAGCTGCAGGCCCTGGAGTGGGGCTCCCGACCCTTGGACGTCTCCGGCATCTCACATCCCACAGCGGCCCCGTGCCCCCATCCCAGAGGAGGAGTGAAGTTTGTGACTGAGTCCAGAGGAACCTCGTGCTGAGGTGGGGCAGGAGGAAGCACACACAGTGGGTGTGGGTCTCGGGAAGCCCTGCTGTGGGGGTGAGGCTTCACCAGAGACTGAGGGAGGGTGTGCACATCTCTCAGGGGCCTCACCCACCTGGGGTTCCCCCACCCCCGACCCAGCTCTGCCTGCCACCCACCATCCAAGGTCGACCATCCCCCTTCCCATCCTACCCCAGTGGCCCCCTTTCTCCCCACTTCACCCTCTGCTGCTACAGGCTCACCTTGGCTTTAAACTCCCCAACACTCCCTCCCACCGACCAGGGGTCCTCCCCTCCCTGACATTCAGATGTCTCAGCCCTGACCCCCAAAACTTGGCCCACCCTCTCCTCCAGTTGAGCAGGGCCCTGAACCCTTCTCCCAGACTCCTTCCCCCAAAGCTGAGGGGACCCCAGTTCAGCTGCTCTTGAGGCATCCATAATTGCAGCCTCTAGGAAAAGAGCTATGGAAAGAAGCCCACCCCACCCCACCCCTTACCCCCACTCTCTTCTGGGCCTGAGGACCCAGCCTGCCCCTCCTATGGCCCAGGGGCTCTGCATCCCTTCGTGGCATGAGCTGGGATCTGCCCGGATCCCTCACCCTCTGTCCCAGACTCCGTCACTGACCCCGAACAAGTCTGACCCCAGGCCTAGGTTTAACCCCCTCAGTACCTCCCAGCTCCTGCCCTCTGCCTCGCGTCTGACCTGTCCTCCAGACCAGCCTTAGGAAGGCAGAGGGGACCACGGGGCCTTTGACCATCGCCCTGGCCCCTGACCCACCTCCTCTCATGCAGTTCCACCCGCCCATCTGCTGTGGACAGCCTCTCCGACTCAGGGCTGTTGACCCTCCGGTAGCGTAGAGAGCGGACTGGGGTTGTCGGGGAGTCTGGAGGGGCACGCACCGGAGAGCTGGGGACCCCCACACCTCGGCTCTGCTCCTCCTCCACCACACAGGGGGTCTGCAGGAGAGGGGAGTAGCATGACTGGGGGCTGACAAGGTGGCATGGGGGTCTGGTGGTTTTCTCTGGGTGAAGGAGGTAGAGGGAGGTCAAAGTAGGATGACGATGACCCTGAGATGGGGAAGGCCAGGAGGTTGGACGGGACAGGAAACAGGCAGGGAAGGAAGGCACACTGCTGGGGAGGAACGAGGTAGGGGGCCTGAGGGTTGGAAACGGGTGGGGGAAGCTGTGCCCTTCTCCCTGGCCGCTGTTACTTTGCCGATGTTGATCCGGAGCTTGTTCCGGTTGACATCTGTCTCCTCCCAGACCTCGGCCTCAGGCCCCCCGGGGTGGGGGACAAGGTGAGGGCTGGAGCCCAGTCCCTCAGGGCCACGCCCGGGCAGGATCGGGGGTGCATTCTCCTGGTCGCTCAGGTGCTCTCCCTGCAGCACATCCTCTGTGTTCTCCCGGAGCAGGTCCCCAGGCACTGGTGTCACGTTGACTACCCTGGAGAGCCAGGAGGGGGTATGGAAGAGGCTGGCATGTGGGTGCCCTCTCCTCCTGAGGCCCCCTCCCACCAGCACAGGCCCTGGAAACCACCCACCACCCATGGGAATGGGCAGAGAGGGGGTCCGGCCAGAGGTGGGAGTGTCTTAGGGCTTTTCACCATCCCAGGATCACAAAGTCTCTGAAACCAGACCACCCTTGAGCTTGCAGAGGGCTGCAAGGAGATGGGGCTGCCCACCTCTCTCTGTTTCCACAGGGCACCCTGCTGCTTTTAAATACACTGCCAAATTTCTATTGGAGCCCACTGCCTGGCTTCTTTTAGACCCAGGAATGGGAACAGGGAAGGAACCTGGGGCTTGATAGAAAGAGAATCATTCTGGAATTCCTTGAGCAAATGTCTTTACAGAACTGGGTGCCAAGAATGTGCTGGCAAGTCCTGTGGAGTCTCCTTCCTGAATTGTCCCCTGGAGCCCCTGTTACTTCTCTCCCTGGCCCACTCCGGGACTGGCGGGGAGCCCCTTCTCACTCTGACCTCTCCCTGGGCCAACTCTGCCTTTATACCTGTCACACGGTTCTACAATTGCTGGCCCACAGATCACAAATATCTCAGACTCAAGTGAGAGCACTTTGAGGGTATGGGCTGTAACGTTTTTCTCTGTGCCCCATAGTGCCTGGCACACAGCAGGGATTCAAGCCATGTTCATTAAATGAGTGGATATGAATGATGAGAAACAGATAAATTATGAGGTTCAGGTAATTTTACTAAGGGCTCCCTGCGGAGCCTTAAAACCCCCAAATGAGGAGGATGCCCACTCTGCCACCAGATAGAGGACGGAGATGTAGGAGAACTTCCCAAAGTTCAAGAAATCCACTGTTGAGCACCAAAAGGAGGAGAGACAGCCAGGTCTTTCCAAGCAGGAAGAGGAGGAGAGAGCTGGCTTTGTCAGCGGCTGCCCCACCCCACCAGTGCCTCTTCCCGACTCACCCAAACATGGCTGCCGTCTGCCGGGTGTTCTGCTGGGGCGGGGTGGAGGTGCTTGTGGACAGGAGGGTGTCGGTGCCCGCCTTCTCCCAGTCAAAGGCCTCATTCTCAGCGATGCCTCGCTCCTTCATGCTGTTCTCAAACACCGACATGATTAACTGCAAGGAAGGTGGTGGCGGGAGGACAGAGAGGTGACCCCGGAGCTAGCCAGAAGGAAGGAAGGGGCAGTTGCTGGAATTGCAGAGGGAAGAGAAAGAACTTCTAGGGCAGGGATGGGCCAAGAGGGGGCACTTGGAAGAGAAGGGCACATTGATTTTAAGTGAAAATATGCATGTGATATGCAAATAAGCATGCAAATTATCATCTTGGTTTAAGCTCCACTGGCTGGACCCACACCTGTCTTCCATGATCTGGCCCCTGATCGCCGCCCCCACTTCCTCTGCCATTTCTACCAGCTCAGCAGAAGTCTCAGCAGCCCTGAGCCACTAGTCGTTTCTCAAGTGCACTGCATGGTGTCACACCCGTGCACAGGCTGCTTCCTTGTCCTGGGATGCCTCACTCGTCCTCTCTCCTTTGAAGGCCTCCCTGACTCTCCTACCCACAAAGCTCATCTGTGCATTGGGTTTGCATGGTTAGCATTCCTATCTGCCAATTCTATCTGTCTAGCAGCTAGCACAGGGCCAGGTACAGGATGTGCTTGCAGCTGTGTGTCCTGGGAACCCCATGTGGCTGTGCTAAGATCAGGGGCATGACCTCCTGCTGCCTGAGCACCCCTGCCAGTGGCCAGGGCTCTGGATACAGGAGATGGCAGGCAGCTTTAACTCTCTGAGGCCCCCAAATCACTATACTCCTGGCTTGGCTCTCTCCAGAACGCAGGGCAGGCCCTCTCTACTGTTAGGACCCATGATGTCACTGAGTGACTACTGCATGCCAGATACTGTCTAAACTGCTTTGTGCTCCCTGCACCATGCTAAGCACATAGCAGATCCTTAGTAGAACATTGCTGACATTTCCCCAGTCAGGGACATTGGGTCCCATAGGGGTGTGGTGGTGGCATCTTGGAAAGAGCACTGGACTTGCAGTCAGATGATCTGTGCCTGAGTCCAGTCCTGCACCTAACAAATGATATTGAGCCTCAGTTTCCTTATTTATGAAATGGGGACACTCACCCACGTGGCCTCCTGCAGAGTTTTGGAATAAAATACTCGAAAGCATTTGGTTTTGTTAATTATTAAGTGTTTGAGCAATAATATAACACTCACTATCATCCCAAGCTTGTTTGGAAGCTTACATGAGTTAAAGCATGAAAAGCACTGAGCACAGAGCCTGGCACATGGTGAGCTCTTAATAAATCTCAGCTACGACCACTGTTTATGAGAGTGTAAAACCCTTTGCTCAGAGCCAAGTTGGCAGGGACACAGGGCCTTGGCAGTAGTGGGTGCTGCTGGAGGACGGTCAACCACAGAGAGGTATCAGGGTGGGAGCAGGCAGTGGTGCAGGAGCCCGTGGCAGGCTCCCACCTGGTAATCGGGCTTGGTGAAGTAGTCGAGGCTGGCGATGTGGTCCAGGAAGAGGTGGAACTCGGAGGGCATGTGCTTCAGCAGCATCCGGTGCTCATACTTCTCCTTGATCATCCCCACCTGCTCCTGGAGGTGAGGAGGCACAGAGAGATGGAGGCCCAGCAGCACCCCCATCCCCTCCACCCCACAGTCCCAGCTGCTGGGGGCTCACCTTGTCCTTGATCTTCCTCCAGGGCAGCTGGCCCACTGCAAACTCCACCAGCATGTAGAAGAGGGACCACAGATCATCATGGCGGCCCATCTCCTGGGGGACGGTGGGGCGGGAAGGGGGTCACGCACGGCTCTTCACCCCTTTCCTAGTAATGGGGAGCTGACCCTTTGCTGAGGAGCATGTGTAAGGCAGGCCTGACATCCCACCCCTATGGGCAGAGCTGGGGACTCCTTGAGAACACGCCTCCATTCCCACCCCTCCAACACGCACAGGATCCCACAGTCAAAACAACTTCTGGCTATGCTTTCTCACCCTAGTGATGTGTGGTAGGAACGGAGAGGATGGGATCCCAGAAAAAAAGGCAGAAGGTAAAGTCCAGGAGCACCAACAGGCTCTGCAGGGTGGCAGATTCCAGCCTGCCGCAGACTTCTCTCCACACCTCGACATCAGCTGTCCCCCTACCCCTTCCCCTGACCTGTGCCTGTTCTGCCCCCATTTCCTCTGCTCCAGGTCCTACTACTCACCCGGTTCTTGTGGGCATTTACCGAGGCGTAGCGAACAGTCCCTCGAAACCCAGCCACATTCCGGGGCTGCAGAGGAGAAAACATTAGGAACTTTATGCACTGCCCCCGACCTTGGCCACACTGCGACCTGCTCACCAAGCCCAACTCTGCCCACTGTAACCCTGACGACCCCCTGCTGCTATGTAGACCTGAGCCACCAACCCCATGGCTGCTCTCCCACCTCCCGGTCCTGAGCTCCTTGACTCCTGGCCTTCCCTACCACCCTCCTCCACACCTGTCCTTGGCTAGAGAAGGGGAAAAGATCACAGGGTGTGAATGTGGACTCCACTGCGTGCCCAGGCTAAGTGAGAGAGGGCCCCAGAGTTGGGCGACACTGACACTGAATACAAGGCCAAGCCTGCTTAGGCAGCTGCAAGGAAAGCTGGTGGAGAAGAACCTTCTGTGAAGGGTCCCCGGATTGGAGAGCGGGGTGGGGAGGCGTCCTCTGTCCTGACAGGACTGGCAGGCAGGGGATTCCTGTGAGTGGTGGTACTCACGGGCCGAACATCCCCCGTGGTGTTGGTGTACTGCCGGGCCAGTCCGAAGTCCAACATGTAGCACTTTCTGTAGGTGGAGGGCAGCCTGCCCATGGCAAAGTTCGACTGAGGGAAGACAGTGGCTGTGAGCCCTGAGGGGTCCTACCCGACCAGGCCCACCTCAAGGGGCACCAAGAAATAGCCCTGCGGCCAGGGTGAAGGCTCCTCACCCCCAGGGACACTCACATAAGAATAAAACATCAGGGTTCACATGTGTATTCACAGGTTACGCTGTCTCATCTGTAGGGCAGCATGATTATCCTCATTTTAGAGTTGGGGAAACTAAAGACCAAAGAGGTTAGAGAACTTCTCTAAGATCCCACAGCAAGTGATGACAGCCAGGGTTTGAACCCAGATCTGTCTGACTCTAAATCCCCAGGACTTTGCAGCAGGGTAATATGTAACCATCCTGCTCTAAGGCACCAGGAGACCTGGGTTGTTCTTGCTGTGTGACCTTGGGCAATTCAATTAACCTTTCTGGGCCTTTGTTTTTCATCCCTGTAAAATGGGAAGTTCTCTACCACCAAGCTGCAAGATGCCAAAAAATCAGCTACTTGGAATTCTTTACCCTGCTCCAGATCCTCAGTCCCTTCCCTCAATTCCCCCCCTTCCTTCCCTACCCTCTTTACCTTTCTAGGTTCAAGGACTATTCAGGTCAGGGGTGAGGGAGAGGAAGAGAAGAGAACAGAGGAGAGGGGATGGGTGTGGACAGGGAGAGGGCAGGGGTGTGCACTCCTTGGAGGCAGAGGAGGGAGGAGCTGGGGCTTTTATAGAAAGCAGGGGGTGGGGTACAGGTAGAGGTAGAGGGAGGGGGAGAGAGAGAGAGAGAGGGAGAGAAGAGGCATGTGTGTGCGAGGGGGCGGAGGGCAGCACTCACTGGCTTGATGTCACGGTGCAGGAAGCCCACAGAGTGGATGGCCTCGATGGACTCCAGGATCTGCTTGCCCAGTCGCAGCGTGGTGCTCAGCGTGAAGGTGCCTCGCGGCTGGCTGCGGCGCAGGTCAGCCAGGTTCCGGCCCTGGGAGGCGGGGGCAGACCCCCCTGAGCTGCCATCCCAACCACCACCGCTATGACGCTCTGCCCAGGCCTGAAGGGTTGAGCCCATTCCCCACTCCTCCCAGGAGCCACAGTGACCTTTCCCCACCCCAGGAGTCACAGAGAGGGGAGAGGATGGGCCACAGGACCCACCTGAAGCTGCATCACTACGTAGTTAAACTTCTCGTTCCTGCCACAGCCAATGAACCTGCACACGTGGTCTTTCCCTGAAGGCACAGATAGCGTTCTCCCAACTCCAACCCCTTCTTCCTCACCTCCAACCCTAAGACGGACTCTTGGTGCACTCTTGATTCCTCTCTGTCCTTGACCCCAAGGCCTGGCCCCATGACCGCCTCTCCCATCACCTCCCTTTGCCCTTAGCCCCATTGTCTCTCTTAGACTCTGGCTCCATCACCTTCAACCATGTCCCCATCTACCTCTGCCACCACCAACTCTTGCCCTATCACCTCTCTTAGATTCTGGACCCATCTTACCTCTCCTATCACCAACCTCTTAGTTTCTGGTGCTATCACCTCTTCCCCTCCTGCCCCCCCCCCCCGGCTTCTTATCCCATCATCCCTCTCAGCAACTGGCTCCATCATTTGTCCCCTCCCATCCCCTGCCCCAGGCCTGCACCTTGCAGCTTCTTGAGCACGGCCACCTCCATCTTGAGGACCTGTTTGGGCTGCTGGGCTGACTCCACCTTGAGGGCCACGTTCTCCCTGGTCAGAAGGTCCATGGCCTCGTAGATCTCACCAAAGCCCCCGCCCCCGATCTTCTTGAGCTACAGAGATGAGGGTGGGGGGTGCACAGGGATCAGGCTGAGCAGCAACTCATCCTACCTACTGCTGGGTCTCATCCTTCATTGATGGGGGCAGAGGGTATTCTTGAAGGGCAGAACCCCATGACTTCCTTCCTGGTCCCACTCATCTCTTCTCCCAGCACCCTGAGACAGGCAGCTCAGCCCATGGTGCACAACCATCGATGTGCAGGTGCACACACACACACACACACACACACACACACAGAGTGGGCAGTGAGAAAGGATATGAGAACAGTGATTCATATAAACTTGGAGCCAAGCCTGTATAGGGCTGCCCTGGACCTTCCTTCTCTCCAAGCACAGCAAACACCACTCCTGGCCTCCCTGCTGACCAACCTCAATCCGGAAGGAAAAGCAATTTCAAGGACAAACCAGCCTCAGGGTGGACCCCTAGGGAAGCTGGGCCCTTCCTGGGATCAGCAGTCTCCTGAAAGATGTCACCCGAGGGAAAGAGTTTTTAGAGGAGGAGTGGGGAGGAGATCCAGCCAAGGGGGCTCACTTGCCAGGCCCATTGCTGAAGCTTGGGCCACTCCATAGGCCTCCGGTAAGACGCCCAGAACCAGGTGAGCCTCCTCTCCAAGGTCATGGGGCCCTGTGTGGCAGCATGGGGGGAATGGAGTCCTGGAGAAGAATCAGTTCAGGGGACAGTGCACTGGTGATCTGACCCTCCAGGCCCTCCTCCCCCAGCCTCCCTGTCCACCTGGAGCCCTCGCATCTGGAGGGAAGAGGGAACATGGGCAGGCTGGCAGAAAGATAAACAGTGCCAACTTCAGACACCTGCTAAGCTAGTTCATGCCAGAGTCTGGAGGTCCAAGCAGTCTGAGAGCCGTCCCCCTTCCTGGACCCACCCCTGGAGGCAGGTAGGTGGAGGGGTGGAGAGTGGACACACAGGATCAAGCTGGGCCAGGGAAAATTCAGAGCCAGACCTGTGTCACCACTCCCAGAAACAAAACCTCAAGCAAGTTTCAGTCAGTCACAGACCCAGCCCAGCATCAAACACCACTACCCTTTAGCAGTCTTGGGATGAACAGAGTAGTAAGCTCAGTGGGACAACATCCATAGTGGGGTGGCTCTGCTTAGGATGGGGAAGGCACCCTAGGACTGGAAGTTGGCTGGGTGGAAAGGTGAGAAAGTGAGCTGGGGTGGGGGAGGGGGGCAAAGGGGGCTGTTTGGACCAGATTCTGGGCCCAGAAGGCCTGGCAAATGCCTAGCATCCAGTGAGTGTTTAATAAGTTCCTGGTGAATGAAGATGGGGTAGGGTGTGGGGGAGTGAGACAAAGGGAAAGTGGAGGGTCCCAGAGACCAGGCTATGGCATTCATTAGTGGTGACAGGGCAAGGCATTCAGCAGGGCCCCCACAAGGAAGAGGACTGGGACGGGGAGACCTGGAGAGGAGCCACTTGCTGAATTGAGGAATGGGGTGATGAGGGCTGGGCCCCTGGTGGGGGCAGGTAGTGAGAAAAGGCAGAGGGAAGAACTGTGATGGAGGAAGAATTGGCAAGGGGAAATGAGCAAAGCTGCATTACGGAGAGGGATGAAAAATAATTTCAAGTCAAAGGTCAAGGGATCTTGGAGGGTGAGGGTGCTGCTGGGAGGGACTTGGGAGCAGGGAGGAGGTGGGGGCTCATTGGGTTTAAAAAAGATGGTCAGCCCAATTCTCACACCTCGAGGAGCTGCTGCATCTGGCCGCCTGCCCTCCCTGAGCATCTCCGGGCTTGCTCATGATTGGATCAAAGCTGCTCCGAGCTCCCAACCAGGCTGTAAACTCCAGACTCTGAGCCTCCTGCATCCCTGGGCCCTCCCTGTAGCATTTATTCAGCACTCCGATGCCCAATAAATGTTTAATGGTGGTTGAAATACGGGAATGGAGAGAGGAAGGGAGCAGGGCAGGGCTGGAAGCCCAGGAGGTCCCTGCAGGTCACTACTGAAAGCTCTCCAGAAAGAGAGAGAAAGATGAAGGGAAGATTTAGAAGAGGAGTGAAAGGCTGGGTGAGATCTCGGGGTTTTTGTGCTCAGGGAGGAGAGAGGAAAAGAGGAAGGAGGAGAACAATGAGAAACGAGTACCTCTCTACTGGAGATGAAATTTATAGTCAGACTTCTGCAAGAATTTCAGAACCAGGAGGGGGCAGACTCAGAGCTCAAGGGAAGCAACAGCCTGTCTCCCCCTGGGGAATGGAAACACAGGGAAGATTCGAGTATCTTCTAGATTCCTTTATTGTTTGCTGTGTGTGGGCATGAAGGAAAGGGCAAAGGGGTGGGAACAGGGAATAGTAACCATATCTGACTCAAACATCATCTCAGTTAATTCCCAAAGGGTCCTGACAAACCAGATGAGGCAGCTCCTACAATTGCCCATTTTGTACAGAAGACAAACCGCGGCACGGAGAGTTAAGAACCTTGCCCCTGGTCACTGCTATCGAGTAGCAAAGCCTGGTTTCATCTAAACGCAATCAGATGCGGAATACAAACTCTTAACCCCTGTGTTATAGGAACTGTTGACCACATCAGAGTTAAAAGTGTGAGTACTGAGATTCAAGCCCAGATCTGCCATGAGCCAAAATCCTTGCCGGAGGTAAGTAAGGAGGGCTGAGGCAGCCAAGACATTTTTGACATCTACTCCCTGAATTTCCCAAGGTGCCCAACGGTATTTCTCTACCCCCTTCATTTCCAAACAGATCCCACTTCCCCTTCCTTAATGCCCCCCAAACAGAACCTCCCGGGGTGGGGAGCTGGCGTCTGTACCCACCGACTCATCTGACACCCTCCTCCCTGGGCCCCAAAGCTGGGGCCAACTTTTCTGCTAGACACAGTAGGCACAGGGACTAGGCTCATGATACTTCTAGAGGGTCCATAAAAACGTTTTAATTTCTTTTAAAATCAGAGGGAAATAATGAATTTTTAAGTCAAAGAAAATGTTTTAATATATAACAATGCAGTTGTAAAATACAATTTTCAGTACTTTTTTAACTGGATAAAGTGGCCCAAGAAGGGAGAAGTGCTTAGAACCCATGAAAGTCATAACATGGCCCTGACCACAGCCCAGAAACCAAAAGATTTCCTTGCTTTCCCAGAACCTATCCCTCCCCTCCTCCTAACTTTTTTTGTGTTCCCTCTCTTGCAGAAGGACCTTCCTAAACTGAAGGAGAAATAGGACATAACAGGACCAGCATTCACCTAGGAAAAAGGAGACCTGGCTTCTGAGGCCCAGCACTGGGTGTCCTGGGATGAGTCTATTAAACTCTCTGGGCTGCCATTTTTCCTCTTTTGTAAAATTAAGAGAGTCAGACTAGAATTGGTCACAAAGAATCCTTCAGCTCTGTGGTCCTGATTCTTGCATGGGCTAAATCTTGGGAAGGAGTAATAGTTTGGTGACTTTATTGATCAGCAGTCACAAAGGCCTGGTCACAGCAACATGGCAAGTTAGCTAATCTCTATGCCTCAGTCTCCACATCTGTGAAATGGGTATAATAACAATATTTCATAGATTGTTGAGATAATCCACATAAGGTATTTTATAGTGCCTGGCAACACTAAGTGCTCAAAACAAATGCTAAGTTTTTAAAAATTATTGTTCAATGTTTGATATTATGATTCTGATAAAACCTTCAGGAAGAATAAAATATTATTTTTAAAATATCCTATCTAATGGCACTGGTCCCCATGACCCCCTGGCCATAGCCCATCTCTGGGCAGTTTTTTCTTGGTTTCTGAGCTCTGCCTCACATCTATGTCCACCCCTTGCTGAGAGCAAGCTGAAGTGAGGCACCTAGCACCCATCCTCTCTAGTTCCTTGGTGATGGTGGTGGTGGTAGTGGTGAATGGAAGAGGTCAGCAGGCCTGGGAAAGTCTGCATACCTGACCCCCCCACCCCTCATTTCTCTCCCCACTCATCTCACACTACCTCCTTCAAAAAGCACAAGAAAGTTCTAACTCAAGCTAAGTATGCTTGTGATCACCATCTTTTTCTCACCTCTTCAATGCAAATGCTATCCTGCTTCCGATCTGCCAGAAACTAAACTCGTGTGTGTCTTGGAGGAAAACTCCTCACTTTGCCAGACCCTCATTCTTTTGATTACTGTCCTGGCTCCCCCTCCCCCAATTTCTATTCTGTTATTCTCCCTATCAGGAGGGTCCCCTCTAGGAAAAAACAGTCCCTTCCCTCAGCTCCTTAGCCCCTCCAGCCCTAGGAGTCTCCTCCTCCACTACCCCACCCCACCTCTGACCCCAGTCCCTGACAACGCTGCCACCTTTGCTCCTGTCCCTTTAGAGGACCTGTGCTTTTGGTGGCTGTTATCATGGAGAGCCGCCTGTCTCCGCCCCCGCCCCAACACCGCACCCCTAGTGAGCTGAGCTTCCCCCACTCACCCCCAAACCACGGGTACGCGTGCGCGCGCGCACAAATATACAGACATAGTGTAAACCCGACCCCTGCCGTCCTCTCTCTTCTGCCTGGCTCCCCATACCGGTTTCCCCTACGCGACAAGCCCGTAATCCGCCACATCTTCTTGCCCTCATGATTATAACAGGACACGTGAGAGCTCTTGAGAGACGCAAAAAAAGGGCGGTGAGGCGGAGTTTGATTTACAGTAGACCCCACTCCCCAGACACTGCCTTTCCTGCAATCCTCACGCACACCCTCTCCCACCCAGGCCCAAACCCCTGGGCAGGCTTGGACTACAACTCCCAGCAGGCCAAGCAGCCTGAAGTACAGGACTGGAGGAGCAAGGCACGCTGGGAGATAGAGTCTCGGCGTGTTGCACCTGCCGCAGGAACCAGTGAGCGGGGGAGGGTGGACCGAGAAGATGGAGTGCGGATGCGGTGGGAGCAGCCTGCAGGGCCTCTTTGCTCTAACCCAAGGCTTTCAGTCCTCTGCGGCAGCGGAGGGACACATTCTCATTCACTGTCCTCCAAGGTGCGGCAGAGAAAGAGCTCCCTCCCCCTCCCTCTATCTCCTCCCTCCTCCCCCATTGAGCTCTGCAGCTTGTGCCTGGACGACCAACCAGGAGTTGTTCCGGCCTGGGCCCGACCAACCTGACCTAGCCGGGAAAGGGGTGGCAGAGGGCGGGGCTCGAGAGGGAGCCCTGGGAGAAAGCGAGTATCCACACGTGTTAGCAAAAATAACGACCGGCATGCAGCGCGCAAAGGAGCTCAGGGGCACCTGCCTTTCAGGGTTGGGGCTCTGAGGGCACCTGTTTTAACGCGTCCCCAGGTCTTTCCTCCCCTCCACTCCTCCTCCCCTCGCCCCTTCCTCTGGCCCGCCGGGTCACTCACTCACCACCTTCCAGCGGTCCTTGACCACGTAGTTGGCCGGCAGGATGTCGGCCTGCTCCCCTCCCCCACTCATGTTGGTTTCGTCTTTAAGAGCGACCGCTAGGCACTGCATCCGCCAGCCCGAGGGAGGGGTGTCCGCAGGGCCTGCCCTTGGGGGGCCATTTACCTGGGGGAGCGGGGACGGCAGTGAGTGGGGGCGGGCTGCGGGCCCAGGACCACCTTGCAGATACGGAGGAGGGGATTTCGGCCTGGCACAAAGCTCCACTTTCCTGGCAGGCATCATTCCAGGGCCTGCTGGGCAGATGCTCCAAGGGTTACTGGGGAAGCATTGTGGAAATGCCCGGTGGGGGTCAGGGGAGAAGACAGAAATACTAGTCACAGGAAGGGAGATATAAACTACCAAGTGGAGATGAGAAAACCAGCAACAGGACACACATGTTGATGAAAAAAAGGAGAGGAAAATGATGTGTCAGCAGGCCATGGAGAAAGTGTTTACCAAAGAGACATAGGCTAACTAATGTAAGGGGACTTGTTCACCAAGGGGCCATACTGGACTGGGACCCACACTCATGTAAAGGAGACCCAGGCCGAGAAGGACTGGCCTGTGGTGGCTTGACTGAGGCCTGGGACACCCACACCTTCCCTGTGCCACAGAATGTCCATCTGAGGCTTAGAGAAAGGCGGGCTGACCAACGGGTGAACAGAGACGACCCACACCAGAGTGACAGAGACCTGCCACTCAACCATGGGAGATCTGATAATCAAGAAAATGAGATGGTACACTGCAGCCCCTTGAGGATGGTGCTATATGGGGAAGGTGCAGCAGCCAAGAGGCACACACCACTCTCAGTGGGGAGCCAAACCTGCTGGCACCACTACAGGGTTGGGAAGCAGGGATGTGAGCCACGGGATGAACATAGGTGATAGACCTGGATTTCAGGGGGATGCCAGTACCATGGCCACTCCGGAGGCAGAGAGGGAATTCTGAAATGAGGGGAGTGGGTTGGGGAGAACAGGAAAGCAGGAGCAGCCTCGCAGAAGGCTGGAAGAATGACAGAGAGGAGTAGGTCTGGGCATGGGACAGAGAGCCTCCCACCACTCCTTTCTGTGTCTGCTCAGGAACAGACAAGGAGGAACACAGCTCTCGCCACATTGGGATGGATAAAAGTTGGTTATCAGGGAGAGTTTCCTAACTGGGGAGGTTGAGAAAGCCAGACACATTACCCAGGGAAATGCAAGTGTGTGCATGTGTGCGTGTATCTCTGTGTGTATCTTTGCATGAATCTATATGTCTTTGTGTGTCCTTCTGCATGTCTGAGTGTCTTGGATGTGTTTTTCTGTGTGGTGTGTGTGTCTGTGTGTGGTGTTCACAGTGTAGGCAAGGGGTCAGAAGAGCTGGCTTTTTGAGATCTCTGCCAACCCAGAACAAGATTTTTCCTCTCCTCTTTCCCCTTATGCTTTTTACATACACACAGTTCTGCCCTCGCAGTGACCCTGGAGAGTCACAGATGGAAGAGGAAAAGGGAAGTTACTTAGGCTGGGGCTGGGGGCTGGGAGGGGAGGAAAATGCCTAAGATATTGATGGATAGGATGGGGACTCCATAAACCTGTCTTTTCTTGGGTTGGGATAATTTCCCAGGGCTCCTATCCTGAGACAGAGGGTAGGGTGGGATGGTGAAGGCATGGAAACAACTTTCAACAAGTCATGGTGTGTCGAGGGGATCGGGTGGGGAAGGGGCCTTCATGAGAGGGAGACTGTCACTCTTTTTCTGTCTTCAAATGACTCAGCTGAAGTTGTTTCTTGCAATCTACACCCCTTCAGAGTAGTGGGACTGTGGGGATAGCAAATAGGCCTCTTCCCTCTTTCTGCCAAAGTGGGATATGGGACATCAGGAATTCTGAGAGCAGTAAGGGAAATGACAGGAAGAAGCAAGAGGGAGGCATTGAGTGGGGGTTCTGAAATAAAGGTGAAGGAGACAGGTTTAGGACAAGACTGAAGTAGCAACTGAACTGGTGGGGAGGGGGGCCTTAGGAGATAGACCAGGTGCCCTCTGGCAGCCCTGTGATGGTGGATTCTATAGGTTATTAATGAGGAAATTTGGGGTTCTGCTCCCATTTTACAGAGGGGCAAACCTAGAAGAACAGGTGAGGTAGGAAAGAGAGAGAGTGAGGTGGGAGGATAAGAAGGCTGCCTGCCTCTCCCTGTCCACCGTCCTTCCCACTCCCTGCCTCAGAGGACTACACTCAATTCAGACTGGGGTTGGAAGTCACAAACATGAGGAACTTGGCTGCTCCATTTCTGCCTCCTTGGCCCTTTTAGGTGGCATGGGTGTGTAGTGAGAGAGAGGGCTTGCAGAGGTTGTTATGAATATCTGTCAGAGAGTGCATATATGAGAGCGTGCGGCCAGTGATGTGTGTGTGTGACAGAGAGACAGACAAACGGGTAACTAAGTGGTTGAGAGCTCATCTGGCTGTTTGTGAATATAGATGTTTGTAACTAAGCAAGGTGTGAGCCAGGTGTGTATGGGAATCTGGGAGTCCAGGTAAGGAGAGATGAAGGGGACCAGTGAGGGGTAATAGGAACAGGTGAAAATAGGAGTGGGAGGGGACAGAGGGGAACAGAATGGATGAGGGTTGACAGGAAAAGAGGGGAGTGGGTAAGATGGAGATAGGTGAGTGACAACGATGACAGGTGAGGAAGTGCAAGACTATGAGAGGGGTTTCTGGGGACAGTTGAAGGGGTAAAGGCATAGGTCAGGAGACTAGTGGGGGAAACAGAATGGTGGGACTGAGGACAAGGGAGAGAGGTTATGGAGACAGCTGGGAATGACTTGTCAGGGGTGACAGGAGAGTCAGAATGAAGCCATAGGAACAGGGGACAGAGGCGAGTGGTGGGGACGGAATCCCTAGAGGACAGGCTGGAGGGGGTAGGTATGGCTGCTGGGGGCTGAGAGCGGCTCCAGGCCTCGGGATGCGGCCAGGCTGGGTAGGCCAGCGTCCCGGCTCGGGCGGAGGCAGCAGCAAGGAGGGGGAGCTGGAGAAGGCTGCGCTGGGAGGGGAGCCAGGCCGGAGGCCCGATGAGCCCCCCATAGGGAGCCCCTTCCCCGACCCCCGGCCCCGGCCTGCCCGGCCCTGCCCCGCCTGGTCCCATCCCCCGGCCCCGCCCCGCCTCACCTGCTCTGTGCCCGCTGCGGCTGAGGCTGCGGCGGCGGCGGAGGCAGCGGCTCGGGGCGGCGCATCCCCCGGGGCCGCGGCGGGGCGGGGGCGGCTCAGTGCGGCGCTCGGCGGCCGGCTGCTTCCGGCGGCGGCGGCAGCGGCGGCAGCGGCGGCGGCCTCCCTACCGGGACCATCCCGGCCCGGCCCGACCCGGCCCCGATCCTCCTCGGGTTACAGCGGCAGCAGCGGCAGAGCGGGGAGCTGCCCACAATGCACCGCGCCGCCAGCATCAGCACCAGCCCTGACATCACCGCCCCACCGCCCCAGCTCTTACATCACCGTCCATCCTCTGACATCACATTCTACCCTGCCCCTCTCGCAACCTCTCCATCCCTGGGACTCCCTCTCGGATGATCCAGCTGCAGCTCTCTGATTCTTCTCATGGGTTCCTGCCAGCCCCACGTGGGGCCCCATCACTTCTTACCGGTCCCCATAAACCTCACCTGTCTTCATCACCCTTTATGTTTCTCACTCCCAGCAGTCCCTAACAGTCCTCACCTGGCCCATCAGCCTCACCTAACTACCCACTCCATCCTCCATATGTTCATATTACTTTACTCTGAACCCATTTCCCCTCACCTGGACCCAACCTCCCACGTGTCCCCATCGCCCATCTCGTCTAACACCACCCCGTAGTTGTACTTGTACCCACGACTCCTCAGCTTAACAATATCTTCACCACGTTTGCCTTACCTCATGGCTCAATCTATCCCTCTCTTTCTTTGACTTTTTCCCCCATCTGTTGACAAACTCTGTCATCGTTTCTTACTGCTTACCATACAAAAGATACACAGCCTTTACTGTGACATTAAAAACTTTTCCCATCATGGGCTGGTCGAGGATATTACTCCCCTTCTAACAGAAGGATTGTCTTACTCAACATTCCCTGAACATACTCTGCACTTTGTATCTCCCTGTTCCTTTCTTCCATCCTTCATACCTTCAACAAATGCATACTGAATGCCTTCAATTATAATAACAATAACAATAATAATAGCAGCAGCTACTTACTCCTGCCAGACACTGTCTTAAATTTACACATATTAAGTCATTTAATCCTCATAACAATCCTTTGAGGTAAGAGGGCTATTGTTATCCCCATTGTATAGATGAGAAAGCTAAAATGCAGAGGTTCAGTAATTTGCATTAGATTACACAGCTAACAAGTGGCAGGGCTGAGATCTAAACCCTGGCTTCAGAGTCTGTGCTGGGCTACCGTAAAGAGAAAGGATCACTGTGTCTGCAGGGGTAGTCAAGGGAGGCTTCTCAGAGGAGATACATTCAGCTGTAATTTGAACGATTAGTAGGAGTTTGCCAGCAGACAAGTGGGTTCAGGGCAGAGAGTGGAAGGGACTTCCAGGCTGAGAAGACTGCATGAAATGAGGCTTGTGGTGAGCAAGTGCAAGATCATGAAGGATCTTGTGTTCTATGATAAGAAGATTGGATTTTGCCCATTTAGTTGGTGAGAGTGTAGAGGATGCTGTAGTGAGATGCCCAAATCCCCATTCAGAATCTAGGTACTCTTTCCCCCAGCTGCCTGAGATGTAGAAGGCTGACTGCTGTCAGCTGACTTCCTCTCTGGGAATTGCCTTTGGCCAAGGGATCTGCCCCACCCAAGACTGATCCCTCTTCCTGCAGCACCCCACCCATCCAATCAATGATCAACCTGTGAGTATAAAGGCCCAGCCCCTTCACCCCAATTGGGACAGCTCTAAAGGGACATCCTATTTTCAAAACTCTTGATACTGTCAGCTGAGGCTTCTATTAAGACTGCATCAATGTTCCACTTCCCCCTCTGCCCAATCCTGCTTTCTTCACTCCTCCACAGATGCTGATCCCGAGAGTACTTCTCAATAAACAGCATGAAATTATTGTTTGATAATCTCTGTCTTAGAGTGTATGGCTCAGGGGAAGCTGACCCTTAAACAGGAAATCACTGAAGAATTTTGAGCAGAGGAAAAACACAGTCTAATCTGGGTATTGTGTTAAAATTCTAGGTTGATAGGTTTTTTGTTGTGGTTTTTTCCCCTGTACTTTAAAAATTTCATTCTGCTGCCTTCTAGCTTGCATAGTTTCAGATGAGAAATCTGCAGTCATTCTTACCTTTGTTCTTCTATATGTAATGTGTGTTACTTCTGTTACTTTTAAGATTTTTCTCTTTATCACTTGTTTTAAGCTATTTAGTTATGATGTGCCTTGGTGTAGTTTTATTCATGTTTCTTTGTTGAGATTCTTGTAGTTCAGAGTTTTGATGAAATCTCTATAGTTTCCATCAAGTTTGGAAAAATTTCAGCCATTATCTTCTATTTTTTCTGCCTCCCCCAATTACTTCAGGACTCCAATTACCCCATATATTTGGCCATTTGAAGTTATCCCATAGTTCATTGATGTGCTTTTTTCAATTTTTTTTCCCAGTCTTTTTTTTCTCATTGTGTTTCATTTTGGATAGTTTCTATTGCTATGTATTCTAAATTATTAATTTTTTCTTTTGCATGTCTAATCTCTTGTCAGTTCCATCCATTGTAGCCTCCACTGCAGTTTACATCTCTAGAAGTTCAATTTGTATCATTTTAATATCTTCCATACCTCTACTTATGTTCAATTTTTCCTTGAGCTTCCTTTTTCTTATTTTTTTAAAAAGGGGAAATAATTTATTCTCTACCAGTTGCTCTTTTCTGTTGACTAATGCAGGGACTGAAATCATCTCTTTTTTATGATTTGAATAGAGCTTGCTGACTGTCCCAGTGCTAACCAGAAAGTTCAATTCTCCGGAACTCCTGATTACCTTGTTATTGGAAAGTTTTTGAAAAAACTCTGGCTCTTTTACCTCTTGTTCACTTTACCCTTTAAGCTTCTAACAGAAGTTTTAGGGCATAAGTTCAGGGAAAACCCATCAATCTGAATTTTTTCATATATATGACATAAAATTTCCCATTTAAACATTTCTTAAACACACAATTCAGCATGTGCTAATGCTGCCAGAATGCAAAACACCAGAAATGGATTGGCTTTTATAAAAGGGGGTTTATTTGGTTACACAGTTGCAGTCTTAAGGCCATAAAGTATCCAAGGTAAGGCACCAACAATCGGGTACCTTCACTGGAGGATGGCCAATGGTGTCCGGAAAACCCGTTAACTGGGAAGGCATGTGGCTGGCATCTGCTCTGGAGTTCTGGTTTCAAAATGGCTTTCTCCCGGGATGTTTCTCTCTAGGCTGCAGCAGCTCTTCAAAATGTCACTCTCAGTTGCTCTCCAAAATGTCAGCTGCACTGCATCTGGGCCTGTGTGGCTCTTTTTAAAGTATTCCAGTGATCCAATAAAGACCCTCCCTGAATGGGTGGGGCAACAACTCCATAGAAATAATCCAGTGAAAGGTCTCGCCCACTGTTAATTGCGTCATATCTCCATGGAAACACTCAAGCAAAGGATTCCAATCTAATCATCACTAATAGGTCTGCCTCCACAAGTTTGCATCAAAGACAATGGCATTTTGGGGGCCATAATACATCCAAACCGGCACAGTGGTATTAGTCATATTCACAATGTTGTGCTACCATCCCCACCAACCATTACCAAAACTTTATCATCCCTAAAAAAACTCTGTAATCATTAAGCAATGAGGACTTCTCCTGTTCCCCAGCCCCTTGTAACCTCCAATTTACTTTCTTTGTCTATGAATTTGCTTATTCTAGATATTTCATATATGTAGAATGAAATAATATTTGTCCTTTTGTATCTGGCTTATTTCACCATATAATGTTTTCAAGGTTCCTCTGTATTATAGTATGTATCAGAACTTCACTCCTTTTTTATAGCTGAATAATATTCCATTGTATGTTATGCCTGTTTGTATTTTTATGTCCTCCAGAAAAAGCCATATTCTTTAATGCTGTTTTGTGGGGACAGACTTATTAATCTTTTTGATTAGGGTGTGACCCCTTGATTGAATGTTTCCGTGGAGATTTGACCTCACCCATTCTGCGTGGGTCTCGATTAGTTTACTGGAGTCCTTTAAAAGGAGCAGACCCAGATGCTTGTTGACACTTTGTGATGCTAGCCCAGAGTTTGCTCTGGAGAAGCTAAGAGAGGACAAAACACCCCAAGAGCAGCTGAGAGAGACTTTTGGAAAGATGCTTAGGAGCTGACAGAGATGCTCAGAGATGCTTGGAGTTGTGGCCAGAAGAACAGTTGGATGCTAAGCCAAGGATGCACAGGAGCTGAGAGAGGAGCTAAAACACAATTAGGGACCAGCAGATGCCAGCCATGTGCCTTCCCTGCTAACAGAGGTGTTCCGGATGCCATTGGCTGTTCTTCAATGAAGGTATCGTCTTTTTGATGCCTTAGTTTGGACACTTT
This sequence comes from Choloepus didactylus, assembly GCF_015220235.1. NCBI lineage: Eukaryota > Metazoa > Chordata > Mammalia > Pilosa > Megalonychidae > Choloepus > Choloepus didactylus. Next base: position 108,485,604 of record NC_051313.1, read on the forward strand.
GATGGCTGTAGAACTGTAAATTTGTAACCAAATAAACCCTCTTTATAAAAGCCAATCCATTTCTGGTATTTTGCAAAAGGCAGCATTAGCAAGCCAGAACATACGTATACACCACATTTTGCTTATCCAGTCATCTGTTGATGGACACTTGAGTTGTTTTTACCTTTTGGCTATGGTGAATAATGCTAATGAGAACATTGATGTACAAGTATCTGAGTCCCTCTTTTCAATTTTTTTGGGTATATACCTAGAAGTGGAGTTTCCAGGTCATATGATAATTCTATATTTAACTTTTTGAGGAACTGCCAAATTATTTTTCACAGTGGCTGCACCATTTTACATTCCCATTAATAATGTAGAAGTATTCCAATTTCTCAAATCCTCAAAAACACTCATTGTTTTCTGTTTTTTAAATAATAGCCATCCTGGTGGTCCTCTAGCTTCTTGAACTAAAGTGGAATTACAAAGAGTGGAGTTAAAATAGCTGTTTTAATGCACTTGTCTACTAACTTTATGATCTGAATCATTTCTGGATCAATTTCAATTGCTCTTTCTCATCATTATGGGTTGCATTTTCTGCTTCCTTCCATACCTAGTAATTTTTTATTGAATGGCAAAAATTGTGAATTTTACCTTTCTGAATCCCAGATATTTTTATTTCTGTAAATATTCTTGAGTTTTTTTACCAGGTTGCAGTTAATTTACTTAGAAACAGTCAATTATTCAAGGCTTACTTTTTTGAAAGCAGTTTTATTGAGCTATATTCACACACCATACAATCCATCCAAAGTGTACAGTCAGTGGCTCTTAGTATAATCACACAGTTGTGCCTTTATCACCGTAATCAATTTGGAACATTTTCATTACTCCAAAAAGAAAATCCCCATACCCCTTATACCCCTTTACTGTTGATGTTTAACATTAGTGTGGTACCTTTATTACAACTGATAAAAGAATATTAAAATATTATTGTTAGCTATAGTCCATATTTTGCATTAGGTGTGTTTTTTCCCATATACCACCCTATTATTAACACCCTGTAATAGTGATGTACATTTGTTCTAGTTCATGAAAAAACATTCTTATATTTGCACTATTAACCACAGTCATCATCCACAACAGGTTCATTGTGTTATACAGTCCCATGTTTTATCCTCTACCTTTCCTTCTAGTGACACATATGATCTAAACTTCCCGCTTTCAACCCTGTTCACATGCATAATTCAGTACTGTTAATTACACTCACAATAATGTGCTACCATCACCTCTATCCATTTTCAAACATTTACAATCAACCTAATTAGAAATTCTGCACAAATTAAGCACCAGCTCTCCATTCTCTACCCTTATTCCATCTCCTGTTAACCTATAGTCTGGATTCTAACTCTATGAGTTTGCTTATAATTAGTTCATATTAATAAGATAATACAATATTTGTCCTTTTGTGTCTGTGGCTTATTTAACTCAACAAAATGTCCTCAAGGTTCATCCATGTTGTCTCTTGCATCAGGACTTCATTCCTTCTTACAGCTGAATAATATTCCCTTGTATGTATATATCACATTTTTTTAATCCATTCATCAGTTGATGGACACTTGGATTGTGTCCTTCTTTTGGCAATTATGGATAATGCTGCTATGAACTTCAGTGTGCAAATGAATGTTTGCATCACTGCTTTCAATTCTTCTGGGCATATACTTAGTAGCAGGTTGCTGGATCATTTGGCAATTCCATACTTAACTTTCTGAGGAACCACCAAACTGTCTTCCACAGTGGCTGCACCATTTTACATTCCCACCAGCAATGAATGAGTGTTTCTATTTTCCACAGCCTGTCCAACACTTGTAGTATCCTGTTGTTGTTTTTTTCAAATAGTAGCCATTCTAGTAGGTGAGAAATGATATCTCCTTTTGGTTTTGATTTGCATTCCCTATTAGCTGGTGATATTGACCATATTTTCATGTGCTTTTTAGCAATTTGTAATTCCTCTTTGGAAAAATGTCTAGTCAAGTCTTAAAATTGGGTTGTTTGTCTTTTTGTTGTTGAGTTGTAGGATTTCATTATATACTCTGGATATTAAAGCTTTATTGGATATGTGGTTTCCAAATATTTTCTCCCATTGAGTAGGCTGCCTTTTCATTTTCTTGACAAAGTCCTCTGAAGCACAAAAGTTTTAAATTTTGAGGAGTTTCCATTTATGTATTTTTTCTTTCATTGCTTGTGCTTTTGGTATAAAATCTAAGAAACCATTGCCTACCACAAGATCTTGAAGATGCTTCCCCAAATTTTATTCTAGGAGTTTTATGGTCCTGTGTCTTATATTTACATCTTTGATCCATTTTGAGTTCTTTTTGAACTCACAAGCAGCACCTGTGATATGGGTCCTCTTCCATTCTTTTGGATATGGATATCCAGTTCTCCCACCACCATTTTTTGAAGAGACTATTCTGTCCCAGTTGAATGGACTTGGCCACCTTGTCAAAAATCAACTGACCATAGAGGTGAGGGTCTATTTCTGAACTCTCAATTTGATTCCATTGGTCAATACATCTATCTTTATGCTAGTACCATGCTGTCTTAACCACTGTAGCTTTAAAGTCAGGAAGTGTGAGTCCTCCAACTTTGTTCTTCTTTTTCAAGATGTTTTGGCTATTCAGGGCCCCTTACCCTTCAAATTAATTTTATAATTGGCTTTTCCATTTCTGCAAAGTAGGCTGTTGGAGTTTTGATTGGGATTGCTTTGAATCTGTAAATCAATTTGGGTAGATTTAAATGCTGATGGGTAGAATCGACATCTTAATGATATTTAGTCTTCCAAGCCATGAACACGGAATATCCTTCTATTTATTTTGGTCTTTGATTTCTTTTAGCAATGTTTTGGAGTTTTCTGCTTACAAGTCCTTTACATCTTCAAGGATTACTTTTGAACCTTTATTAGGTGGGACCAGAGAAGCCTCTAGTCGAGGGCTAATTTTTTCCCACCACTTCGGGAAAACACTTCAACATACCTTACCCAATACCCCATGAATTATGAGGTTTTTCACTTTGGTTGTGGGAAAAGATTCTTTGTGTGAGCTCCATCCTTACGTGAACCCCAGATTGTTCACTCTACTCTTTTTAGATGTTCATTCTCAAACTTGGATAGTTTCCTCACATACATGTGCTTATCAGTCCTGAGCTGACAACTCACAGGGAATGCTCTGAAGCTCTCTAGAGCTCTCTAGTCTATCCTGTATTCTATCCTGCAAACTCTAGCGGCCTTGGGCTCCTTGGCCTCCTACCTCTGTCTCCTAAGATCAAGGAGACTGCCAGGCTCAGCCTGGGTTCCTCTCCTTGCACAGCAGCCTGGAAATTCCCTGCAGGCAGTCACTGGGGTAATCCTGAAGCTCACCTCCTTTGTTTTCATCCTTCAGGGATTACTGTCCGATGCTGCCTGATGTCCAATATTTGAAAACCATTGTTTTATATTTTCTGTTCAGTTTTTTAGCTGTTAAACATGGAAGGATAAATCTGGTCCCTGTTACTCCTCCTTGGCCAGAGCAGAGGTTTGATCTGTGTGTTAAATGGCAGGAGGGAGAGGATAAACTGGAAGGGATCCTCCAGATGCTTGATTTCTGCCTTCTTTGAATTGCTCAATGCTTTGCACATTGCTTCATGGCATAAATGGGATTTCTTCTATTCTTGAGTTAAGGCTGTCCCTTCTCCAAGTCAAAGAGGGTCTAAAGTTTCAGACTCTCCTTTAGTTCACACTGCATCTCTCACCCAAAACAAATGCTTAAAAAGTATGTCCCCCAACCTGTAGATTAAGACATTTGAAAAGCATATAAAAAGTGGTAAGATGAAACCATAATGTCTATGGATGCACATTTGGGTGAAAAAATCATAAAGACTGGGGTGATGAATGCACAACTATATGATGGTACTGTGAACAACTGATTGTACACTTTGAATGATTGTATGGTATGTGAATATATCTCAATAAAACTGAATTGAAAAAAAACATAAAGAAACATAAGGAAGTTTCTTTATGCCCTTCTTTGTTTCCTTACTATAAAGGTAAGGACAGTGGTTATTTTTGGAGGGAGGTAGGGGGCTGTGATCTGGGCTGAAGATTTTTCTTAATATGGTGATGGTTACAAGAGAATTCGTTTTGTAACAGTTCATTTGTTTTAGGTGGTTTTTTGCAGCTGGGTTTAATTTTATGATCAAAGGTTTTTTTTTTTTTAATTGATTTATCCCCTTACTGAATGAATGAATGATGATCTATGGTTACTAAGATCAAAAAAGACAGCTATCCAGACACTGTGTACCCCATGATAAAAGTACAAGCAGCACCTGTGAAGCAGTCTTGACCCAAATTCAATCTGAATCTGATCAGGCCTCTAGATTCAACTCCAATTTATAGAAAAAACAGGGGACCAAGGAACATGTTAAAGGACACCACAGAGATATAATCAGTAAAATCCAGATTGTAGAAAACTCGGCAGGACAAATGAGCCCATTTCTTTGCACAGGAAAGGGATTGAGAGATGCAGGAAGAACATATAGATTAAAGAGACTTAAAATGTATGTTGACCAATCACAATATAGAGACCTTATTTTGATACTTATTTTAAACAAACATTTATAACATTTATAAAACAGTTGGAAATTTAAACGCTGATGGAATATTTTAAGGAAATCTGGTTACATTTTTTAGCTGGTAATAGCACTTTGGTTACATTTAAAAATAAAAGAGTACATATTTGTAGAGATACATATTGAAATATTTTTTAAATGAAATAATATGATCTTGAATTTGCATCACAATAGTACAGTGAGGAAAGTGGGTGTGTGAAATGAACCAAGACTGATCATCAGATGATAATTGGTGAACCTGGGTGATAGGTCCATGGGGTCTTATTATACTATTTTCTCTATTTTTGCTTTTGAAAAACAGCTTTATTAAGGTATAATTAACATAGCAATAAAATGTACCAATTGTAGGTGTGTAACTTAATAATTTTTAGTAAACATATAGTTGTTCAACCATCAACTAGGATCCAGTTATAGAACATTTCCATCACCCCAAAAAGTTCCCTTGTGCCCTCTGCAATCAATTACTGTTCCCACCCCCCGCCCCAGCCCTAGGCAAGAATAGATCTGCTGTCTCTATAAATGTATCTTTTCTGGACATTTCATTTAAATGGAATCATACAATTATTTTTGCTATTCTCCTACTAGCGTATAAATTTGACATTTTCTATAAGAAGAAAAATCATTTTTGTTGAATTGAGCAATGACTTAGATTTTTATAGCACTTTGTGTTTTGCTTTGTTTTCACATACTTAAATCTTATTTGCATCGTATTCAAACCAGGTGAGTAAGTCAAGTAGGATGACTTTTCTTATCAATTTTACAGATGAGGAAACTGAGACTCAGAGGGTTTAAGGGATCTGACCAAGGTCACAGAGCTGGTTAGTAACTGAATCGGGACTTGATCCTGGCCTCCTGACCAGGTGAAATCCTTTCCCCCATCATACTGTTTCTCTAGACTGTCCACTGCCCTCATCCCCCCATCACCCCCTCCCACCCCACCCCACCCCACCCCACCCCGCCTCGGGCCACTCTGCTTTGAGCCTGAAGACCTGCAAGTCATGGCTGTTTCTGTATTCTCAACCAACTGAGTGGCATAGAACCAATTTCAGGGCCTTGGTTTTCCATCTGGAAAGACAAAATATCCCTTCTACTCTCTCTCCTTCAGCCTGAAGTGGGAAGGGGATGCCTGCCACAGCCTAAGGGGATAGGGCTTGTTTGTTTGTTTTTTAAAGACACAGAGGCAGAAACAAGATGTTCTATATGTGATTGTGTATGTGCACGTGTGTGTGTGCGTGTGTGTGCATTCCTCTTTGATGGAGAGAACTGGAGGGAAGATGTGGGCAAGGGTAAGGAGGACTAAGAAGGTTGCCCTTCAAGTCAACCTCCATGTGGCTCCTGAGGCTTACTTCCCAAAGGTGTGTGCTTGTATGCATGTGTGTGGCTGTGGGAGTGCTAGCACACAGCTGTGTATACATGTTTGCCCTATGGTAGGTCCAAGTCTTTGTGGTTGGGCCCATCAGTGAACAGAAATATTCCCAAATTTCTTTGTTTTCTCTCTGTATATCTTATTATTATTATTATCATGTCTTCTGGATACTTCCATGCTTTAGTATTTTAATAGTCATTATTTCAGTTTGGTAAAGCTGCCAGAATGCAATATACCAGAAATGAATTGGCTTTTACAATGGGGATTTATTAGCTTATGATTTATAGTTCTTAGGCTGTGAAAATGTCCAACTCAAGGCATCAACAGGACGATACCTGGACTCTGAAGTCAGGCTACCAGCATTTGGGACACCTTTGTCACCTGGGATGGCACATGGTGATGTCTGTTGGTCTTTCTCTCCCAGGTTTCCATGCTTCAGCTTCTGGCTTCAGCGGCTTCCTCTCTGTTTTCTGTGGCCCTTTCTTAGTGTCTCCAGGGATTTTCTCTAAACTTCTTTTAATTTCATCTCTTAGCTTCTGTATGTGTTTTATCCTCTTATAAAGGACTCCATTGAAAGGATTAAGACCCACTTTGAATGAGGGGGGTCACATCTCAATTGAAATAGCCTAATCAAAAGATCCTACCTACAATAGGTCTACATCCACAGGAATGGATTAAAAGAACATGGCCTTTTCTGGGGTACATAACAGCTCCAAACTACCACAGTTATTATTCAGGAAGAATACAGGAAAAAACAGTGGTGGTGCTCTCTCTCTGGGGGTCTCGGGACTCACTTTCCACTGTATACCTTCTTGTTCTATTGAATCTTTTGTCATATATCTGTGTTGTTTTCCTAATAAAATGAGGGGGAAATCATTGTTATTACTGGTGAACAATGGTGTGTCTGCCTGTCTCCCTGCAGATACTGCTCATTTCCACCTATTACAGGGCTGAGCAGATTGCAAAGTACTGACAAATGCATCATCTAACTTAATCCATCATTCAGTCAACAAATATTTGACAAATGTGTTTTATGTGCCACAGTTCTAGAAGCTGGAGATACAGCAGTGAATAAAACACAAAAATCCCTGCTGTCCTGGGAACTTGCATTCTACTGGGTGTAGAAAGACATACAGCAAAGTAAAGATGGTATGAGAGATGGAGAAAAAGCAAGGCAGGGAAGGGCAGTGGGGAGTACAGGGGGATGGAGGCTGCCATATTAAATAGGGTGGCCAGGGAAGGTGACACATGAACAACGTCCTGAGGGAGAGGAGGGAGTGAGCCATGAAGCTCTCTGGGAGAAAACAGTTCCAAGCAAAGGGAACAGCAAAGGTCACTGCTCTGAAGCAAGTGCATGACTGGCATGTTTGAGGAACAGCCAAGAAGCCAGTGTAGCTGGAGAAAAATTAGTGAGAGTAACAGGGACTGTGGGAGCCACTGGAGAACTGGGAGCAGAAGAGGGTCATGATCCAACTAACGGGTGCTGAGTGGAGGACAGACTGACGAGGGGAGTAGGGGGCCTGTTAGGAGGATATTAAGAAAGGTGGGGAGGGGGGAGAGGCTTGGATGAGGGTGGCAGCAGTGGATTCTGGAAATAGATGGCAGAGAACCAACAGGAGTTGCTGCTGATGGAATGGATGTAGGGTTTGAGAAAAAAAAAGTCAAGAATAACTCCAAGTTTTAGGGCCTGAGCAGCTGGGGGGACGGGAACTGCCTTTACCTGAGGCGGGGAAGACTGTGCTGGGGAGCAGAAGCGGGTGGGGGGCAAAGACCCGGAACTCCGCCCGCACAAATCGAAGTTAAGGTGCCTATAAGGCAGCCGAATGGGAGGTCCGGGGGTTGATGGGGTCCTAAGAGGTCTCCGGCTGGAGAGGCGTGAGGGTGTTGTCAGCCTCTGGATGGTAATGAGCTACTCCCAACACGAGGTCCTTATTTCACAGGTGTGGCAGCCTCGGAGCTGAGCGGGGCGGGGCGGCGGGTCACGTGGTCGCGGGCTAGCGCCCCCTGGCGCGGCAGGACGGGCGGCAGCGGCGGTGGGGATGGCGGAAGCGGTGTCCCAATCGCGCAAGCGAGGGGAGCCAGGGGAGCCGGGCAAGCCGGGCCGCAGGGCCCTGTACTTCTGCGGGAGCATCCGCGGCGGACGCGAGGACCGGGCGCTGTACGGTCGGATCGTGTCGCGGCTGCGGCGCTTCGGGACTGTGCTCACTGAGCACGTGGCGGCTGCCGAGCTGGGCGCGCGCGGTGAGGCCGCCTGGGGCGCGGGGTGCGGCGAGGACGGGTGGGGACCGGCTGGCGGGAGAAGCGGTCCGACTCTGCACCACGGAAACTTGCGGTCTCGGTAGGCGGTAATCTGCCATGACCCCGCGGCGCGTCCCCGACGCCTGGAGCCCGCCCTCCTGCCCTGAGTGCTCCCTCTAGCGCCCCTGCCCAAGAAGGCAACCCGGCCATCGGACTTAGGGCCGCCTATGTCCGAATACACTTGTGGCTGTGAGCCCAGTGTCATCCTTCAGTTATTATCTTGACCTTTGGTTCCTTCTTGGAGAACATTCCTCAGCTTCTTGCACGAGCATTGGTAGGGAGGAGCAGAATGAGGGTGCATCGGGCAGCTTTGCTCAGTTCCCCGCTACCCGCTGGCCTCTTCCTTGCCCGTTCACCGTCCTTAGCCTTGACATTTGTCGTTTCCCTGGCATTGTCTTGCGACTTCACCTCGCTGGCCCTATGCAAGTTGGCCTTACTTATGTGGTCTTTACATAGTTTGTTTAGGTGCTTTGAAAATCGGAGGTCACAAAAAATTATCAGAGCTGTCTGATGGGAGATACTGAACTGGGTATAATAAGCTCACTGCATCTTCACAGGCTATACCTTGGTTCCCCTCTGCCTGGTTAGCCCCTGTCAACCTCTCCTTCCCTGGCTTCTGTGACAGGACAGACCCTGTCTCTCTGGCCCCTCAACCCTTCTCCTTCGTAGTCTCCCCTACCTGTTAATCCTAGTATGTCCTGGTTCTCAGCTCCCCATAGATAATGACCAGCTCTTGCTAGTTCTTCACCTTTCTCACAATCTAGGGGCCTGTGGGACAGCATGAGGTGGGGGGACTACCATCATCTTAAAAGTGCAAAATCAGAGTTCAGCATCTTCACCCCACCTGAAACAAAGCTTATCCTCCTGCTTCCCCCCTTTCCTGTCAAGGCATCAGCCTTCACGTAGACCCTGAGAGACCCCAGTTCTCCCAGTCACCCCCAGTCTCTCTCTCATATCCTGTGTAGTTTGCTCCTGGCTGCTGGGTCTTCCTAAAGTATGGCTTTGATCCACTGGTCTGAAATCTCTCCGACCCTTTCAGTTCAAAAATTGTACCTATTACTCTTGTATTTCTGCTGAGAAAACCTTAAGTGTTTCTCCATTGCCCTAGCCAGGGGCAGATCCATGTTTTGTGGGGTCTTATGCAATTTTGGGAGATGTCTTTAATAAGACAATATTGCTAGGGGTTTGGAAAGGGCCTTGGCAAGTGAGGGACTCTGAAGCTTAAGGTTCATTGGGTTCATGGTATATCTATCCCTGCCTGTTGGTTCTTGAATTTCAGGGTGTTAGGTGTCACTGGGGGAGCTTATTTATACTGCAGATTTCCCAGGCCCAGGAATTCTGATACAGCAGTCTAGGATAAAGCCTTAAACAAGCTCTCCAGTGATTCTGCTCTGATGAGGGTGGCTGTCATTCTCACTGTCCTGGAGGATAATGTTTAATCAGGCTGGAACCCTTTGACCCCAGTTTGCTTCTCCAGTCTTTGTGCCCACCTCTTCCTACTGGCCTGCCTTGCATTAGGGCTGTGGTTCTCTGGCTTTGTATAGATCAGAATCACCTGGAGAGCTTAGAAGTAGAGGCCCAGGCTCCTTACCAAACTTTTCAAGTGATTCCCTGCCCACCAAAGCTTGAGAAGGACCATGTTAGACTCTACCATCCTGGTCTGCTAAGTCCTTCTCTCCACCACAAGGCCAAGTGCCATTGCACTTTTCCCTGATCACTGGGACTCACAGTGACATAGTCCTTCCCTTAATCTCACCTGTATCGCTCATCTGGCCCTGATCACACATGCCACTTTATGCAGGATTGGCTTTCTCTTGTGGATAGTCCATCTCCTCACTCCTTTTCACAGAATCTTAGTTTTGGAAGGGCCCTTGGAAGTCATCTAGCATCTGGGGAGGATGGATGTGGGAGTGGTGAGGGTAGGGGAGAATTACTGAGTACTGAGAACCTGGGTGGGAGTGCATCCTTCACCAACTTTCCCTCACCCACAGGGGAGGAGGCTGGTGGGGGTGACAGGCTCATCCACGAGCGGGACCTGGCGTGGCTGCAGCAGGCAGATGGTGAGTGAGTGGTCTTCCTTCCCACCCACAGCCTCCTGTGGGATGCTGGACATCTCTGGCCTCCACACCAGGAAAGGACTCCTTAGAGCTCCCTCCTCACCACAACCAGACCATGTCATCTTTTCCTTACAAACCCCAAGTGCCATAGACACTGAACCTTTTTCTCAGCCTCATCTTTCTTCCCAGTGGTCGTGGCAGAAGTGACGCAGCCATCCTTGGGTGTAGGCTATGAGCTGGGCCGGGCCGTGGCCCTCAATAAGCCGATCCTGTGCCTTTTCCGCCCACAGTCTGGCCGAGGTGAGCACTCCAAGCCCTAGATGGTCAACCTTTCCCTCCACAGCCTTCTGTGGACCCAACCCCCATCAAGGGACAGGGGGAGGGAGTGGAGTTGGGAAATGTATGAGGGAGACACCCTCACCTTCCTCCACTCTCCCCAGTGCTTTCCGCCATGATCCGGGGAGCAGCAGATGGCTCACAGTTCCAGGTGTGGGACTATGAAGAGGAAGAGGTGGAGGCCATGCTGGATCGATACTTTGAGTCTGAACTTCCCAAGCCTGAGACTGCTTCCCCTGACCCAACCGCTTGACTTAATCATGTTCTATTAGATTTTCTGATCCCAGATACTTCTCTAGTAACCCTTCTGCCCTTTGGCCCCAAATTAAAAGATATGTTTAAAATTCTAACTGTGTATGTGTTTGGGAGAAGAGGTAGTTCCCCTCCCCAGCCCCCTTCTTTTTAAGGTCTAGAAAGACCTTTTGAAAGCCTGTAGGCCCCCAAGATGAGATCCTCTGAATATCCTCATGCACCCACCAGGAGCATTTAAGAGTTCTGAGGAAAGTGGGTGATCGAGGGTGGCTGCTGCTGTCTCCTCTGAAACTGGGCTGGTTCTGTGGGACAGGTGGGCCATCTGTACCTGGCCTGGTTGTCTAAGAACCTTGATTTACCTTTAACAATTTAGGTAAAACGGGTCTGCTTTGGGCTTTTCTCTGAGAACGTAGAAAATGGTAAAAAATGAGGGGGCCTGGGGAAGGAGGGAGAAGTGGGGTTTGAAGCCTGCCTTTCGTGAACTGCCTGGCCCACTTCCAGGGCGTTATGTGAAAAGAGAAAAAGTTTATTCAGTAAGCAGAAGGTGCTGCGACACTGGGTCACCTCCCCTGAACAACAGTGGGAAGGAGCAGGGCCCCTCCCTGCCCACTCGGCCCCAGGACTCTGGGGTGGCGCCAGGTGTTCCCTGCGTCCTGCCCCTCAGTCATAGACCTCATCATCCTCCTCCTCATCGCCAAAGAAGAAAGTCTCTTGGTCCAGGTTCTCAGATTCCTCATCATAGGAGAAGCTGTCATTGTCCAGCTCCTCGTCGAACTCGTTCTGATGCCACTGGGGCACATCGTCCTCATCCTCTTCCTCCTCCTCCTCGTCCTCATCCACCTCCAGGCCTGAGCAGCTTTGGGGCCTAGGGAGAGCCACTGCACTCAGCCCCAGGAGAAGCCTGACCTTGCCCACTGCCCCCACCACTCTACTCCTACTCACTGATGGCCGGGCATGTTGGGTCCCTTGGCCTCCCGGGCCTCTAGGCCTGCTGGACTCTGGAGGCCAACCCGGAAGTCCTGGCAAGGAGACGGAGATTTGGGGTAGGGGAGTGGAGGATGCTGGGCCTTTGTGCCTAGCATTCCTTCAACCAGTGTTTTCTGAGGGCCCATCAGGTGCCAAGCCCCTGGGAGGAAGGCTCCCACCGCCTCTCTCTCCCCTCCCCTCCCGCAGCACTTATACTACTGCCTTTGGTGTAATGTAACTCAGTGGTCTCCAGGAATACAACGGGAGGCACAGCCTTGTGCTTATGGAGCTTACAATGTGTATCTATATCTTTTCTGAGCCGTCAGTAAGCTCCCTGAGGGCAGGATTCATAGTTTAGACTCATCATCAGGTACCAGAACTGGAAAGGAGCTCAGAGATCCCTTACTCCAGTGGATCCCAGACCCCTGGCCCCCACCCCTGGGACTCTGAATCTACACAGCTGAAAAAGTTCCCCAAGTGATTCTGTTGAGCACCTGGCCAAATAACCCTGATCTGGGAAAACTAACCCTTTATTTTGGAGGAGACCCAGGGAGGTTAAGTGTCAGGCTCCAACATCATCCAACAGCCTGGGACGTGCACCCAGGTCTCCTAACATGCACCCACCCTTGCTGCCTTTCCTTCTGGACTCTCCCCAGAGCAGGGGCTGTGCTGGGCATAGGAGGAACCTCAAACCTGCTAAGTGAAGGGGAAGAAGGTACAAGGTGGGGTAGGATACCTGGGTGGAGTGCTGCAGGATGGCAAGCAGCCTTTCCTGGATCCGCCGGAGCAGCTCCAGGCCCGTGTTGAGGCAGTCAGCCCGCAGGAGGCGCAAGGAGGTGGCCAGGTCCTGGCACCGTAGGAGGGTCTCCTCTGCGAGGGTGGGGGACAGGTCACGGGGGCTCTCTCCCCTTCTTTCATTCTCAGCCATTCCTTCCTTCACCAAACACCTATTGAACACCTATCAAGTGCCAGGCCCTGCTCTAGACACTCATTCTCATGGAGCTTGTGTTCTAGTGGGGGATAGACTACAACTAAATAAAATGGCGGGTGAAGAGCTGCGCTCGCAGGCACTTACAGCATGTACTTTATTTGTACTTTAAACCTTAACTTAGAAAAGCCTAGTGGCGGCAGGGCTGTGAAGAATTAAGCAGAGAAAGAAGGCAGAATGAAGGTGGTGGTCCTAGAGGGGGGGGGGCTGTTTTACCTGCCCGTTGGTTTGGTTGGGGATGGGCTCCTCAGAGCAGGGCAGGAGAAAGGGCTCACCAAGCAGGATCTGCAGGGCGTTGGTGTGCAGCTCCAAGTTCTCGGTCTGCTGCTCTACCACGTCCATGTACTCAGTGTCCTGACTGTAGAAGCTGTACACGCAGGAATAGGCCAGCACCTAGGGGGTGCAAGTCAGCCCCAGCTCTGCCTGAGCCTTGGCACCTCTCGCCCCAACGGCTTTTTCATCCCTCTACCCAGACAGGGTACTTGAAAGCAGCCAAATCCACCTGACCCCCTCCCCATCCATCACAACCTTTCGTGCCTGCTCGAGACCCTGGCAGGCGTCACTGAGGAAGGTGAAGGATTTTGGCGGGGGCACCTCGTGGATAGCAGATACACGGTTCCGCAAGTTTACAGCAAATTCCTGTCCAGAGGAAGGTGTTTCAGCAGCAGCAGGCACGGCTCCAGCCCCGTCCTGCCCTTCCGGTCAGGATAGCCCACTAACCCATTCAGCCCTCGGCCTCCCCCAGAGGCCTGTGACCTTCTCACCGACCCAGTTGTCTCCTCCCTGCTCACCCGGGCCTGGTGGTGGAAAGTACACCTCTCGTTATAGTCCTGAAACCGCTTCTCCTGGCGAGCTGCTTTGCTTACCTGGGAAAGACAGGTGGGGATGGTTAGTGGGTGCTTTGCTTGGATGGGATGGGGTTAATAGCTACCATTTATGGAGGCCTCTCTAAGATTTTTTCGCTTAGTCCTCATAACTGTGTCAGTTAATATTATTATCCCCTTTTACAGATGAGGACATTGAGACTTTGAGACATACATGGACTTGCTTCAAGCCCCACACTAAGTGGAGAAGCCAAGATCTGACCCCACAGTCCTGTTCCTCCTTGCTCTGCCCTGGTGTCCCCCTGTGAATGCCCAGCCCTCCCCACCCTTTCTGTTTGCCACCTCATGTGAGCAGCCCTATTCTGGAGCCGTGAACAGACTAGGCCTTGTGAACAGACCAACATGTACAGAACTCCCAGTGCCTGTGGCCCCAGCTGGCATTGGCCCTCTTTCCGCTAAGCCTCTGTCCCAACAGCTGTTAGCCTGTGTCTGGACATAAAACCCTCTTTCCCCAGGACCTGGGCAGCAGCACCCACTCTGACTACCCCTGGTCCTCTGCCCAATGCCCGATGCCCATCCCCTTACCATGGCAGAGCAGTTGTAAAAGTCTTTGTGACTTGGCTTCCAGGACTTGAGGCAGCGCCAGCAGAAACCATGGTTGCATTTGGCACAGGTCATGCTATGGAGGAAGCTTGCTGGCAGAGGGCTCCTGCCTCTGGCCAGAGCTGCCCCAGGAATGTCAAGGACCCTGGGCATATCAGTGATGATGCCCCTGTCCCTTCCCTGTGCCTTATAGTCTCCTTAATCCCTACTGAGTGTGCCTTGCTTCTGAATTTCTCCATACAGTGCAGGCTTAAAAATGGACAAGTACTATCAAGATCCAGGAGATCACTCTGGAGGGTACCAAGTGAGGGGAGATCGAGTGACTGCCCTTGTTTGCTGAGCTTTATGAGAAGTCCCACTGCCTGTTCCTCATTGCCAGGCCTCCCACCCTCGCAGGAGACCTCTCCCTTGCCCTCTGACTCCCCACTGCCCACAGTACCCCCTTTCTTACTGCAGACACCCCTCGTTCTTCTCGATGGGAGCCTGACAGCTGGGACAACGCTTGGAAATGAGCTTGGCCAGGTGCTTGCTCTGGGCCTCCACACTCATGCCTTCGTAGTAGCCGCCATCGTCAACCCACTGCGACATGTGGCCACAGCTGGCAGGGTAGTGCGCCTGGAGCAGGAGGGGGAGGTGAGGACACAGGTCATCTTTGGAGGAATGGAGGAGGAGGAGCAGAGCTCAGTTGGGTGGTAGAAGATGAGGAAGGACAAATCATAGTCTTGTGTGTGGCGGGGTGGGAGGTGCCAAGGAGGGGAGGAGTGTCAGCCCTAGCTCACGGCCTGGGGTGCCCACCTCAGGGAAGCTGCAGTTGAAACAGGAGGCCCAGCCGCACTTGGCACAGGCAGTCCCACAGCCCAGGCCCTGGAGGCACAGGATGCGATCGCAGCCTTGGGGATTGGTGCACCAGGTCAAGTTGGAACAGCTCTCCACATAGCCACGCAGGAGGGCCTTCTCATACTGTGGGGCCATGGGAGCACACAAAATGAGGGCCTGATGCTCTGCAATGCCACGACCCCCCCCCCCCACAAGCCCCCCAGGTCCCCCAGCACCCTGCATGTCAGCCTAGTCCCCAGGCCTGCCCCTGTGACTCTGCACTGCAGTCCCTCTCAGAGGAGAGTGGATACCTTGGAAATGACCTCTGGAGAGGAGACGATGGCACGGATGAAGGCTCCAGTGGGCTGGGCAGGGCAGTCGGCAATGGGGCAAGTGCAGTTCAGCACAAGGTTCTGCTCAATTCGAGTTGTCAGATACTCATTCCAGCAAGACTGGGAGGGAGAAGGGGGGCTGCTCAGACAGCGCAGGAGCAGCACAGGAGTCCCACGGGAGGAAGGTACCCTGGTCTAACCCAGCAACCCACCTCCTCCCCTCCGGTACCCCCTGCAGTGATCTTACAGCCCAGAGACAAGCCTGATTCCAGATTAACATCAAAATCAACCCTAATCTTTCTGGCTTCTGTGAGTTTCCTGGGATGGGCCCAAAGTAGAGCTGTCTTTGAAGATGTGTGGGCCAGGGTATTTGCCTAATTATCATTACTGTGGAGATGGACATGGAGGGAATCAGTAAAAAAGAATCAAGGAAAAGGAGAAGGATTCAAATTCTTAGAAAGATTCAGAAAGAGCAAGAAAGTAGAGAGAAAGGAGCCCTGGGCAGTGGGTCGCCTTTTCCCCATGGGGTGGCTAGCCCCTGACACTGCACACACAGCTGTGGTCTCTCATCCTAGCTCTGTGGGCTTATCCCCAGTGACTCTGTCTTGTTGTCCCCACCTCCCCAGGCTCAAGTGTAAGACACCTAGGACACCATGCCTGCCGCATTCCCCAAGTGCGCAGCAATGGCACCACCACACTCCCTGTCACCGGTGTTAGAACCGTCTTGCCTCCTGAATTCTTCTCTTGCTCCCAAATCACTGCCTCATCCTAAACCAGGCTGTTATCCCTCACCCTAAACTGGTGCATGGCCTTCCTACCTCCCATCTCTCTCCACTCAACCCACCCGACCTCCATCTGCACCAGCCTGAGCCTAAGACGCTCCACAGCCACCCCATTCCTCTCCCATTACCTACTGCTGGGCTTTTCAAAATGATGGTATAACCCCCCCAGGAAAGCACATACATCAGTGCATCAAAGCCACAGGATAAATGTAAAGCACCTTACTGGACTATTTAGACTCAAAGGAAAGCACTACATAAAACAAAACCCTTTTGGTACTGAAACAAATCCATATAAACTGGGAGCTGAATGCAAAATTCTTGCATTTTTCAGATAAAAAGGGAAATTTCTCCAAATTCAGACCCCACACTTGCAGGCACACAGGTGCCTCACGGTACTTCACAGCCAAGGAGGGGAAACACTGCACTGTGGGACGATATCCTGGCGTCTCAGTCCAGACCACCCCACTCCTCTAAGGAAGCCCTCTGCTTTGAGCTTGCTTTTGGCTTCTGCTGTCCCCACGGTCCAGCCCAAACAGACGGCTGCTCCACCTGGCACTGCCCCTCCTGCCCTATGTGAGTCCTCCTACATTCAAGGCTCACGCTGGGAAGCCTTCCCCAACTGCTACAGACTCTTCTCTGATTTCCCTTCTCTTGAGTTCCCTTGCATTGCCATTTGTGCCACTAAGCTGAGACTTATTCATGAATTTCTCCTTGGCTGGGACCCTTACATATGGCCTTTCTCAGTCATGTTTTCAGGCTTCCTGCTCTACATCTCGACAGGGCTCTGTGCCCTGCGCCTGCTTCTCTTTCCTTGGGTAATGCCAACCAGGCCTCACCACTTAATTGCAAGTTCAAATATCTACTGTCCACTTGTCAGTCCCATACAAGTGCCTGACAAGCAGCTCAAACATCACCTGCCCAAAACAGATTTCATTTCTCCTCAAAAACCTGTTCTTCAACTTCCACCTCTAGAGCCATTTCCTCCAACTCCGAAAAGACCACACATTCCTTCTACCTCGAGGCTCAGGTCAAAAACACAAACCATCCTTGATTCGCTTTTCCTAAGCCCCTGTCACACCCACCTAGTCCTATCAGTTCTACCTCCAGACGTATTCCAAATCCACCTACTTCAATCTTCACCACTGCCCCTGCCCACGTCTATGACATTACCGTCTCCTGCCTCTTGTTACAATAGTCTCTTAATGTGTGTCCATTCTTGTTCCATCCAAGCCTTTTCTCCATACAACGGCCAAAATGATCTTTAAAAAATATAAATTGGGTGGAGACGGTACAGATAAAAATAAAAAAATAAATGAATCAGATCATATCACTCTCCTGCTTAAAACCCACCAATGGCTTCCATCAATAAAATCCACTGCTGGAGAACAGTTTGGTAGTTCCTCAGAAAGTTAACATAGCATTACTATATGATCCAGCAATTCCACTCTTAGGTATACACCCAAAAGAAGTGAAAGCAGGGACTCAAACAGATACTTGTACACCAATGTTCAGAGCAGCATTATTCACAACAGCCAAAAGGTGGAAACAACCCAAGTGTCTATCAGTAGATGAATGGATAAACAAAATGTGGTATATAAACACAATGGAATATTATTCAGCCATAAAAAAGAATAAAGCTCTGATACATGGATGAACCTTGAAGCCTGGCACAAAAGGACAAATATTGTATGATTACACTTACATGAAATATCTAGAATAAGCAAAATCATAGAGAAAGATTAAATGTTACCAGGGGCTGGGTGGGGGGCATTATCGTTTAATGGGTACAGGGTTCCTATTTTGGGTAATAAAAAAGTTATAGTGATAGATGGTGGTGATGGTAGCACAACACTGTAAAAGTAATGTCATTGAGCTATACACTTATAATGGTTAAAATGGCAAATTTTATGTTATATATATGATACCACAATTTAAAAACCTATGAAAGAGAAAATAAAATCCACTGTCTGTCAATCCCGACTCCATCAGGTCCCCCTCTCTCCCCTTGTCTCCTGCCACTGCTCTGCCACTTACTGTGCCTCAGCCACCAAGCTCAGCTCCTTGGTGCTTGCTGTTCCTTCTGTTTTGAACACTGCTTCCCCAGATAGTCACCTCCTCAGATGGCCTTCCCTGGCCTCCCACCCTAAAGAACCAACAAGCTCCTCATCCCCACTCCTAATCATAGCCATGTCCTATGACATTACCCAAGTGTATTTTCTTCACTGCAGTTATCATAAAAGTGTAGAGGAAGGGCCCTGGAGAGAGACTGTCAAAGTTCAAATCCTGACCTTGGGCAAATTACTGCATCTCTGAATATCTCAATCTGTCATCTGTAAAATTGGGAATGATGAAAATACCTACCTTGTAGAACTATTATAAGAGTTAAACAAAATAATGCATGTAATACGGCACAATGCCCGGCCCGGGGTTAGTCCTCCATAAATACTAGCTGCTGTTATTATTAGCCCTCAGGTCACTTTGTGCTCGGACTTTTTTCAGTCCTGCATTCAGCTCCCAGTGCTATGCACATAGCAGGTCAAGGACAAATATTAGTTGAGTGAAAAAAATCAATATGTTAAAGAAAATAATTAAGAACCCAGGGAAAGGGCGGGCATAAGCACCTATTTGAGAAGAGTACATTGAAGCAGAGCAAAAGGGACGTGGAAATAGAGCTCCACATACACGCACATGCAAATGGATGCTTCCCAGATGCACCCACTACTAAGTAGGTGCTGCTGGAGCGGTAGCGAGAATAAATGGCGACAAGGAGCACTCACTCTGTCAGGCTGTTGTGGTTGGGCCTGGTGCCAGTTCTAAGGAGCTGGGAGGCAGGAATACAGGAATACCAGACACTCAGCTCTCCTGGTTCTCTGCACCCCAGCCTCCTCACTCTCTGCCTTTGAAGACTACGCACTCTCTCCAGCTATGGCCTTCTCTGCTTCAGCTTTCCAGCAGCAAGCCCTAACTTCCCATAATTCCCTTCTGTGTTTTTCTATTTTCTGATTCATATCACTTCTTTATCTTTTTGTAGTAGATGAGAGTTTACGATAAAAGAAATGATGGTGTTCTGAAATAAGAGCACTGGAATGGTGATGAGGAAACCATAAACTATAGCTATTACCACTTAAATAACAATTTCTCATTTACAAAGTGCCTTTACATATATTTCATACATATGTCAGTAGTTCCCGAACTTGGCTGAATGTTGGAATCACCTGAGGAGCTTATAAAATCCAGATGCCTGGGTTTCATCTCCAGATATGCTGATTTAACTGGTTTGGGATGTAGCTTGGGCACTGGAATTTTAAAAGTGATAACAAACGCAGCAGTTTAAGAACCACTGATATATATCACTGGATCCTAGCAACCACCCCTCAGGGAGCCAAGGCAAGTGGTACCATTTACAGATGACAAACTAGTTCAAGAGGAACACTGCTCAGGTTAGTAAAGGGTAGTGCTGACTAGAACGCCAAAGCTCCCAGGTAACTGTATCAGGGTGGAGAGCTGGGGGCAGAAGAGAGCTGCTGGGGCCTTACCTTACAGCAGTAGTGCATGCAGCAGAGACAGGGCAAGTCGTCATCGGGCTCCAGGGGGCTGATGCAGACAGGGCAGTGGTCAGGGCGTATGGGAGCAGTCTGGGCCTGGGGTATGCACAGCCCAGCTGCCAACAGCAATGGCTCAGGGTTATCGCTGTAACTCTGCAGCAGCTGCTCGGCGCCCCAGTGGGAATGAGCCAGCAGATGCTGAGCCACATCTGGCTCTAGGTTCAGCGTCTCCTGCACCTGCTGCACCGTCTGCTCCATCAACCCTTCTACCTCTTGGGGGCTCATGGTGCGGCTGGCAGGCAGCTGCAGAGATGCCAGGGCAGCCACGGCTTCTGGGCTTGGGGGAGAGAAGAGGTGGTGACTAGCATCCCTACTGCCCTACTTATCCAACCAGATAAACTCCAACTCATTAAACCCCACCTGGCCCCCAGCTCCCCACTCAGCTAACCAGCCTGGGGATAACCACCCTGAAGCAATTGTAAGAGCATGCCCTTCCACAAAAGTGTGTGGAAATGTGGGGTTGGGACTGGCTGTTGCAGTGACTGGCGGCCACTACTGGTATCTATTGGGCAGGGGTCAGGATGCTAATGGACCCATGTGGATGGAACAGTCCCACTGTAGGTCCCACTCAAAATACTGACAGCACTCTGGTGAGAAACATAGTGTACGGCTGTGGTCTATGGACCAGCAGCATAGGTTTCACTGGGGCTGGTTTGAAATGCTCCACCCTAGACCTACTGAATCAGAATCTGCATTTTAACAAGATCCCCAGGTGAACTGTATGCACGTTAAAGTTTGAGAAAAAATATTCTAGAGAATGCATTTTACCCAAAAATGCAAACGGCTGACATGAAAAGTAGTGTTGTAACTTCTGGTGATCTGGATCAGAGGTTAAAAGCTTCAGGGATGCTGGCTAATTAGGGAAATCCTATGGCAAATTCGTCTGCAGAACAGGCTTCTTGAAAACTTAAGTCTGTATATTTCACTGAGCAGAGTGCACAGTTAGCACTCAGCACATATTTGCAGAATATTTCATGTTTGCTTAGAATGAAGGACATCTATAAAGGAGAGTGTGTATGGGTCCCTTGCCTAAGGGCTGGCTCTAGGAGGATGGGGACAGTCAGACCCCTGATTGGGAAGGCAAGGAAGGCAGTGGTGGCACTGGAAGCCAGAATGAGGACAGAAAAGTGGGGGAAATAGCAGGGATAGGGCAAAAGGGATTAGACAAAGAAAAAAAGAATTTTTTCACAAGGGAGCTTGGCTTTGCTGATATAAGCCCATCCCATCTCATTGCAGCCCTATCTATCCTAGAGAACCTATGCCTTTCTACTGACTTGGACTGTAGTGGGGGTAGGGGAATGTGGGGTGGCTACCTAGGCTTAGAGGTCTCAGTGCTCTTGTTGCCACAGAAGGGGATGTCTGCCTGACCCCGGCAGGGACCCATGGGCTCTGGGGTGGCATACATCAGGATTTGGGGCTGGTCGTCATGCCGTGCCACATAGCCTTGGCCCAGAAGGTGCAGGATGCAAGAGAGGACGTCTGTGCTTGAACAGGCCACGCCCCTGGCAATAGTGTGGCCCAGGCTTCCAGGGAGATTTGGGCCCTTCCGCCAGGCCTCCAGCACCTGGGAGGGAGGAGAGAAAACAGGTAGGCCCCTTTTACCCATGGGAGGCAGGCAGTACACAGACTCTGGAGCCAGCCTGCCTGGGTTCAATGCCCAGCACTGCCACTCACTAGCTGCATGACTGCAGATAAGTTTCTAAACTTGCCCGTGCCTCACTTTTCTTTTCTGTCAAATGGAGATAATAATAAACATTTATCTCATAGGGTTGTTGTGAGGATTAAAAGACTTAATTTAGACAAACTCTTAGGACAGGGCCTGGCACACAGTAAACAGTCATGTCTTGTCTCTCTTTTCTATCTGCCTGCCCTATCAGGAATAGAAAAGCCAGATGGAAATGTCACCCTACAGAGCTCTCATATTGAGGGAACTTACCTTCCCTTGTGATGACCCCTAGCCCCAACCCCTGCCCCAACCATGACTCCATCCCCCAACTTCATGGTCTCCTCCTTACCTACCAGACAAACCAGCTGATCAATGTGGAGGCCCTTCTCCCCATGGGCTTTGAGAATACGGACAAGAAGACAGCTCAAGAGATTCCTTTTCTGTTCCAGGGTTCGGCCCTCATCCTTTTGTACATTCAGGTATGTCTGGGGAGGTATCAGCCACAGGGCGTCCCCACTGGGCTGTGGCCCAGGCTCATGAAGCCGCAGAACACCTGGAAACCACTCCCAGTCAGGTACCCGAGGAGGGAGAGGGGAAGATGAGTAGGGGCTCAGAGGTCCCTATGCTCCTTATTCCCTACTACACTACCCTCCCCAGAGACCCCCCACCCCCGGTCCTCTGAGTGGAGGCTCAGCCCAGCCCCCATCGACCTACCCCCATGTGGAAAGTCCTGACCCTCATGCAGTGTCAAAGGGCCATTCTCAGAGGTGAGGGGCAGAAGGGCCTGGAGCAGTAGCTCTGGGGAGAGGTCAGAATTCTTCAGCAAGGTTTCTACTGACACCTCCTGGTGAGGAGAAACAGGGTCACTGAGGATCTCCTTGAGTAGTAGGCAGTGAAGGGAAAGAAGCAGGAGGGAGGATGAAAGGAGTTTCAGAGTTTGGGAAAGGAACAGAGATAAAGTGGCAGAGTCGAGGCAGCAATCACCTCCGTCTGATTGAAATTCAACAGCAGCCACATCTGCACAGTGGACACATGCAGGGTCTGGTCCCCAAACTGCATCTCGGCCCGGCCCAGCCACGTCCACTGCAGCCGCCGACGTGGTCCCATGTCCAGGACTGGATGGTTCTGGCCTGGGAAAGGTTTGAGAAAAAGGGAAACAAAGAGTAGGGGAAAGGCAGGGGTTAGGCATTGAGGTGATGGACACCATCAGTTAAGCTTCGCTCCTTGAGTCTCTGCAGGGAGCAGGGCCTGGGCCTTTAAAGACAGAGAGAACCTGGCCTGAGCCTCCAGGTCTCAGCCTTCCCTGTGCCTGCCTCCCTGGCAAGCCACGGGTACCCGCCAGCCTCTCTGGCGCCTACCCTGTGCCAGGCAGGCTCTCTGGATCAAACACCTGAGAGAGGAGACCTGGGTTTTGCCCTGAAGGAATTGACGGTTTTAAAGACACATTAAGTTGAGTCTCTTCCTCAGCCTGTGTTCCAGATCAGCCAAGGTGAGCCTGGAATGTTTCCTCATGGTGGACATCATGGAAATCAAGGAAGTGGGTAGGAGTACAGATGAAACAAGATTGGCCACGAGTTGATCTATGTTGGTACACTGGAGTTTGCTATCTATTCTGTCTACTTTAGTATGTTTTAAATTTATCATAACAAGATTTTTTTGAAGAAGAAGGTGAAAATAAGCCATTCTCAGACAAATAGAGACTGATAATGTTTACCATCAATATTTCTTTAGTGAAAAAACTTCTGAAGAAAACCAAACTCAGAAAGACAGATCAAGATGCAAAAAGAATGGTGACTAAAGCAACTAGTATGAGGACAAATCTAAACATCAACTTAATAAAATAATAATAATGACTAAGTTGGTTGGTTAAAAAAGATAATCCGAAGTATTGGACAACAATAACAAGTAAGATGGGGGTTGGTACTGGAGTTAAGATTTTCTAAGGTCCTTTCATTGTTCAGGAAGGTGGAAAGTGCTATTAACAAATCAGGCACACAGGTTAAAAATGTAAGGGTAAAACTATAGAAATAGAATGTAACTTCCAACTGGTAGAGACAAAAAAGGAATTAAAAAAAAAACAAAAAACTTCAATCAATCCAAAAGAAGAAGAAAGCACAAGGTAGAATCATATGTATAAAGATGTTCAATTTATTCTTCTTTAAACTGTACATATGTTTTATATATACCTTTGTATATATAAAATATCTAAAATTTTAAAATGTAGAAGGGTAAAAAAAAAACAAAAAACATAAAATAAGAGCTTAGAAATAAAGGCCAAATATATAACTCCTCATAATTACAAATGGCCTAAAATTGACCACTCAAAAAGACAGATTATCAGGTTGAATAAAAATCTAGGATTTACAAGACAAACCTAAAACACAAGCGTATGGCAAGGTTAAAATTGAAATGATATGGGGGGGAAATTTTGATGAAAGTAGAATACTGGCATGGTTTTAAAGTATCTCCCCCCACAGACGGCTTATTGTTAGAAGTAAGGGAAAAAATATTAACTATACAGTCGACGAATCAGAAAATCCCTTGACCAGATCATCAAAATTAATGTCATAAATGAGGGGCAGAGGGACACCATGCGCCTCCAGATGTAACACCCAGAGGAGTACAGAACCATCCTTAGTTATTCCAGCTGAAAACACATACCCTGAATCTAATCATGAGAAAGATCATACAAATAAAAAATGAGGAACTATTTAAAAATTTTAAAAGGACTGTATTCTCCAAAAATGTCAAAGTCATAAAAGATAAACAAAGGCTGAGAAACTGCTCCACATTAAAGGAGACTAAAGAGACACGACAACTAAATGCAACATGCAGTCCTAGACTGGATCCTATCCCGGACGAAAACAAACAAAAGACATTATGAAGTCAATTGACAAAACTGGAAAATGGACACTAGATTAAAGTATCATATCAATGTTAAATTTTGGAAACTGATAAATGAGCTGTGATTATGTAAGAGAATACCTTTATTCTTAGGAAATACGTACTAAATTATTTTAGGGGAAAAGGGCCATTACATATGCAATTTATTCTCAATGGTTCAGAAAAAAACTTGAATATATATACATACACACACACACACACACACATGCATAAATAGAGATAGACAGGTGGGTATAAAGAGCAAATAACAAAAGTAAATGGGGCAAAATGTTAACAAAAAGTAAATCTGCCATTTTTCTGTATATTTGAAATTATTTCCAAAGGGAAAAAAAAACTAAAATGAAAGGATAGAAAAAGAGACTAGTGAGATACTAACTGAAAGAAAGCTGTTATACTATTAATACCAGACAAAAATAAACTTTAAGAGAAAAAGCTTTACTAGAAAAAAAGATGGTCACTTCATAGTAATAATCAGGTTTAATTTACCAAGAATATTCTAAACCTGGGTAGTTTATCCATTATGGTAGTCACATATACCTATTTAAATTTAAACTGTTAAAATTAAATTAAATCTTCAGTTCCTCAGTTGCATTAGCCACATTTCAAATGCTCAATAACCACGAATGGCTATCATATTGAGCAGTATACAGAAAAGAATTTTCCATCATTGCAGAAAGTTATACTAGATAGTGCTGTTAAATGATCCTAAATTTGTATCTAATAATACGTCAAAAAATATATAAAGCAAAATTGATACGATTACAAGTAAATTAAGAAATTTACTATCATAATGGCAGATTTTAACCCACCCTCTCTCAGTAATAGATGAAGTAAACAAAAATTAGTAAGGTTATAAATTTGAACAATACAATTAACAAAGTCAGTCTAAAGTAATATGTAGAATCCTGTACCCAACAGCTGAAGAGAACACATTTTTCTTAATCACACATGGAACACTTATAAAATGTAACCATCTATTAGGCCATAAAGGAAGTCTCAATAAATTGCAAAGATTTGGAATCACAGAAACCACATTCATGGCCACAATGGAACAAAGGTTTGAGAAACTCGAAACAAAACATAACTAAACAAACCAAAATTTGTTTGCAAGTTTTAAAATATACTTATAAAAAAACTAATAAATCAAAGAAAAAGTAATAATGGAAATGAGAAATTCTTAGACTAAACAGTAATAAAAATACTACATATACGACATAATTAAAATGTATGGACCATCCCAAATGTCCATCCATCAACAGCAGAATGGGTAAATATTTTCAAACAATGGAAAAGGACTCAACAATACAAAAAGAACAAATAAACAAACTCAGCAATACAAAAGATACAACTTACAACCTTGATAACTTCCACAGATACATGTTGAAAGAAATCAGACACATCATAATACATACTCTACATCTCCATTCTGTGATGTTCAAATACAGGCAGACATCTATGGTGACAAAGGGAAGAATAATGGTTTCTCTTGGAAGAAGATACTGACTGGAGGAGGACATGGGAGAGGAAAGCTTCTGGGGTGCTAGGTGGTGGTTACATGGGTGTGTAAGCATGTAGTAATTCATTAGGCTTTATAATTAAGATTTGCATGACTTACTGAACATGAGTTATACCTCAATTAAAAAACTTCTTAAAACCCTTACAGGGTGCAGCAAAAGCAGTATTAAGGGGAAATGAATAGCCTTATATACTTTCATTTTTAAAAAAGTCTGAAAGGATGATAAAGTAATTAAGTATGCAACCTGAAGTTAGAAAAAGAGAACAAATTCATTAAAATGTGAAGGAAATGATAAGAGCAGAAACTAATGAAGACACAACCCACAATTTTTTCACCCTTCCCTGCTGTCCCTACGGACTATTTTTCTATGTATTTATGTGCTCCTGGCCAAAGGTTCTCCTCTCTTGTCTTCCTCTCTTGCCACCCCAATCTCACCCCAATCTCTAATTTCCTCTTCCCAGCTCCTCACTCTGGCTGTAGAAGTTGGAGAAGCAGTCAAGAGCTTCACAGAATTCTGTGGAAAGGCACTTTCTGGGATGGTACAGGTAGCAGAGTGGGGAGACCGGCCAGCAGCGTGGTGACAGGACCAGCACAGCAACTGTTGAACTTGGGTCTTTGATAAATAGCTCTTTCTCAGCCCCTTCTTCTTCTTCTTCCTCCTGAAGGAAAGAAGGATTTCAAGGGCCCTTGGCTCTCTTCTTTGGGCTAATCTCCTCCTGCTCTCCTAGTCTCCCACTCTTTTCCCTTGCTCTTACCTCTTCCTCCAGTCCTTGTTCCTCCTTGTCCTGCTCCAAGAGCAGTCTGTCAAGCTGCTGGAGCTGGTATAGGTGGAACTGGCACTTGAGCTCCTCAGAGGTGTTCAGGCTCTGTAGCATCCGCTGGGGGAGGCGGTTGGGGAAGCAGAGGCCAATCTGCTCTAGCACAGCCCCGTCCAGCCAGCTCGAGCCCAAGCTCAGAAGACGGTCTGCCATGTAGTGCCTGCAGCCACATAGCCCAGGCCAAGCCTCAGGGTGGGTGCTCAGCAGGCTCAGGCCCTGCCTCCCCTCCAGAATTCAGGTCCTTCTGCCCTGGCCTGCCCGTCACAGGTCCTCTTCCTTCCCGCTCCCTTACCATCAGTGCGAAGGCCATCTCTGAGTCTTAATCTCTCCTCCTCACTGCCTCCTCCTTCATCTCCCCTCTAAGACCCACATCCTCCCCCTCTCTAGACTCAAGGCCTCCCACTTCCTCCTTCTCAGGACCTGCACTCACTGATAGAAGTGTTCAAAAGTAGTGGCCAGCTCCAGGCCAGAAAGAACCATGATGGGCTCCAGGTGCTGCTGAAGCTGCCCCAGCATTTCCACTGCTGGGGCTCCACCCATCAGGCCACCCTGGATCTGCTGGTCGATGTGCCGGGCAAACTGCTCACTCATCTGGGGTACCGGGAAAATCATAAACAAGGGAATGGAAAGGGAGAGTGGGGAGTGAAAGGAGGTGAAAGGACAGAGCAGAAAGTAGATGCACATTGAACACACTCTTGCAGCCCCACTAAATAGGAGGCTGGTTGTACTCACATGGGCAGTGGTGAGGAAGGACTGCTGTAGCAAGGCGCCAGAGAAGCCACTGCGCAGAGCCAATGTGAAAGCTGCCCGAGGCCCAAAAAGCTCCATGCCGGCTCTCTGCAGGTCCTCATAGAGTTCACAGTAACGGGGCACGAAGTCCGGGGCTCTCCAGGCTGCAGCCAGGAACCTGCTGACCTGAGGAAAAAGGGCAAGAAAGAAGGCAAAGGCACAGTCCCAGTATGGGGACAGCCTAGCAGCCCCACCCCATTCCCGGGACTCCAGGTTCCTCCTGCCCACCTGCTCCTGCACCACACTCAGCCAGCACTGGGTTATGTTTCTCAGGCTGTTGCTTGGAAGAACTGGTGAAGGGGCGGGGCTCCGATCCCGACCCTTACTGTTCTTGCTGACTGTGGAGACAGAAGCAAAGGAAGGAGTATCATCTCAGCCTCTGGGTGAGTCCAGGGCTGTTGGCTGCTGACCCCCTGGAAAGGCCAGAGGGCACAGGGGCATGGAAAGGCCCACAGCAAAGCAGTAAGGATGAGAAAAATCCAGGGGGTTAGGGGAGGAGGAGGAGTCAGGTATCACCACTGCTCAATTCCTAACTCAACTGGCCATGGCTAGAACTTACAGGGCCTAGTGGATGGCTCCAGAGAAGGTCCAGGAGGAGGCTCTACATGCACCAGCAAGTGGCAAAGGCGACGAACTCGAGAGGCAAAGGATGCTGCTCGACTCGGGGGGTACCGAGAGTTCTCCCTTTGTTCCAAGTACTGACCTAGCAGCCAACCCAAGGAGCTCACACCTTCTGCATCTGAGAAAGAAGACAGGTCAGGAACAGGTCTCCATGGGAAACGGGGGACAGGATAGCCTGGGGAGGAGCAGAAAGAAGGAACAATTGTACAAAAAGATTTGGGGGACAGCAGGACCCCTAGTTGTCTGCCCCTGCCCACTGAAGTTTGCTTCAGCTAGAGTCCTGGGATATGGCAACAGGTGGGGGGTGGGGGGTAGAAGGGGACACTCAAATATGAGAGCCTCAGGGAGTAATCCCTGAAGCAGGAAAGAGAGGAGCCTTTAGGGATAAAGACAGGAACCATGAAAACCAAGAGCATTAATTCAGGTGATCCCTGGGAATAGTTAATTATGAGGCGCTGGTTAGTGGGGCCAGGTGTGGGGACGGTTACCAGGGGAGGTGATGTTCTGCACCAGGGGGCTGACCAGGGCCTCCCAGCAGGTCTTGCCCAGGGCTTGGGCAGCCTCCTCGTCAGGGAGGAAGCGATCAGCAAAATTCTGCTCATGGCGCAAAACCCTGTTCAGTCTGGGAACAAGAAGTGTATGGTCAACGATTAAAGGCACAGATTCCCCTGAGGCCTTCACTCAACTGCAAATTGACTCCACTCACATGCTCTGTCCCATCGCCTTTCCCAACTCCTGCCTAGCAACATATACCTCATCTATGTTCATTATCCCCCTCATGTCCTGGCTCCAGTTTTACCTTCCAGACTCCCACAAAACTACATCTCCCACCTCTTACTTCTTAACAGTGTCCTGCTCCCCTTAGCCATTGCCCCTCCTCCCTTCATCCCTGCCCGCCTCTGGCCTCACACACCTGGGGCAGAGCTGGAGGAGGCGCCTGCGGTCCTCAGCAATGTCCTGGCTCCAGGCTTGTGCCCAAATTGTATAGAAGAGACATGTGCGGCGACACAGCTGCTCCCGGAACAGTGGCCAGAATGTGGGCTTGGGGCCCAAGACCTCCACACCCCGAACACGGGTGTCGATGCCGCCCTGCAACATGCACAGACTCATCTGTCACCTAAGCCATCCTAGCCATCAAGTACTACTGAAGCCAGGCTCTATGGGAGGTCACAGACTGAGGCCTCATGACCTGAGTTCCCTAAAGCCACTTGGAATATCCTTACGTTTCTGGAATTCAACAGGTTCCTGGACCATCTCCCAAGCAGACCAAGGAGAAATCTTGGCCTGCCCTGACCCCTAAAATGTTAGAGAACCCAGACACTACAGAGACCCTGTACTACTTCCTGACTTCCAAGCCTCTCCCCTTGCCCTACCTGCTGGCAGCGCTTTATTCGGATCTGGATGATGGGCCAGAAGCGGTTCAGATTCTCCAGGAGGATCACTCTGCTGGCAGATGGCATCACATTCACCTGGCAGGGTAAGAGAGAGGAGGGAGAAAGTTGTCACCTCCACAAGTGGGGTTGGAAGGACTGTTGACAGCAGACAAGTAGGCTAGGGTTGTGTGCCCTTCACTTCTCTGGCATCAAGCCCAGGGGACCATAGGGCTTTACATCCCTCATTTCACTATTGCTGTTTACAAAGGAATGTGTTCCTATGGGCAAAGGATTTGGGAATTCCCTAGGGACTGGGCATGTCTCACAGGCCCTGCAACAAACAGAAGGATGGGGCGTGAGTGGAAGGGAGCACAAGGGTCCCCACCGTGTTGAGCTCAGTGCTGATGCAGCTGGCACTGTCACCCCCAAGCACCACCACCCTGGCCGGCATGTAACTTGAGTCCTCACTGGCCACCAGAAGAGTCAGCTGCCTGGGAGAGAAAAGGAAGCAGTCAAAACTGAGGCCCTGGTCATAGTTCAAAAGCTACTTCAACCCCCCATTTCCTTCTCAGGCGCCTGTTCCTCTGCTGGCTTCCTTAAATGTCAGTCTTCCCCAGGCCCTCTGCTCTTCCTTTATATTCTCCCCCAGAGACTTCATTTAAACCCATAGTTTCAACCAAAAATTAATATACTAACAACTCCATCTCTATCTCTAGCCCAGACTTCTTTAGTGCTATGTACCCACGAGATAATTCTATGCCATGTCCCACAGTCCCCTCAAAGTCAACATGTCCAAAATGGACTCAGACATCTGTCCACATAAACCTGCTTCCCTTCTTATTTTTCTCTCCTGGGAAATAAAACTGCCATCCACCCAGTACTCAAGCTAGAACATTCTGTTACAGTAGACTTCAACCTTTCCTATCCTTCTACATCCAATCACTGGCAAGTCTTGTAGACTCTACCTTTCAATATCTCCCAATTCAATGCCTCCTCGTTATTCCTAGTCTCTCTGTCTAACTGAAGACACTGATCATTTCTCAACTAGACTGTTGCATAAATCTTCCAACTCTTTCTCCTGGCCTCCAACCCAAACTCCCATAATTACCAGAGTGAGCTTGCTAAATTGAAAACCTAATCTTGTCTTATCCCTTCTCAAAATCCTTCAAAGGCTCCCCAAGTTTCAGAATAAAGTTCAGACTTTTTAGTTTTTTTGTGTTCTGGCTTCCGGTTACTTTTCTGATCATACCTGCTGCCACCATGTTACCCATACCCTGCATTCAAGTCAAACACAATCACTTAAAGTTCCCCCAAATGTATCATCTAACTTCCACTTTGCACATATATTGTCCCTCTGCTGGAATGTCCACTGAGCCTCGTCTTTATCTAGCTAATTTCAACTTCCAAACTCAGCTCAGTCAACCCCTTCTTCAGGAGCCTTCTCATCTGCACAAGTCGACCATTATATTTTCTCTTACTCTATACTGTTACTGATTTTCTAGCCTGTCTCCCCGACTAGGCTGCATGTTCCCTAAAGACAAGCACCATATCTTATTATCCTTCTATCTGCAGCCCCTTGCACAGTGCCTGGCACACCGTACACATTAAACAAATGCCTGTGGGAAGAATGGGTCAGTGGGTTGCTGATCTCCCTCAACAGGAAGCACAGGATAGTGACATCTGTACTGGGGGGCGAGTGGGGTAAGCATGCCACCAGGCTTAGGCAGTGAGGGGGTATCTATACACAGCATAGGGAAGGCAAGTCAATGTATTCATATGTTCACTGCACAAAATGGGTTTGAGTGTGTCCCTCAGGCATAGGAGTTATGGACTGGGTTGTGTGTATATAGGTGTTTGAGGCATATCAGAATATACATGTGTGTGGGTAGGCATGGGTATGTTCACACCTAACAAGAACACCACGATGCATGTGCAGGGTGATGGAGTGTGAGCCGGTGCTGCCATTGGACTCCCAGTAGGTCTTGGGATTGCGGTCTGTCAGCTTGCTGGCCCGGTGTGGGTTGGAGGACACCTCCACCTTCTCCCAGCACTTGTCCTCCTTCACTTCTACACTGGAGCCTGAAGGCAAGAGAAAGGGGTGGAGGTCACAGCCTGGTTAGTTGAGGAAGGTAAAAAGAAAGGGCCTAAGGAGCAGGAAGGGATGGGGCGAACAGATGCTGGGATGGGAGCCACAAGAAAGTGGATGGAGGTACCAACCTTGGCAGAGATGCCTGAGGAACACATCAAAGAAGGGGATATTGATGGGTTGGTGGCTTCGTCTGTGGTCTTCAATCTGGCCCAGCACCATCTGTAGCAGGAACATCAGAGAAAAGGGGCATAGGGAGGAGAGAGAAATATAGAAAAATACACAGAAACCCTTATGGAGAAAAGTCTGGGGCAACAGGACATTCAACTCCTTTCTCCCCAAACTGGCAGAACAGGACCATGTGGGGTAAAGGCTGGGGAATAAATGCCCCCAATTTGCCACCAACTGTGCCCCCATACCAATCAGGAATACCCAGAATCCTCTTCCCTGCTTCTGGCTTACCTTCTCCCGCAGCTCCATACCCACAAGCCCCTCCTTACCTGAATGCAGCCAGCCAGGATGCTGGAGGTGAGGTTACTGTAGAGCTGGGCATGTTTTTCACACTCTGTCACCAGGTCCCGAAGCTCACAGCCCAGCAGCAGCTGAACTGAGTGCTTGTCCAAGACTTTGGACAGGGCTTCTTTGGCTCCCAGGCAGCAGAGGACCACTGCATAGTCCTTATGCATTGAGGACAGGTGATGCAGGAAGCAGATCAGCTCCTGAACGACCTGAGCCCAGAGCCACACAGATTAATTCATGGGAAACAAAGGGTAGGGGATACAGGGTTGAGGGGTGGGCTCAGTAAGGGGAGGGTGGTAGCTGAGATCTTGGCGAAACTTCAAAGCCCAGAGAAAGGACAGTACCAAAGAAAGGCTGGAAGTGAACCCCAGGGTGCTGGGACTCCAGAGTGAGTTGGCAGGAGCAGAGATTGGGCACAGCTTCCCAGGCTTCTTCCTGCCAAGGCCAAGCTATCTCAGGAGCCAACCATGATGCCTGAGCCCTACACTACAGTGCACAAAACCTCAAAGGGTGAAGAGCAGGGAATATTTGGGTTGGTGGATATGGGCTTCTCCTAAATCCAGAGTCTAAAATCCAGGTGCGGCCAAAAGGTTTATACTTCAGCAACCCTAGTTCTGGAGACTCTAAGATGACATTCGCCTTCCTCTTCCTGCCCTCACCTGCAGCATCCCCAAGCCCATTCAGAAAGGCTCTGCTGTGCTCTCCAGAGCATCTCAGGAGATACTTGGTGCCCCAGATGCCTCCTTTCCTTTGCCCACCCTTGCCAGGGCTGTGGTACCTCAGAGTCACTGCTGGGGCCACTCAGGCAGTTGAGGCAGGGCTCTAAGACTTCATGCCAGGGGAGAACCATTGTCTCAGGGAAATCCAACAGCCGGGTCATGACCCTGGGGGAGGGTATGGAAACAAGTGAAGTCCCTCTACTCTGCCAGCTCCCCCCACCAGGACGCCAGGGCATCTGGGCAGGGCCCTCACCTCAGCACGGTCAGCAGCAGAGTTTTGTTGGGCCCAGGGGCATCCAGGGTCCGCAGCAACAGGAGGAAGGGCTGGGTCTCCTGCTGGAGGCGCTTGAGGAGGGGCCTCATGGAGCCTCCTGGACCACCCTCCCGGCACAACACCTGCTCCAAGTTCAGGAGTAGCTCTGCAGATGGGCCCCCCACCAGGGATCGGATCAGTTGCTCAGAGGACCCATCCTGGCCCTGGGTGCTAGGGGTCTCCAGTGCTATGGCCCAGACACATGGGAGGAAAAGAAATGTATATGAAGAGGAGCCATACAAGTTGATCAAACCTAGAAATGGGAAGGTCCAGAAAATCACGCCAAAACTTCCCTCCCATTTTGAGAATGTCTGCAGTTTCTACCAAATTATGAGGAATTTTCTTTTCTGGCCCAAAATATGTTACTTAGTTATATTTTTAAACAAAACCTAGTATAGTAAACATTGTCAATTAAACACACCATTTAAAACTCATATAGTCATATAATTACCCCTTTTATGGATATTTCTAAATTTAGTATTGGATAGCCAACCTCGGAAATACTGTATTTCACTTACTCTAAGACACCATTGACCTTTTATCATTAACTGTTTAACCATGATGTTACATAAGTCAATAAATATTTAAACACAAAGGGTTCCTTCCCTATGACATCAACAATTCATGTTTCTAGTCACAAACTTTCTGTACCATAAATTATAATTCCTCTAAAGGCGGCACCCCCAGGAGGCATTTCAGCCAACCTTCTGCTGTACAATAAGACTGGACCAAACGTAGCCCAGGCAGATGGGAATCCTCAGATGTCAAAAGCCATTGAGAGAAGGCAATTTCATTGCACCTAGACTCCCTCTCATCTCAGTCTGGAAGTTCTACTTAAGACAGAACTTGAGCAACAGCTCACTCATTTCCTGAAGATTAACTGTGGCTTTCCACGAAGGTACCATATGTAAACCTCAGCCTTCCTCACCATGGGCTGGTACTGCCCGATCCTTCTGGCAGAACCACCCCCTCCACAATGGTACCTGCGTGTTCAGGACTGCCCAGTGGCTCTGAGTAGCGATTGAGAAGCATCATGAGGATGGTGCGTGTGGTGGGCATGGGTTCCGTCTCCGGTGCTATCCCGGAGTGCCTAAACAAAGTGTCCCTCAACTCTCGGGTTATGATCTGGTCTCCCAGGGTGTGGTGATTACACAAAAGTAGGTTGAGCAGGAGCAGGCCATTTCTCACTGCAGAGGAACACCTGGAGGGGGGGGGGGGTAGCCCAGGAAGAAATTTAAAAAGAATGAATGCAATGAAAGCAGGGAAGTGCAGAGGGGAGGAGCACTGCAGCTGGGGAGGAAAGGGCTCCAGGGTCCCTCTGAGGTCAGGACATCTGGACCCTGACCTCAGGTCACTCTACCCAGCCCCATGATGGAAGGTCAGGGTCTCTGTTCTTTCTCCCTACCCCCAACCACTTGGCCTCTCTTCCAACAACAGTTAGAGGGGCCACCAATGTTAAATCTCAATGTAATAAGGTGAGGGGGATTTCTGTGGAGCATATGAGATGTGGGTAGAGGAGAGGTGGGGTTTGGGGCTTAGCTGGAGCTCAGAGTTTGGAAGGTAATGCCCTGACCCCTCAGTGTTCAGCATCAGGATCACGGCTGCAGGGACAGTAAGGAGCAGGCTCTCAGAGCCTGGGCGTGTGGCAGAGTCAATGCTGGCGAAGATCTCTCTGGTCATCTGGGCATCAAACAAAGGGTGGACAGAATCTCGGCCAGTCACAAAAGTAGGAATCTCAGAGGAGCCGGCAATGGCCAGCATCTTCAATGCCTGCAAGGGGAACATGGAAACAGATTTAGGAATGGTCAGAGCCACCACAAGGAAGAAGGGGAAAGCCAGGGCCATCATGCTAGATCCCAAACTTTGGGGCAGCTGAGCTATCCGTATAGAGATAGAGTAAGAAAAGGAAAGGGAGGAGGTGATGGGACATCCAATGAGAAGAAGAAGAAGAAGAAGAAAGAAAGAAAGAAGAAAGAAGAAAGAAGGAAGAAGGAAGAAAGAAGAAGAAGGAAAACAAATTAAAAAACCTAAAACTTGATGGTAAAATCAATCCGCAATGTCTATTTGCCCCCATGTTCCCAGCACCGAGGCTAACCGAGTAGGATGGCTACTTATTCCATATCTTCCCCTCAGAAGAGTGCCTTTTCAGAGCTTCTAGCTGTCTTCAAAGGCTTTCCTTGAAGTTGTTTCCCTTCTCACTTGACCAGTCCTTCTTTTGTAAAACCTCTCTTCCCTTGAGTTTCATGACTCCATATTCTCCTGATTTTCCTTCTCCCTCTCTGGTTGCCCCTTGCCTGGTCCTTAAACACTGAAGTTCCTGGCTCCTTCTCTTGCCACTCTGCACTTCCTCTCTTGGCTACCACATCCACTCCCATGGCTTCGATTATCACCTAAATGCTAACACTCCCAAACCTAATGTCTCCTGGGCTCCATAGCCAGGATCCAGCCCTCACCAATAAGGTTACTTGGTTGTCTCACAGACTGGCTGGAATTACAGGAAAAATACTTGTAATGTTCAAAATAGTTTAGTGGTGCTAAAGAGAAAAATAAAATTAAAAAGAGCAATATACCATTAGCGTGTAGAATGTCTTTTCTGAAGAAAAGTGTGACTCTGCGAAAAAGAAACCCTCTAGGGATGGCGTAGATTAGAAATGATTCTCAAGGCAGTCAATCCCCTTTCTGAGGCCTGGGCCCTACAAGTGAATGCTACTTTGTAATGAGGCTTTCTCTCTGCTTATCCGACTCTCCCCCGAATAGCTGAATGTTGTAGCCCTTAAGTTATAAACAAGATGATGCAATTTTGTTACAGGGCAAGAGTTCGAATTTAAGGACAAGCGTTATATTTTGGTCCTGCATTTTGAGAGGATCAAGGAGTTCTTTGAGTACATGTGGCCTAAACTGTGAATGCCTGGCAGCTTTGGGAAGGAGAAGCACCCCTAGTCCTGTGAAGGAAAGAGCCTTCCAGCCTCTTCCTGTGACAGCCTGCTCTAAGAGGGCATGAGCACCCATCCATGCTGTTGCCCTTATACTGTTGGAATTCACTTTCAAAATTGCTGGTCTATTTGCACACTGGTGTTTATGGAGGCAGTATTCATGATTTGCAATGGGTGGAGGTGGCCTAAGGGTGCATCGACTGAGGAACAGAATGGTGAACTGTGGTGTATGCATACAAAAGAATATTGAGCAACTGCTAGAAGAAGTGAAGCTGTGATATACACAACAAGGTAAATGGGTCCTGTAGACAGCATTTTGAGTGAAGGACGCCAGAAAAGAAAAGATAATCATTATAATGCCTCACCAATATGGACGAACTACAATGTGTAAACTCTGAGAATTGAATCTTAGAACACAGCTTATTAGAGGAACGCTTACTGTAATCGTCCCTAGATTGTAAGCTCTCACAGCAGTCACATCTATTCCTGAATTGTAATGGCTGTCTCCAAATTCTGAGCCGCTGATCCCTTTGTGTATAACCTGGTCAGTCTCTGGAACTTTGGGTGTCTGTGTGACAGCTGAAACTCAGAGCTAGAGCTTAGCAGCTATGAATGTCAATATTAGCACATATAGCAACTGTTTAAAAAGCTGAAAAAGAGTCCAGACTTCAATTAGAGATATGAATGAAGCAGATCTGGTTAGCACTAAGGCAAATCAGGTCAAAGGGTAAAGGACAATATTGATTGTGTTTTAAAACTTCAACTTCTGTTTGAGACCAAGGGAAGAGATGTTTATTTGGGGCAGGATATATATCTTCTACAGCACACTGAATAATTTAACTCGTACAGTCAGTTTATTCAAACACCATAATTACATGGAACTTTGAATAGGAAGTGAGATCTGGTGGGTTTGTACAGGTTAGTGTGAAATAGCAATACATCCCAAAGTAATTTGGACAAAGAATAAAAATATATTAGTAGGGCTCCCCTGAGGAGCTGAGGAAAAGTGTGGAAATGTTGGACGTCCCCACCTAGGTTATTACTGATATTCTCACAAACAATGAGGACTGACAATTTGGAATGTCGAGCCCTCGATCTTGGGGCTTGCCCTTATGAGGCTTGTTACTGCAAAGAAGAGGCTAAGCCTACTTGTAATTGTGCCTAAGAGTCTCCCCCAAAGTACCTCTTTGTTGCTCAGATGTGGCCCCTCTCTCTCTCTAGCTATGACAACTTGGCACATGAACTCGCTGCCTTCCTCCCTGCGTGGGAACTGACTCCCAGGGGTGTAAATCTTCCTGGCTACATGGGACATGACTCCTGGGGATGAGCCTGGACCTGGCTTCATGGGATAGAGAAAATCTTCTTGACCAAAAGAGGGAAGTGAAATGAAACAAAATCAAATTTCACTGGCTGAGAGATTTCCAATGGAGTCGAGAGGTCACTCTGGAGGGCCTTCTTATGCACTATTCAGATACCCCTTTTAGGTTTTGGTGTATTGGAATAGCTAGAAGGAAATACCTGAAACTGTCGAACTGCAACCCATTAGCCTTTCCTGAAGACAACTGGGTAACTATGTAGCTTACATGTTGTGGTGGTATGACTGTGAAAACCTTGTGGCTCACAGTCCCTCTATCCAGCGCATGGATGGATGAGTAGAAAAATAGGGATAAAAACTAAATGAAAATAGGCTAGGATGGGGAGGATGGAATGATTTGGAAGTTCTTTTTTACTTTTATCTTTTATTCTTATTTTTATTCTTTTTGGTGTAAGGAAAATGTTCAAAAACTGATTGGGGTGATGAATGCACAACTATACGATGGTACTGTGAACAGCTGATTGTACACTATGGATGAATGTATGGTATGTGAATATACCACAATAAAACTGAATTAAAACCAAACAAAACAACACAACAACAACAAAAGTAAATGAACAATACGGAGGGATGGGGGATGGGATGTTTTAGGTGTTCTTTTTTACTTTAACTTTTAT
Source organism: Choloepus didactylus (assembly GCF_015220235.1). NCBI lineage: Eukaryota > Metazoa > Chordata > Mammalia > Pilosa > Megalonychidae > Choloepus > Choloepus didactylus. Next base: position 108,523,716 of record NC_051313.1, read on the forward strand.
TCTTATTCTTTTTTGTGTAAGATAATGAAAATGTTCAAAAATTGATTGGGGTGATGAATGCACAACTATATAATGGTACTGTGAACAACTGACTGTACACTGTGGATGACTGTATGATTTGTAAATATATTTCAATAAAATTGAGTTATTTAAAAAAAACAATTGCTTGGCCTTTCCTATGTAGGAAAGAACCCTCAAGCTACAAAAAGCACATCCTGCCAGAACTTCTGTCTAGAGTGGTTAGAACACCAATTTTTCTGTAAGCTTCCCTAGACAAGGGCCTCTCTTCCCTATTTTCTGGGCCAAGGGTGGCAGGGAGATGGCAATGTTGGCTTTGTTTTGTCCAAATCTGGGATATTCTCTGCATGAGGGTCCCTCAGCCTCCTTGAAAAAAAGGAGGGAATTGTCACAACCAGAATTAGTGATTAACCAGACACCTAACTGTAACTAAAACAGGCACAGGAAATTCAATATACCTAAAAATTCAACTGCTGACTTTCTCCCCATACCTCCTCCTTTTCCAACATTCTTCCACTTGGCAAATGACTACCTAATCCACCCTACCACTCAATTTTAAACCTGGAAGTCATTCTTAAAAACTTATCCCTTTCTTCAAATATGCACTCAATCTGCAAGACTGTTCAAACCCTTAAATCCATCCACTTCTTTCCATCCCAATATCTACTCACTGATCTAAACCACCACAGCACCTCCTCAAGATCAGCAGTCCCCAATATGGCCATCTCACTCATCCATCTCTCCCACCAGATCCAGTCCACTCACCGCTAGTCCTGCCTGCTGCACCAAGACGGATGTCTTATATTCCTGCATGCAAACCAGCACAGCGTAGATGCCACCCTCCCTGGCAAAGAGTGGGCGCCACTCATGCTTGGTCATGAGCAGGTAAAGCAGTCGCAGGGCCAGTACCACTACCATCTTCTCTCCCACCTGGTTGGTCAGCAGCTCCACTAGAGTCTTCACAAGCTTCTCTCTGAGAGGGAGAGAAAGGAGATATTGAGATTCCCCATCCCAAGCAGTCATGCCTGAATACCCATCCATGGTACCATGACTCCCTGCCCAACACCATTCACAAGATCCAGTCCGTCACCCACCCTACTCGCCTCCAACTCACTCTCCTTGCCTTAGTCTCACTCCTGATCCCCTCTTCTCTGCGGTCTAACTGCTTCTGGTTAGGAGGCAGTAGAATGAAATGGCTAAGAACTCTGGCTCCTCTTTCCAAATAAATCTATAAATTCAATGTAATTCCAATCAAAATGTCTAAAATGATTTTTTAAAGAACATGACAGACAGATTCAAGCACCGGAGGATAAAATATGCAAGAATAGTCAAGACATTATTGGAAAAGAATAATTATGGCAGGCTTGTCTACTAGTTATCAAAATATGAATGTAAATTTATAATAATTAAAACTCTGAAACTGACATAGGGCAGCCAAACAGATCAACAGATGAGAAGAGAGTTAAAGGACCATTCAAAAAAATGATGCTGAAACAACTGGCTATCTATTTAAAAAAATTAAAGTTGCAGCTCTATTTCATGCCATTTTCAAAAATAAGTTCCAAATGGATTTCAAAATGAATATAAAAAATAGAATCATAGATGTTTTTAGAAAATACAATGAAATATTTTTATTATCTTGGAACAGGACAGGCCCTCTTAAGTAGAATACAAAATCTAGAAGCCATAAAAAAATGAATATAGCAACATAAAAACCTAAAACTTTAGCACAGTGAAAGACACCAGAAACAAAGTTAAGTGACAAACAACATGAGCTTCAGAAGGGCTTCATGGAAGATGCTGATCTGAAGGAACAGGAAGAAGTGCCTCCAGCATCTCAGGTTCACAGTGTTGGTCCCAAGAGGAAAAGCAGGTATTGACAGTAACAGTATACAGTAACAGAAATGCATACTGAGGAGGCAGCCTGGGAAACATGGAGGAGAGGAACAGAAAAGGAGAAATTCTGGGATGAAGGCAAATAAAGGTACTGGGAAAGTTCTGTGTTTTTATCTGCTTTTCTTCTGAGAACATAAGCTTTATGACAACTACAATGTGAATCAATTATACTTTAAATAAATATTCCCTTCTGTGGCCAAGATTTATCATAAGAAACTTAATATACATGTATAATATATATAGAAATAGATACAGAAATGTAAGTAAGGATGTTGACCAAAATGTTAACAGTGGTTGTCTCTGCATTAGTTTTGAGATGGTTTTTATCATAATAATTTCATGATTTTTTTAAGGGAGCAGAAGAAATTAATCTAATATAATTTTGAAAAAATAGATAAGCAAAATATTTGAAATGTAAATAACAGAGGCTTAAAATGCAGAATGTATAAAGAATGTCTATTAATCAATGAGAAAAAGACAAAAACCCAATAAGAGGCAAAGGTTAAGAACAGAATATTTACAGAGGAGTAAACACAAATAATAAATGCATGCATTTATTATTCAATGTAACTAAGAAATTAAAATGAGATACCAATCCTTTCAAATTTTCCCAATCTGATAGATAAAAAAACAATAGCCAGTGTTGGTAGGGATGAGAGAAAACAGACCCATTTGAACACTGTATTTGAACTTGGATACAGTAATATCGCAGAGTCCTACACAGCAGTGAAAATGAAGAAGCAGCTCCATGCAGGCTGACATGGAAACCCCTCTAAGACATACGGAATGGGAGAAAAAAAATGTGGTAGGAAAATGTAGAGTATGATTGCATATATTAAAACATACATATATCAAAACACAACATCACAAAATTTTTCAAATGTAAATATATAGAAGGTCTGAAGGTTACACACCAGGTTGGTAACAACGGCAAAATAGCACTTTGGCTTTTCATTTCACATTTCCTCATGTTCTTCAGATTTTTTAAAAGGCGAATGTATTCATGCATTATATATATAACTAAGAAAATAGGCAAAAACTAAAAAGGAAAGTAGGGAAGAAAAAGAAAAGAAAAAACTCAAACTCTAGAAGCAAAAAGACCTAGGTTTGAATCCTGGCTCTGCTATCTGTAGAACTCCAGATTACTTAATTTCTCTAAGCCTCAGTTTCCTCATTCATTACAATGGGGGTGATAGTAGTATCAACTTTTCCTTGGTGTTAGGAGGATTTAAAGAGCATGCACGTCAAACAATAAGCACAGTGTCTGGCACAGTGTAAGTGCTCAAAAATTATGAGCTGTACACTAGTCCATCTTCCTGCCCAGGTGCTCCTGGGGCTGGCCCTTCTTTCACCCCCAGCCTTTCTAACTGTTGACCTCGAAGCTCCTTTTCTTTCTACCATCACTTCTTCATCACTGACAGCTTAAACCAACATCCCTCCCCAATATTCTAACCTCAGGGATCTGTCAGGACGAACCAAAGGGTGGTCCCGCTCAGTGGCCTCCTCCACAGCCTGCGAGAGGGCATGGAGCCCTGAAAGCTGCAGGTTTGTGTCCACGCTGGATATCTGAACAGTGGCCACGACCGCTGCCACATGCTGATCCAGGGAGCTTCGCGGACCGGGACCCCGCAAGCTTCTAGCCATCTCTGAAATTGGTGGGGGAAAAGCAGTAGCTAAAAGAATTGTGGCACCTCCAAGTTGGAAAGTCTTTGAAGGTCTAGCCCAGTTATCCCAATGGTACTGAAATACGTTATTCAGTACTGTAGTTGCATTCAGAATTTTCATAACTCTCAGAAAGGAATTAATGGTCAAACAATGAAGATGAAGACACCCTGGAAAATGGACCCTTCTTTCCCATGGATACTAAAGAAACGGATAGATGGTTGATAAGATATAATCAAGGTCAAAGGAAGTTGGATGCATGCTTTCCAGGCATTTTCCAGGCACTTCCCAAAAGTGACGTTACTCAATGGCTTCCCTCTACCCTATCTACTTCTTCTGTTGGGACCACCTAGGACTTGTTCCAACTTCTTCACCTGCTCTCCCCAAGAACCTGACTCACCACTGGCTGCCTCCTTCATCTCAGGGGGCAGCGCCATCCCCTCAATCACTAGAAGCTGGTTAAACAGCTGTGAATCGCTCTGTGCCATGGGAGGCTCAACTTTTGCCTTGGCAGGTTCTGCTTCTGCCTTAGGGGACTCAGCCTTTGTTTTGGGGGATTCAGTCTCTCCCTCTGAGAAGGTGGCCTCCAACTTGGACTCCTCTTCTGGATCTGGGGTACAGGAGTGACTTCGTGAAGAAGATGAGCTGTTTACTTCATCCGGTAGCTGCCCATACTTGGTGAAGATTTGGGAGTTGAGCAGGTCACTGAGGATGCTACCTTCAAACCGATTACTGAGAACCTGCAGCAGACCCTCAGCCATCTCTATGGGCACGGAGATCTCACCTATGGCCTTTTCGCCCATGGTCTGTCAACAGAAGGGGGTGTGCATTTCAGGGACAAGCAGACACAGAGCTCCTGAGAACAGTAATGGAAGGGTGACCACCTCCCACCTTGGCCTGCACGCCTTCTACATCTAGACCCTCACAGCATTTGCCTCCTCTGCCAGCAGGACCTTTCATAGCTCCAGCCTCCTCCTGAGAACTATCCCATGTCTAGAACTCTAATCGCACCTCTAGCCCCCCTGCAAACCCCTCAGGTATCTCAGGTCTGTAATACCTCATCCAGATTCTCCCGAAGATTCTGGAAAATTGACTGCTGCTCACACATGTCTAGCTTCTTGATGAAGAAGAGCAGCTCCCACCACTCAGCTTGGGTCAGGAATCCCAATTCCTCAGTCCTCTGAGGCTCAGGCTGGAGGTATGGCAGAGAGTAGAGCCCATCTACAGGCTTCCAGTCCCAGGAGGGAAATGCTGAGGATATAGGCAGAGGGGTCTCAGTGTCTATCAGGAATAGAGCAGATTTATGAATCTTGGGGGGCAGCTCCTGATCAGGGGTGGCTTCATCTCAGTCACCGTTCCTCTTTTCAGAGGCACTGTGTCAACGTCCTTCCTGGGCTCACCTGTGCCCAACACTGTAGGCCCTTCCCCCTTCTCCACAGCGGCTGAAGTTGTATTTTCAGCAGTGTCCTCAGGGCCCAGGATTTCCAGCATGTGCCAGTGCACCCAGTAGGTACGGCCCGTTGACTGCCAGAAGACCTGGAATGGAGGCAGGAAGAAAGAGGGCTCAGCCCCTCTGAAGCCCTAGGCTGTGAGAAGCCATGGCCAGGCCCAGACCAGGGGCACAGGGCCCTCAGATACACACCTGACTGGACATGGAAAAGCCCCCATATAGCAAAAGGCTTCCTTCCTCCTCAAAAAGTTAAACACAGAACTACCATATGACCCAGTAATTCCACTCCTAGGTATATACCCCAAAGAACTGAAAACAGTCACTCAAATAGATACTTGTACACCAAAGTTCATAGCAGCATTATTCACAATAGCCAAAAGGTGAAAACAACCCAAGTGTCCAGTTAACAGATGAATGGATAAACAAAATGTGGCATATCCAGACAATATAATTTTTGGCCATAAAGAGGGATAAAGTTCTGATACATGCTACAACACGGATGGACCTTGAAAACATCATGCTAAGTGAAATAAGCAAGACATAAAAGGACAAATATTGTATGATTCACTTAAATAAAATATCTAGAATAGGCAAATTCACAGAAACAGAAAGTAGATTAGAAGTTATCAGGGGCTGGGGAGAGGGGGGAAATAGGGAGTTATTGCTTAATGGCTACAGACTTTTTTTTTAAATTTTAATTCTAATACTTTATTAACAGTTCACACAGTTTTCAAGATACTTTAAATGCAACATTTTGATTATTAACACATGTACAATTTTATATTATAAAACAATTTCAACTATAAGAGAGCAAAGAATTAGCACACTCACAAGTCTATATGTATATATTAATACAAAAAAATCTTTAGCAAGTTTGATCCAAAGGATCAAATGACTGAAATGATCTCTACCTAATTTTTTGGAAATGCCCCCAGTTTTTCCATGTATGATATGAAAGAGGACGTATTTAAAGAAGAGCTACCCGTATTTCATGCATCCCATCCAAACCCTGTCACAATGTTTTATATATATGCTACTTAGTATTTTACAACAAATCAGATTCTAGTACCACCAAGAGGTTTCTTTCCAGATTATCAGCACTATTGTCACCCAATATTCTTACTAATAAATCTAAATGAGTTAAAAACCTTATATAAGAAGTCACTGCCTATTATTACTTATTGAATTTTTAGATTAGATCACTGGCTTAATACAACTTGAAACTGCCTGCTGAGTTCCAAAGAATCAGAAAACAATAAAGTGTCTTCATAAAAAAAATCAGTAAAGATTCTTTGTCTTACTGTGAATTCCAAGAATTTGGCATGTTATTTATATCTTGAAATGCCTCTCTCCTCATCTATAATAAAGTACTTGAAAATAACTTTTTAAATATGACATAAGCATTAGAAATGCTTAGCATACGGAAGTTGATTGGAGGATTCTAAAGAGAATGCTATTCTGTATGGGACTGTTGTCAACAAAAAGCCAAAATAGGGTCCTATGATTATGATTCTGAGTGAATTTTTTTTTAATTACCTAATTTATTTCAAGGAAGAATTCTTACTTGAAACTATTTTAGATGTAGGGAAAAGAAAAAAGTTGCAACTTCTTAGTTGTCTTGCCTACTTTCCTAAGCAAACATTAAAATGAATCTAAATTTTTATATTATAAAAACAAAAGCATGAAAATTCATGATGATCTTATACAAAAGATTTTGTATAATTTTTAAAACAAAATTCCACTGAAACAAATTTAACTGAATAACAAACTAATAAAATTCCAAATTAAGGAGAAAAATCGGAAGAGTGCAGACTTTCAAGAAGCATTAAGAACCAAAATGGTTATTAATGGCTACAGACTTTCTATTTGGGGGTGAAGAAAAGTTTTGGAAATAGATAGTGATGATGGTTGCACAATTTTGTGAATGTAATTAATGCCACTGCATTATACACTTAAAAAATGGTTAAAATGGCAATGTTTGTGTTATATCTTTTTTCCCATAATAAAAAAAAAAAGATACAATTGAATAAAAATATCAAAAAAAAAAAGGCTTCATTCCCCTATCCGGGGATGGGCCTCACTTCTCATCTCTTTCTTTCTTTCTTTTGTGTATGCATGTTTTAATAATTTATTTTTAGCTGCGGTAAAATCTATATAACATAAAAAAATCATTTTATGCTATATAAATCGTAAGTGGACAATACTTTGACACTGAGTATACTGACAGGACTATGTAACTTCCACCACTATCTATTTCCACACTATTTTCATCATCCCAAACCAAACTTCATAATCATTTAGTAATAATTCCCCATTCCATCCTTCCCCCACCCCTGGCAACCACTATTCTGCTTTCCATCTGTATGAATTTGTTTATTCTAAGTACTTCATATAAGAGAAATTGTACAATTATCTGTCCCTTTACTTCTGACTTATTTCACTCAATATGATGTCTTCAAGGTCCATTCATGTTGTCATATGTATCATAAGTTCATTCCTTTTAACAGCTTAGTAGTATTCCATAGTATGTATATACCATATTTTGTTTATCCATTCATCTGTCAATGGACACTGGGTTGCTTCCACTTTCTGGCTATAGTGAATAATGCTGTGAAGAGCATTGGTGTACAAGTATCTGTCTGCATCCCTGCTTTCATTTCTTTTGGGTATCTACCAAGGGGTGGAATTGCCAGGTCACATGGTTATTTGATGTTTAACTTTCTGAAGCACCACCAAACTGTTTCCCACAGTGGCCGTAGGACTTCACATTCCTACCAGCAATGTTTGAGCATTCCAAACTTTCATCTCTTTCTAACCTTGATGGCTTCTGCTCCAACTCTCCCGCCTGGCCTCCACCAATGGGGGCGTTTCTCCAGATCCCAGTTTCTGCTTTCGGGGTTTGAGTCGCTCCCTGACTTCACAGCCCACCCCACCAGATTTTCTCGGTCCTCCAAATGGCCCCCTCTCCTCCCCGAGGGGTCAACTGCTGACCCCTTTTTATCATCCCAATCCCCCTGCATGGTCCCCACCCAAAAGAGAGCTCCAACAGCGTCCCACCACCACACGCTCACTCGCCTGCACAGGGGGCACGCCGTTGTTACTCTGCCGGAACTCGCCCTCGTCTCCGGCGCTGATCTCCTCGTAATCGTCCAGCATCCGCACTCGCATCCCCAGCGTCAGCGTCTGCTGCACATACTCACCATAGCCACTGCGGCTTGAGAACTCAGAGCGCTGGCGGAAAGCCCGCCCTTGCCTTCCGGGGGTGCTGACGATGGTGGGGAGTAAAAGGCTGGGCCCTGAAACGCAGGGCTGAAAGATCGAACGAGTCGGCCGCGGATGCAACGTGCCCTGTTCTCTGAGGTTCCGGGCCCAGCCCATGCTCCGCACCAGCTCTGAGATGAGGTTGCCCACAGCCATACTGAACTCCAGCTTCCGCTGCCCACGGCTTTTCTCCCACTGCCCACGGCTCTTCTCCCAGATGAGCTCCTCCCTCGAGGGGGAATGGGAGCCTCTGTCTCCAGCGCTTGGCTCTGGATTGTTATTCAGCTGATCCAGCAGGGAAGTGACACACAGGTAGCGCTTCACCAGGGAGAAGAGCAGCTTTCCTGGGATCTGTAGGGTACAATCCTTGGCCTAGGTTCATCTCCCAGCTTTAGCTTTTCCCCTTTCCTCTCAGTATCATCCTCTACAGAAAAATACAAAGGCCTCATGCCTGAGCCTGTAGTTGTCAAATTTTGGTTTGTGTAAGAAACACACAGGGAATATCTTTTAAAACACAGATTCCCGGGTTCTAATCTGAGATCCTAAGAAAGTCTGGGGTGGAGAGGGGGAAGTGAACCTTCACTTTAACAAGCTCCCAAGTAGCTCTGGTGCTGAGGCACAGTCCTGAACCACCTTTCAGATGCCCTAGACTTCATAACAGCTGGAGTACCTGAGGCAGATGAATGCCCTCAAAGGCCATGCAGTGTTCTTCAGAGGACGTGGTCTCTGCAAACAGCTCCAGCAAAGTATAGCGGCTGTCAAAATCCATGTGCTGCTCGATGCCATCTTGCTGGCTCAGCGACAGGAGAACATGAGCCCGACTCCCTGTAATCCACACCCAATCCATATCTTCTCCCCAAGCCCCAATATTCCCACCTACCTTTTCTAGACTCTCTTATTTGTGACTGAGACCCACAGTAAGTACATTTCACATTGTAACCCAGCATAAGCATGCGTATATTTAACTGAAACACATTTCACACTACAAAACTTACCCTTATTAAGGCTGTGCACTGATATTTAGCATTTCTTTAAAAATGTTGGTTGTAACCCACTAAATTGATTTCATAACCAATAAATCTCAACCCACAATTTAAAAAATGCAAACCTACCCCATTCTCTTCTCTGACATTGTACTGGAAATGGACAAATAAACCAGGTGCTACCACTTTATCCTGTTTATATAACACCTATAATAGCCTATTACACTATACTTTTCCTTTGCATTGAACTGATATTCACCAAATACTAGGTTCTCTTACAGAGTTGGGAAATCTGTTCTTTTCCTGTTCTTACTCCCTGTGGCCCGTTCTCGCCAATGCTGACTCTTACCAGCATCGTGGGCTGCCAGGGCCTGCAGCATCTTGCCTGCACTCCGACGGATCTGAGACTCAGGGTTGCACAACATCTGCATGAGCAGGTCCAGGGCTCCTGTTTCCCTGAAGACCCTGGTGAGGGGCCCAATGCTGGCATAGGCACTGAGCACGTGGATAGTATGGAGCACAGCGGCAGTGAGGCTTGAAGTCCCACCCTCTGCTAGCTGCCTGGCAGCCCTGCGTACCAGTGCCCGCACATCAGCCTCCATCTCTCCCATTGCCACTTCATCCAGGCCTCCTGGATCCCGGGGAAAGCTTCCCGAACCCCCAGCTGGTTCATGCTGAGGTCCCTTAGATAGCACCAGCTCACCTAACAGCATGGGACAGTTGGCGTAGACCTCAGGAGCTGACAGCCACATGAAGATGTGCTCTGCCTTGCCTTCGGAGCCCACACCCACCCTGCCTGCTTCCCCACACTTCAGAACACTCCATCGGATCAGGTATTCAGGATGCCCATCGTGCCCAGGCCGCTGTCGAAGGAGCTCTTCAGGATACGCCTGCAGCCGGGACCCCAAGGGCACCATGATGTCCCCGGCACACCGTGCCCCCATCCTGACCTCCTGGGACACACAGGAGAGAGAAAAAAGCAATATGGGAAAGGGAAAAGAATACTTAGATGGGGTGGAGTCTTGAGACATGGATGGGGTCGTGACTGATAGGTTGCAGGTAGAATTTAGAGGCCAAAAATAAGGGCCAGATACAGGATGGAATAAATAGCTGAACACACTCTGGGATTTAATTATAGGAGAAGGAGAGTGAAGTAAGGACATCAAGAGGATAAAAGGAATGAGTTTAAGAAGTAGGAGTTAGAAGAGAATGAGAAGAGTAAAAGGTAATAGGAGAAGAGAGACAGTTAAGCAGTCTGGACAGAACAGCAGGGTAGCTGACAGATACAGACCAGAACTTAGAAGGATGGCATGGGTGAGCAGGAAGGACAGCAACATGTGAGATAACATGTGAAGAAAGTCAAGATGGAGGAGCAACAGGGCAAGGAGTATAAATGAGGAGGCAAATTTGCAATGGGACATAAAGTGGTGGGCCTCAGGAGATACAGAGAATGGAGACGGAAAGGAGGCTGGGGATGGGGAGAGTATATGTTAGCATTGTGGGGGGTGGGGATAGGAATCAAATCAAATTATGGGAGAAAAGGACCAAGTCCCACTTCATACTTATGTTGTATATATGGCAAAGGTCCAAGCCAGAGGGTGGTAATCATGAGATTGAGGCAGTAGGGAATGAGACCAGGAGATGGTGGGGGTATTATTAGAGGCAATATATTATAGATTTCAGTCAAATAAATGACTTTGAACTCTGGCTTTTTCCCTTTCTATCTATAAAGCCTTAGCTAAGTTACTTAACCTCTGAGCCTGCTTCCTTGTCTGTCAGACGGTGATAATATTTATACCTACCTCTTACAGTTGGTGTAAAGACTTAATAAGATCATGTATGTAAAGCACTTAAAACAGTGACCAGCAAATATTGAGTGCTCAGTAAACAACCTAATTATTATTGTTAGAGAGGAAGGTAGGGGCAGTCATCAGATAAACTGAGAGAGGTATTAAGCCAAAAGATTCTAAAAGGGAGTGGGGTGATGGTTATGTTAGTGATAGGGATGAGATTAGTGTGATATGAAGCAGGTGTATGGGGTAATAGAGAATGGTGAGAATAGAATGAAAGGTAAACCCAGGGGAGAGATGGGCATCAGGGCAGGAGTCATGTGGGAATATATGGACAGAGGATGAGAATAGAAGTCAGGAGTGAAGGAGAGGGGAAACAAGGATGTGGGGCTAGGTGGGGTTAAGGATTCAGTCAGCAGGGGGAACCAGTTAGAACGGAGAACGGTGAGGTGATGGGCTCCTGATTATACCAGGTTGGAGAAGAAAAGCAATGGAATAGGCCTCAACTGGTGCGAAGCGGGGAACGGGGAAGCATCCGTAGAGCAGGCCTAGAGCAGGAGCAGTAAATTGAGATGTGAGGTGCAGGGACCCGGGGATGAGGCCAGCAGGCACCAAGATAAAGCCCAAGCTTACAGACAGTGGGGGCAGTGGAAGAGACCTAGCAGTGGGAACAGGTATGGGGGACGGGGTGAGGATGGGGGGGAACGGTCCGCGGTGGCTGACAGAACCGAGCCAGTCTCAGCGAGCAAGACCTCGTTATCTCCGTCAGCCCCACGGCGAGTGGTCAGGGGACCCCGGAGGGAACAGGGGAGGGGTGGGGAAGGGACCGGGTGGACGCGGAACTCTCTTCTCACCTCCCACCTCCCGGCTTGGCGCTCGCTGGGACCCAGCAGCCAGTCCCGCTGTCCTGGCCCCGCCCCCCGCAGCAGCTCCCTTCCGGGTCACACAGAGAGAGCGAGCACGACCCGTGTATCTACGGGTCCCCCCGCGGCCCACTGCCAAGCGCTGCGGAAGAGAGCGCGAGTGGAGCATGCGTGGTGGCCACCGGCGGCTGCACTGAGGAAAGGGAATTGGCGGGGGATGTGCGGCGTTGCAAGGGTAACTGGGGATCTGGGGTCACGTCGCTCTTCTCTCTGCAGGCAAAGTAGACAGCTTTTTCTATCCACAGTAAACGTTAAAATGCCTCTCCCCTTATCTGGGTCTGCGTTCCTCATCCCCCATCACAACATCCGCTCATCTCCCTCAAACCTAGTAACCTAAATCACTGGCACTTACCCCAAACTCCAACCCTAGGGCTTTCCTTTGAGGTTTCAGTAGGTCAGCTACCCATATGTTGCTCGCCCTCCTCAGCAATGCTTTGGGTTAGTTGTGTCACTTTTCCTCTTAATTAAAATTGCCCACCTCCGTGTCGGCCTAAGCCCCCAACAAAGCCATGCACAGGAAGAAAGGTCCCTGCCTCTAAAAAGTTTCCTTAAATTAAACCAGGCAGGGTTCAACAACCCAAACTACCTGGGCCAGTTTGAATGTATTATGTTTCCCCAAACGCCATTATCTTTGATGTAATCTTGTGTGGGCAGACCTATCAGTGTTAATTAGATTGTAATTCTTTGAGTGTTTTCATGGAGATGCACCCCACCCAACTGTGGGTGATGACTCTGATTGGATAATTTCCATGGAGGAGTTGGCCCGCCCATTCAGCCTGGGTCTGAATTAAATTACTGGAGCAGTATATAAGATCAGACAGAAGGAACAAGCTGCTACAGCCAAGAGGGACACTTTGAAGAAAGCACAGGAGCTGCAGATGAGAGACATTTTGAAGACAGCTGTTGCAAGCAGACTCTTGCTCCGGAGAAGCTAAGAGAGGACAAATGCCCCAAGAGCAACCGAGAGTGACATTTTGAAGAGGAGCTGCAGCCTAGAGAGGAACGTCCTGGGAGAAAGCCATTTTGAAACCAGAACTTGGAGCAGACACCAGCCACATGCCTTCCGAGCTGACAGAGGTTTTCTGGACACCATTGGCCATCCTCCAGTGAAGGTACCCGATTGCTGATGTGTTACCTTGGACACTTTATGGCCTTAAGACTGTTAACTGTGTAACCAAATAAACCCCCTTTTATAAAAGCCAATCCATCTCTGGTGTTTTGCATTCCAGCAGCATTAGCAAACTAGAACACTACTCCTTAGCACTTCAGTTTTCATCAAGCAAAGGGGCTTGCTTCTCGGTGCGCCAACTTTTGGGGGTTTGCTTCATGGTTGCAACTCCCTCCCTCCCTATGTGGAAAAACAGAGCCAAAGACCCCACAGTCTGTGCACAAAAATGATACATTTATTGAAAGAGTATTTTTTTTAATACAAAAGAAAGCTCTGTACATAGGACTGTGACCATGTCCACTATTCCTGGGTCAGCATCCCAGGGGAAGTAGAAACCACTGACATACACACCCCGATTCACACACACACATTCACTCAGGTACACACGCACACACATACCCCAGAGCCACCAAGGAAGGGAAACACCAAGGGTCGCTGCACATATAAATGCCACCTCATCCCTGACACGCACATGTTCTCACAAGGCCACGCTCACACAACACACATTATAAGCACTTTGCCTGATTCATTCACAGGGTCTGTCTTTTGTGGGAGAATAGGAATTCATCAGTGTCTCCTCCCATGGGTAGGGAAGTGGGGAGTGAGTGAGTGGTGGTGGAGTGAAACAAGAGCAGAGAAAGGGGGCTGGGCAGTTACAGACCTGAGTCCCAAGCTCTCCCACTCTCTGGCCCCTGCTTTGCCATGTCCCAGCCCGGTAAGCCACCAATAAGCCCCAGCTATCTCCAGGAGAAAGCCAGAAAGGTGATCTCCACCTTAGCATCCCAAATTGGGGTAAGACAGCAGTGGGGGTTATAGGTTAGGGGGTTCTCAAACATGTCGGCAAATCATCCCCTTGACAACTAGGCTATGCGTAAAATTTTCCTCCCACCCCTCCACCTAATCACAGAAGCAGGTTTGTTCTTACTGAAGGCAGTTGTAAAGTACTAAGAAAATTCCATTCCAACTGCTGCCCTGTTTCTGAAAAATCTCCCTTTCTGGATATAGTTGGTGAAGGTAGGCTCTGACACAGGGTAAAAGACCCTCCCCCATGCTGGCCCACCCTCAAGGTCTACCCCAAAGAGGGTAGAGGCGGGTGGGGCATGGCCCCTGTACAAATTACATAAATACTGAGGTTACACTTAGAAAAATAAAGTCATTTACTTCAAGGCTTTTTGTCTTAATTTAAAAAAGTTACAGTAGCTGCTCACTCCCTGGGAGAGCTGCCCATTTCTGGCTCCCCTATGGCTGCACTCAGCCCAAGAGCTGCTCTCACTTCTTCTGACCCCCATTCCTGCCTCTCACCCCTCCCAGACCCTACCCTGCTCACTGCAACTTGGGCCCCAGGCAGCTGCAGGCCGGGGGAGCACAAGACTGCAATGCCCATGCATGTGGCACAAATGAAGTCAGTTGCCTAAACCTGACACCCTCCCACCCCACCCTCACATTTGGTCTCCCTCTTCCCTCTTCCTAGTAACAGCCCTATAGGGCAAAAAGAGGCCCAGAGCTGGGTCACCCTCCCCACCCCATCGGGGCATGGCCTGAGGGCCCCTCCCCCGGCTTTCTCCTGGAAACAACCCAGGACCGGGCCATCCCAGAATCTCCCCCCACACACACTGGTGGGCTCCAAGCTTATGGGGTGGCTTTGTCCCCAGGGGCCCAGTCAGTTCTGGGGAGCCCAAGGGCTCCCCAGGGAAGGGGAGTTTGGGCAGGGAGGGGGACGAGAAAAACGCCATAAAAAAAAGTTAAATATTTTAAAAATATATATTTATAGATTTGTTTTCACTTGTCTCCTCAAATAAAAAGTTCAAAACCAACTTTAAGTAAAGCAGCTGGGAGGAGAGGGGAGGGGAAGACAGGTGCAGGAGAGAAGGGAACACTGGCAGTTCCCTCCATCCCAGAAGCCCCTGGAGGTCCACGGGGAACGGCGAGGCAGGGCAGAGGGCCCCAGGAACCTGCCCAGTGCACAGGCCCAGCTACTCAGGAGCTGAAGGGGCAGAGGGTGGTGGTGTGAGGGAAGAAGCCCCCATCTCCCCAGCTGGCTCCCTGAGGGGCAGTGGCAGGGCTCTTTTAACCCAGCCCGTGGCAGACACAGTGCTGACCTGGGGTCAGCAAAGAGGCTGGAGAGAGGGCCCCAACTGCTTCCTCAGGGGAGGACACAGTGCCTAGTCCCACAGAAGGCCTGTGTGTGGGAAGGTGGGGCACGGTCCCATTGGGTATAGCTAATACTCATGGCAAACATTGAGCCAAGCTGGTGAGGGGTGTCTGAGGAGGGAAGGTGGCCCACCATTGACAGAAATGGGAGGTGGAGCTAGACGGAGGGGAGGGGGAGGGAGGACGGGGTGGAGGGCAGGCAGGCCCATGTCTTTGGCTGGAGTGAGAGGGCTCAGTTCTGTGGCTACCCACTCCTCCTCCCCACCTCCCTCCGCAGCCCGTCAACGTGTGTGTAAAGAAAACGTGAAAAGGCAACAATAAATAAGTGGTGCCGTCCCTTGGGCCTTCTGTCCAGGGCGGCGGGGCGGATCAGTCACTCTTGGTGCTATGGGCGGCATCCAGGTTCACCACCTGTAGCTCGGTGAGGTTGCTGCTGCTCCCGGCCTGCTGCCCTATCACAGCCATCTGGAGGCAAGGGGGCTCGTAAGGAAGGAGGGAGAAGGAACTGACCAGCCTGCTCAGGCTCCCAGCTGCTTGCACAAGCCTGACCAGGAAAACAGACAGGCCTCCTGGCTAGGGCTTCTAGCTCTGACCAACTAGTAATGGGGTCTCCCACGGTCAATTTAAAGAAGTGGCTGGGATGGGGTGAAAGGTACCTGCACCTACCTGGTGAAGCTGAACTGCAGAAACAGGGATCTGCACTGTCCCAGATGGTGCTGTCAGAAACACCTGAGGGACACCACCTGTGTTGGAAAACCATTGGACAACAACTCAAATTGTTGCTCAAAAGAAACTTTCAGATATTAGGGGAGTGATGATAAATGGACAAGTGACCGGGTGAGCCTCAGATGCAAGTGTTCAGGGGTGCCTGTTGGCATAGGACTCCAAATGTGTCTGAGGACTCATGTGGGTGTGGGTGTCCAAGTGTGTATGAGTGTCCAATTAGATAAAGTGTGTGCATACAAGTGTGTGTATGTATTTGCGTGGTATCTATGCAGGCATACAAATGTATGTGTGTGTGTGTGTGTGTGTGTGTGTGAGAGTGTATGTGGCGTGTGAGTATGTGTGTGTGGCATTAGAGTGGGGGGGTATCTGAGTGTCTGAGCATATGTGTGTGTGTGTGTGTATGCACAGCCATCCAAGTGTTTGTGGGAGGCATGCTAGTGTCTGAGTGTGCACATCTGAGCATGTGTGTGTGTGTGGAGGGCATATGAGTGTATGCATTTAAGGGCGACAGTCCTGCTTTCTTAGCCCCACCTCCCCACTCACCTTGCTCCTGGACCTGGCTGTGGGACACCTGCATGGTGGATGGCGCCTGGGAGAAAGCATTGAGCACAGTGAGGCTGCCATCAGCCAGGCCCGAGGTGGGTGCATACATCACCGCATGGGGGCTGGGGTACATCATGTGGCCGCCCACAGTTGTGGGCACGGACGACGTCATGATGGTGGCGGGCAACGTCACTGGCAAACACAGACACACGTCAGGGAGGCCAGCACTAGTCCCTTCTGATAACCCCTACCCCAGCCCCAGGAATTCCAGGCCTCCAGAGCCCTCTTGCAGTCTCCTAGGTCAGAAATGAAACAAGATTTACAACTCTGCTCACTATCATTGACTAGGAAATGCCTTATTTTTTTCTTGCACAGGACAGCACCAACCTTTCATTTTGTCCTGTCTCGTTGTACTGTTCAATTGTCTATCTGTTGAATTCCTGAATTATGTTCCAAGACTCTAAGGTCTTAGAAAAAAACAAGGATTACAACTGACCCATTCTAGGGAAACCCAGATTCTCCTCTTTTAGGGAGCTCCATCATCCCAATTTTATCTATTCTCACTCCTCCTGCCTCTCCCTAAATGCACAGCTAACAAACTTTTCTTTTAAACCAGAGCTTCTCAAATCCTCATATGCATATGATCATCTGTTAAAATGCAGATTCTGATTCAATATGTTTGGGGTGAGGCTTGAGGCTCTATTTCTATCAAGCTCTCTATTGCTGGTGCTGCCAATCGCAGACCACACTTTGTATAAAAAGGTTTCAAATAACAAGAACTTAAAGGTACCATTATTTTGAAGGCACCATTATTTCTGAAATAACTAGAGACACCCCAGGGGAATTAGGGTTATCCCAAACCTATGATAGCCTCCCAAAGGAGACAGCTGCTCCATAAATCCTTCCTGGCAATTAAGCAAATATATGCCTTTGGGCAAGCTGCTTGTATCTGGGCCTCAGCCTCCTCATCTGAATGAGGAGGGTGGCTTCAACAGGTCCTAATTTCCTCCTAGAATCCATAGCCCCACTGCAGGGCTGGATTAGAAACCCAGCCATCCTCACCCAACTTTCCCATAAGGATAAGGTCCAATGCCTAAGTCTCCACTTAAAAAAAATTCTCTGACCTTAGTTACACCGGAGAGATGCTGTTGAGTACCTGCTCTGAGGCCACATGGGGGGAGGTGGGGCAGGGAGGGTGACGGGGCTCCAAGCTATACCTGTCCCGCTGGAGGAGGTCTGCGTGAGGTCTGTGCTGCTGTCGCGAGAGGGAGACGCTTGCTGTGGGGCCTGGTGCACCTGAATGGCCTGCACTGGGACCTGCTGGGCCACTGCCCCACCTATGAAACACAAAGATTTAATCGTGCTCATCCCACCCCACCCCCAGCCACCATCTGCATCAAGCACCCTCACATATTCCCAGGCCCAGGGTCTGGCACACTGGCCCCAATTCCCATCACTATCTTTCCTGGGAGCCAGAGGCCCTTCATGTCGCAAATCTCATCTCTCAGGGTTTCTGCACTCTGCTTTTCCCTTTCCCTCCTCCTCCTGCCCCAGGCTTTGCCTCCCACCTTCTTTGGTTCATCCAGGAGCTAGCATTGACCCATCAAGAACGTGATCTGCCCTCCAGTCAACACAGGGAAGTAGGAGAATATCTACTGTCCCTTGGCAATGTGGGCACAGGGCTGGGCTAGCTAGACAAGGCCAGAGGGTATGGCTGAAACTTATGAACAATGATAGCAGGGGGTCTCAGTGGGAAGGGGCCTGACCACTAATGGGACACAAGAAGTTTTTCTCTAGCTCTGGCCCCTGTTCACTCTCCTGAGCGGGGAAACACACTCTCTTCATGCCAGCCCAAAATGCGGTCTTAGCATGCTCGATTTGCCCCAGGGGGGACAAATCTCACCCTGACCCTCGTAACTCACCAGGCATGAGGGTGAAGCTGGTAGGCAGCTGCATGAGGCCCCCAGACACAGGGCCGCTGCCTGTACTCTTCAGCACAGTCCCGTTGGCACTGCTGATAGCGCTGGGGCTCACGCTAGCAGACACTGGTGCCAGGTAGTTGGTGATAGGGAAGGAGGGGCCACTGCTGACTTGCATGGTGGTTGAGGTGCTGGGTGCTGTTTGGATGGTGGAGGTGGTACCCGGCAGGTTGGTGACTGTGAATGCAGGCTTCAGCGTGTCCTACACCCGGAGTAAAAATGGAGCAGTGAGCCTCTAGTAGACCTCACCCCTGGAGAAGCTTTGCGTGGTGACTGAGGGCCCAGACTTCAGTCAGTCTGCCTAGAATCAGATCCCAGTTCTGCTATTTACCTGCTACCTGACCCTTGGGCAAGTTACCGTGCTGCTGAGCTTCAGTTTCCTAACTGTAAAAGGGGCATAGTGTCTATCTCATAGGTTGTCGTGAAGGTTCAACAAGTTAACATATGTTAAGCAACTTACAACAGTGGCTGGCACATAGTAAAAGCTATCGAAATGTTTGCTGTAATTCCCTAAATAAGCTGTCCCAGCAGACTGTGGTAATCACATTGACTGAGGTGTCAGGATGCCTGGGGTGACCATCTGGGTGAATCGGGGATATCACTTCCTCTCTCTGAGCCTCAGTTTTCACCTTCTGTAAAGATAAGGAGGCTGGGCAAGATGTTCCCTTTAAAAGGGTCCTTCCCACTCTTATTTGCCAGACTTCCGAGATGGGGACTGAGAGTTTTTCGGGGACTGAGAGTTTTTCAGGGACCGAGGGTTGGAGAGAGCTCTTGGGGGTGTGGCAACGAAGCATTTTATGCCAAATACTAAACATTTAAACTACCAAAGGAACTCATTCATCCAACACAGTTTCCTGGGAATAAATGAACTGTACTGCTAACAAGGTTTGAAAATTATTACACATAACATGACATTAACGGAGGGGGGAAGCCTAGGGTACTACCTCTCCCCTTAGGCAGCCTTTGTTCTTAGAAAGGGAAGGAGGAAGCCGTGAGAGCTGAGAACTGAGGCGAGCGATCAGGGGACTCAAAGACAGGGAGTTGGGGGTGGGACCGTGCGGGATGTTTGCTAAGCAACTGGGCTTGAGATCCCTGATTGGCAGAGGCGTTGCTAAGGCAAACAGTGCCGCTTCCTCTGATTGGCCAGTTAGTTAAGGACACCCGGAAGGAGGAGCTTCCCAAGATGAGCTAGGGAGGAAGCCCTGCCCCCTCTCCTTACCAGGAAAAGGAAGGGGGAGGCGTGTAACTAGGGCCGGCACCCTGGCAGCCGGCGAATCCACTCCCTTACGTGCCCAGGCCCAGACATCCTGAGAAGGTAGGCGGCTGGCTAGTAAGGTAGTCTCCAGCACAGCCAGTAAGCCAGCTGGCCGACAGTGCTGGCTTCCCAGGACCCTGGGACCTGGGAGGGCTCCCTTCCTATTCTCCAGCGGCCCAGGGCGGGAGGGCAGGGCTAAGCTACTCCCCCGCCCCGGCGGGGAGACAGCTGGCGGGAGGAATGCAAGGGCCCTGCCAGGCAGGCGGGCTCCGGGCGGGAGGCCGGCGTGGAGCCGGAGCCGGCCTTATATGGGCACGGAGGCCGCCCGCTTATCTAGGGGGCCGGCCTCCTGTCAGGATAGCGAGGATGGACACCTGTCCCTCAGGATGAGGGGCACTAACCCTTCTCCACTCCACAGCAGTGGCAGCTATGCACCTGTCCTGGGCGAGGTTGGGACAGGGACCCCCTCCCCTCTCTGTGAAACAAGTCCCTCTCCTTCCCTCCCCTCGGATAGGGACCCCAAACACACCTTGGTCTCCCCACTGCTGTCAGACTCGGACACCTGGTAGGTGAGGTCTGTCTCTTCGAAGCCTGTGGCACTCATTCTCTGGTCTGTGGTGGGGTCCGAGCGGGGTGGAGAGTCTGGTGAGTTGAGGCAGGTCTGAATCAGTGCCTTGCCAGTCTCACTGGTGATCATGGGCTGCAGTTTGCGGGTGGCAAAGGTATACACATGGCCTGTCTCGCTGGCCACCAGCAACAGCACCTGTGTCCCTGTCAGCGTAGACAGCTCATAGGCCTGGGGGGAGGGGGGGGGAGATGGGCAGGTCAGCAAAATTTTTCATCTCTACCTTCCTTGAGACGTAGGAAAGAGAGGAAAACCACAGTGACCTCAAGTCCCCATTTCCATAATGATCTTCCACTCCAGTGACTCTAGGGGGTCCTATCTGGATGTCAAAAGGTGAGCTGGGGTGCAGCAAACTACCCATGCTCCTCCTTTGAGGAGCAGCACCATCAACTTGCAGATACCCCAAGGAAAACAGTCACGGTCCCTGACGATGGAACACATAACCTCAGTAGACATGGAGGGGCCCAGTTAGCTGCTCCCCACCACACCTTGGTGCCCTGAGCCTCACGGAGAGACAGCTCCCACACCCTCCTCACTGTCACAGGGACCAGGATGGAGTCCCTACCACAGTGGAAGTCACATAAGGCATTAGGGATAAGGGCCACCTAAGGTCCCCTGAGTTTCTTCCCAGAAACTACACAGGCCCTAACCTGTTGCCATGGCCTCACTTGTCCTTCTGCCCTATAATACTGTACTACCCTTTTTCCTTGCTTTGTCTTGGAGAGGAAGGATAAGTAAGTAAGGAAAAGATAGTCTTACGTCTGAGCTTCCCCTTCATGAGTTACCCCCCTCCCCAACCTTCCCTATTGATGATCAAGTGACAAGGGACACTGATACAGCAGTGTCTGGGGTGACGGAAGATGGATTAGCACCTACCACCCAACTATGGGCCCAAAGACGGAAGCCTCCAAGGACGGCCTCATGGATGCGATCCTCACTCCCAAAAAAGTTCCATGCCCTACCTTGAGAACAGCTCAGACAGTTTCTATACGGGACAAATATAAATACTAGCCAATATCCCTAAGGTTCTAGCTTCTTATCTTTTAGTTCCTCTGGCTCCATCCCTTCCCTGTCTTCTACACCCCAAGATGACTCCTCTACTCATCCATTTCAATGGATAACTGCTGGCAGAGGATGAATTTCAGTGTTCCTCTGTAAATCTCCCCAAACTCCATGCAGAGATTCTCCCCAGGGCTGGAAACCCCACTTGTCCGAAAGGCAAGCAGTTCCACAGCCTGTCCCACAGGGAGCATGCCAGCTTCCAGTGGGTGGCAATGGAAGACACATGGCCATCCCTGGGCTTGGTCCCTGCTGCTCAAGACAGAATCAGTTTTCCTGCCCTGCTCCCTTACCTGGGATTCTTGAGGCCAACTGGGTCCCCAGCCCTGCCTGTCTGTCTGTCCCTCCAGCCAGCATTACTCCAGTGGTGCCCACCTTCCTCCCACACAGATTTGCTCATTTTCATTACTGCTTCCCTTCCAGCTCCAGCTTCCTCACCTCCCCACCTTTTCTTCTGCTCCCCGGCCTCACCGATGCTCACCCCCACCTCCCTGCCTTACCAGTGCCCACTCCTAACACCAGCGCGCACTGGACCTACAGACCTGGCTGCTCAGTATCCTCCTCCCCGGCCGCCTCGCAGTCTCCCAGTAGCGCTTCCTCGCCCCTTCACTCCACGAGGGCCCTCTTCCTCTCTCGCGCCGGTCACTCCCACTTCGGCGCCTTTCCCCTCTTTTCCGGGCGTTCGCGGCATCTCCCCTCTCCCCACATTTCCTTAGCGGCCCCTCCCATTTCGCCCACTCCGGGCAAGAGCCATCCCATCCCACACACCTCCTGCGGACTCGCCGCCTCTCACCTTCGCTTGGCTCTGCCTTCCACCCGGGCTACCCCTGCTCATACCCACCTCTCCCCGGTCCCCCGTGGCCGGCTAGCCTCCCTGCCCGGTACCTTCTTCATGATGCCCGTCTTCCTCTTGCTGAAGGTCGTGTAGCGCCGCAGCTTGTTGTCAATGAACTCCATCTTGATCTTCACGCGGCCCCGGGTCTTCTTACCCGGCTTGGCCCCGCTCACTGCGCCGGTCACCGGCCCGTACCCCCCAGTGGCCGTCGCCGACGCCTCGGGCCCGCCGACCACCACGCCGAGCTCCATCTCGCTCAGGCTCCGCTTCAGGCCGCGCCGCTCGGCGCCCAGCTCCTCCTCCTCGCCCGACTCCGAGTCGCCCTCGCTGCCGCTGTAGAGGGCCCCCGCGGTGGGCGCCGGGTTGCTTGCCGCCGCCGCTGCAGCCTCCCGCTCGAGGCGGCCCGGCCCGAGCCCCGCGCCGTTCCCGGGGACCCGGCCCCCGTTAGCCCCGCGAGTCCCGCCGCCGCCGCCTCCGCCGCCCGGCCGCCCCGTCGGGGTCCGGTTCAGGCTGCCCCCCAGGGCCGAGCCCTGTCCCAGCGCCGCCGCGGCCCCAGCTCGGCTCGGTAACATGGCGTTCAATGCAGGAGGGCGGACAAGCAGTCAGCAAGGAATCGGAGCCGCCGCCGCCGCCGCCATCGGCTTCCCGGCTCAACCTGGCGCTCGCGCTGCTGCTATTGCCGCTATCGCTGCCGTCGCCGCTGCGAACCCGGGGCCCCTGCACGCTCGGGCCGACCTGGGCCCTCACTTTCCTGCTCCTGTGGCCCGGGTTGCCCCAGGCCGAGCGCAGCGCCCCCTATCCGTATCCCCGGGCGGCGCGCCCGGCGGCCGTCAGCGTCCCCCGGAGGGCAGGGGCTGCTGGCCGCGGCCGAGACGGCGGGTGGAGGGGGCCGGGACCACGCGCTGGCGGCGGAGGGATCCCCCGACCCTTCCCCCCATATAAAGAGATACAATGTTTCCTTTTATGGCGAGGCCGCTCCTTATATGGTGAGCCCCAGTGCCCCCGCCCCATTGGTCCGCGGTTCCGGCACCTACGTTCTCCATTGGCCCGCAGGGGGCGCTTATTTGCATAGACATACCAAACTCGTTGCTGTCATCTCGCGTCAGACGGCGACCCCGAAAGGGGAGGAGCCGACGCCTCTTAAAGGAACAGGAGATGAGGTACGACTCCACCTCCCCAACCAGGGAATGGTAGAATAGGGACGGACTGGCTGAGAGGAAACCCGGGAGAGGGCTGGAGAGCAGTCTTGTAGAGGAGAAGGAGCAGCTCTGGGAACCAAGCACTGGGAAAGCTGGAAGCAAATACTGACGGAATCCCTGAGTGGATTGTGGGGAGTGCAATAAATGAGAAAACACAATCCAGATACCCAGGAAGGAGTGCCGGGATTGGAGCGCTACCCCAATCCTTCCTAAGAGAGGCAAAGTCACTGGCCGAGAGAACGGGGCTTGGGTCTCCGGTGCCTCCGCCGCTGCGCTCAAACCCCTTCCCCTCCCCCCGACTTCCCTTTCCTTTCCCTCCGTTTTCACTGCAACGACCTTTCCCACCAGGCCGGCTCTCCGGTCCTCATTCATCATCCTCTACGCTGTGGGGGTCTTTGGCAGACGTACATCTGGAAAAGGCCGGAGGAGACAGCCTGCCTCCCAGTCCCCGATGGGGGCAGGGAGGAGAGACGGGGATCCGTGAAAACTTCCAACTGCAGACTGGGTTGGGTGAGGGGGCGGTCCCCCGGCTAAAGCCCACCCCACGGCCAGTGCAAAGGCCTGAGATAAAGTGTAGCTGGGCAGAAAGTTTAAGCGCGCGCGCGCGCGCGCGCGCGCACACACACACACACACACACACACACACACACACACACGCACACATACGCGCGCGCGCACACGCCCGTCTGTGAAAAGCCAAGGAAGTCCGTAGGAGGGCGGAGAAAAAAACTTAAAACTATGGTGCTGCTAAAGCCCAGGTTTAGGGTAAGAATCCCTGGGTCTGGATCTTAGCTTCAAGGCAAGGAAAACTACTTGGGCTCTGCTGTCACAGAAATTATTCAGATCTGGAATTGGCCTATTCCTACTCCTGTGTCTGGAAACAAATGATTTACCTCTCCAAACTCCAAATTTCTCAATGATGGTACCCATCCCATGGGATGGTTATGCAGATTTAAATTTAAAAAAAAAACAAACACAAAACTGTTACTTAACTAGTCAGTGAATAGTAAACCTGGGATAACTCATCCCTCTGATAAACCTTGATAGGTTTAAGGGGATGGGGAGAGGGGTGATGATTCCTGCCTTTAAAGTTGTGAAGATTAACTAAAGCTATTTATTTTTCAAACTGTTGGTGGTAGTAAAATCAATTTAGTGTACTGCAAACAGCCTTTAAAAGGGTAAAAATTAAGGGGCATCACAAAAAACAAGGGTAAATATTGTTGCACAAAATTTTCGAGTCATAATACAGGTTGAACCATATGTAATTGCCATTTTATAGGTCAAAATGGTGGAATATTGTGAATTTCATATGGTTCAATGTATATGTGTACTGGATGGCAATGTCAGCTGCATTTCTTACTGTAAGTCACAATCCAAAGACTTTGAGAAATACAATAAAGTATGTTCAAGTGATTTGTAAGGCAAAATGCATCATATATTATTAAAGAACACTTCTCCTCTGAGGACTTACCAATAGTTTTAAAGAGATTTTGTTCTTTTCCTAATTTACTCTACACAACAGGTAGTTAAACATATGGAAAGTGTTAGTTCAAGAGGAAGAACAGGTCAAATAGATAAATAGGTTCCAGAAGGAGTGTGTTGGGGGGTGGGTCAGGCATAAATGGTGCTCCGGGATGTGTTTTGTATGAGAAGCAGTCCTGCCTAGACTCCAAAAACTTTATTTGTTTAAGACCCCTCGTTTAGACACGTGGAGGGTTGACAGCCACTAGGGGTAAATGAAGGCTGTCTGAGGTATTGCCTTCAGCGTGGGCACCCTAGAGGGCAAATGCTGTCTACCACCTCCACACGTGAGGGCATCCTAGATGAGCAAGTTTTCAGCTCCCATTCAAACAGACTGTCCTCTCTCTGATTTCACCAGACTCCAGTGTTAGTGCCACAGCTACTTTACCTGGCTTGGAGTCTTGCTTGGGATCCCTTCATCTTCACAGCCTCTTTCACCACAGGAGCTACACTCACACTGCATTGGACTCCTGCAGGCTCAGAGGCCAAAATTGGTGATGGGGACAAAGTCAAAATAAAAAACTGGCTCATAGATGTGTTTTGTTTGACCATATATTGAAAAATCAGGAAATTTTACATAAAAGTCTGAATATTCAGCCTCTCTTAAAAAAATTGCAATTTTTGGCAACTCTGGGCCTTGGTGCCATGGGAGCACTCATGCCTGGAGAGAGTGTAGAAGAGGCATCTGCTCTCCGGTTCACCACAGACCCCTCACAGCTCAGAAGTCTCCGATAAGTTCCCTGCCTGGCCTCTCTGGAATGTCACCTGGGGGTGAGGGGGTGGGGGGTGTTCTCTGATAAGACCTAAATCAGAGTAAAGCTTCAGCCTATCCCCCCAGAATAGATGGAAGCTCATGTCTACCCTATTCCATAAAAGACCTCCAGCCGAGCACTAGAATTCCAGCCTGAACTCATGACAAAGGAAAATTTTCCCCTCACATCACACCATGCCTATCCCAGCCTTTATTTCCTTTTCCTAATTTTTATCATCTAAATAATATCAGAACAAAAATTAAACACTGCTTTTAAAAATTACTATCACAACACCCTAAACCAGTTTTCATTTGGAATTAATCTTTACCCAGGTATTTAAAAAAAGTTTATTCATTTTTAATTGTGGTAAAATATATAAAACAACTCTGGGCTCTATCTAAGACTCTATAGAAGTTTTACCTATTAAGTTTATTTTTTTCAGGAACTTAAAATCTCCATGTGGCCCCTATGCCAGATAATCCCTGAAACCCAAAGGTACCAGTCTCTCCAAGAACATCAACCAGGTTCATTCCTCCACCCCATAATGTTGACACCCCTTTTCAGCATGAAGAAGTTAGAATGGTCACTGCCCAAATATCCCTGAAGATTGAGAGAATGATCAAATGAGAGGGAGGGGTTGTAATGGAAAAGTTAGGATTTAACAAATGATTATGACTACTGACTCATTATATAGATTATTTCTTTTCAGTTTCTAGTGTATTAGACTAGCCAAACGGAAATACCTGAAATTGCTGAACTGTAATCTGGTAGCCTTGATCTTTGATAATGATTGTCTAACTATATGGCCTTCATCTTATGACCATGTGATTGTAAAAACCTTTTGACTGACATGCCCTTTATCCAGTGTATGGGTAGATGAGTAATAAAATAAAGACGTGCATGAAAAAAATATATATATAAAACATAAAAATCTTTTAAACTATTTTAAGTGGACAGTTCTTTGACATTTAAGTACACTGACAGGACTGTGTAACTTTCACCACTATTTCCACACTCTTTTCATCACCCCAACCAAAACTCATACTCATTTAGCAATAACTCCACATTTCTCCCTCCCCCAACCCCTGGTAACTACTATTCTGCTTTCTGTCTCGATGAATTTCCTTATTCTAAGTATTTCATATAAGAGAAATCATACAACATTTGTCCTACTGTGTCTGGCTCATTTCACTCAACATGATGTCTTCAAGATTCATCCATGTTGTAGCATGCAGCAGCACTTTTTTTTTTTTTATAGCTGAATACTATTCCATTGTGTGGCTATACCACATTTTGTTTATCCATTCATCTGTTGATGGACAGTTGGGTTTGCTATCACCTTTGAGCTATTGTGCAAAATACTGTGATGAATGCTGATATCTGAGCCCCTGCTTGCAATTCTTCTGTATTTATGTCTAGGAGTGGAATTGCTGGTCATATGGTAATTTTGTGCTTAACTTTCTTAGGAGCTGCCACACTGTTTTCCACAGTGACTATGCTATTTTACATTCCCACCAACAAAATAAGAGAGTTCCTATTTCTCTGCATCCTTACCAACACTTGTTACTTTCAGATTTTTTAATAATAGCCATCCTAGTGGTTATGAAGTGGTGATTCATTGTAGTTCTAATTTGCATTTCTTTAATGGCTAATGATGTTGAGCATCTTTTCATTTACTTATTGGCCAGCCATTTAAATATATTCTTTGGAGAAATGTCTATTCAAATCTACTTTTTAAACTGTCTTTTTGTTGTTGAGTTGTAGGAGTTTCTTATATATTCTGGATATTAAACCCTTATCAGATATATGGTTTACAAATATTTCTTCCCATTCCATAGGTTGTGGTTTCACTATCTTGATAATGTCCTTAATGTTTTTAATTTTGATGGAGTCCATTTTGTCCATTTTTTCTTTTGTTGCTTATTCTTTTGGTTTAAAATCTAAAAATCCATTGCCTACCACAAGGTCCTGAAGATACTTCCCTATGTTTTCTTGTAAGAGTTTTATCATACTAGCTCTTATATTTAGGTCATTGTTTCATTTTGAATTAATTTTTGTATATGGTGAGGTAGGGGTCCACATTCATTCTTTTGCTTATGGATTTCCAGTTGTCTTGGCACCATTTATGGAATACCCAGGGGTTCTTAAAGGAAGGCAATAGCGATATTTGACAACCTAACCAGATTTCAGTGCAGCTCATTAAACATGGCCTGCGTGAGGCCCCATGATGCACTTGGCACAATGATGAACTTGGATTAACTTCTTTCTCCCTGGCCCTCCCTCACTGCCCCCACCCCTGAGTCAGTCCAGGCCTGATGCAGCTGGGCCAGGATGAAAGCTTTCCCCCCCGTGGAGGAGCCTGCCAGCTGGCTTTGTCTCTTCTGGAATCACTGCACCCCAAGCCCTCACCCGTCTTCTCAGAGATCCTTCCCACTGCTCCATCCTGGGGGAGACGGCATGCAACAAGGATGTGGCTGGATCAAATCCATCCCCAGTGCATAAAGACAAACCCCAAAAAAACAAACTTAAAAAAAAACAACAACCTTAAGACCCAAGTCAGTTGGCAACATTACCTATACATACAACAGGCATCATTTTTATTTTCATCTGTGAACACAGTCATCAAGGTCAGGATAGACAACCTAGCATGTGGGCACCAGACTGTGAGCTCCTTGAGGGCAGGGAACACCTTGCCACCTTTGCAGCTGCCCACACAGCCCCGGACCCGGCACAAGTGAGTACTCAGAAACAAATGCTGAATAAACCTCTCTTTGCCAGGTACAAATTTCCACTTCTACCTTTTTTTGTTTTTTGTTTTTTTTTTAACATTGTGCCATTTAATCTTTATAGTAATGCTTATTTTTTTCAGTCCTCACAACTAATATTTTTTTACAGCTTTATTGAGTTATATTTCACATGCCATAAAATTCACCCACTTAAAGTATACAATTCAGTGGGTTTTAGTATATTCAGGGCTGTGCAACCATCACAATCTAATTTTAGAATATTTCAACCCACCACCCCCTCCAATAAATCCCATACCCATTAGCAGCCACTCCCCATTCCTGCCCACTCCCTCAGCCTTAGGCAACTGCTAAATTGATATTCTATCTATCTCTATGGATTTGCCTATTCTGGACATTTCACATAAATGGACTCATACACCAGGTGGTCTTTTGTGACCAGCTTCTTTCATTTAGCATAATGTGTTCAAGGTTCATTTATATTGTGGCATGTATCGTGGCAAGGTTCATTTATATTGTGGCATTAATTCTTTTTTATTGCCAAATAATGTTCCATTGTATGGATATACCACATTTAATTTATCCATTCATCAGCTAGTTGACAGTGGGGTCATTTCCACTTTTTGACTGTTATGAATAATGCTGCTATGAACATTTATATGACAGTGGGGTCATTTCCACTTTTTGACTGTTATGAATAATGCTGCTATGAACATTTATATACAAGTCTCTGTGTGGAACTATGTTTTCATTTCTCTTGAATATATATGTAGAAGTGGACTTGCTGGGTCATATGGTAACTCTATATTTAACATTTTGAGGAACTACCGAACTTTTCCAAAGCAGCTACACCATTTAACATTCCCACCAACAAAATCTGAGGATTCCAATTTCTCCACATCTTCGTCAGTACTTGCTATTGTCTCTTTTTTGTTTTAGCCATGCTAGTGGATAGGAAGTGTTTCCTTGTGGCTTTGATTTCCCTAATGACTAATGATGGTAATGACTAACGATTTTCCCATGTGCTTACTGGCTATTTGTATATCTTCTTTGGTAAGATGTTCTTTGCGCTTTTAAAAATTGGGTTGTCTTTTTGTTATTGAGTTGTAAGAATTCTTTATATATTCTGGATACAAGTTCCTTGTCAGATTATCATTTACAAATATTTTCTCCCATTCTGTGGATTGTCTTTTTATTTTCTTAATGGTGTCCTTTGATGCACATACATTTTTAGTATTGATAAAATCCAATTTATCTTTTTCTTTTGTTGTTTGTGCTTTTGATGTCATATCTAAGAAAACACCTCCTTCTACCTTTCAAAATTCTCTTGTGTACCTCTATCTTCTCTTTCTTTTTTCTCTTGCTTTTTTCCTTCCAAGTCTGAGTCATCCTAAGGGCCCCATATACTTTCCTTGGTGCCACTGATAACACTCTGGGCCAAAGGACTAACCTTACTCAGGTCAAAGCCCAGCACAGAGTATGGGCTTAACACATGTTCACTGACAAAGACCCTTCAGAGATGCCAGGGCACCAGAAGCTTCTGGACAATCCTTACCCATCCTCAGTGTCTCTAATCTCAGCCAAAATAATGAAACTCAAATTCCTAGCTCAGAGCCTGGCCTGACTCTGCCTCACCAGGCCGCTTGGGCCACATGGAGCCTGACGCAGAATTAGAAAAGGGATGATCCTGCTGCTTCTGCTTCTCTGGAATGCCCCAGGGCAATTAACATAAGGCTCTGTACACTTAGAACTTGAGACCCTGGATAAACAGGAGGAATCCAACCCCCTCTTTGCACAAAGGAGGCAAGAGAGGCCTGGGAGAAGAGAAGTCGCTTTGCCAAGATCACCCATCCAGTAAGCAGAGCAGAGCAAGACTAGAACCCAGTTCTTCTGACTCCAGTTGCTCCAAATGACTTTCCATTACCTCAGGCTGCCTCAAAGGTACTTAATAAATGTTTGTTGAATGAACAAATAAAATCCTGTTGTAGTACTAGACTCTGCGGGGAATAAGGTATGCTCTAAGAACACACAGGCTTCAATTTAGCCATGAGTACATAAAGGGACACAGTGGAGGGCCTTGATTAGGCCATGCTGCTGGCATTTTTTGAGCAGCTGAATGATATGATCAGATGTGAGCTTTAGGAAGTATAATCTGGAAACCAGAGGCACAATGGGCAGGAGGAGAGAGACCCTGGAAACAGATTTTATTCTGTTCACCCTGTTTCCCCAGCACCTGGCCCAGTGCTGAGCTCATAGAGGGCACTCAGTAAATATCTGTAGAATAAATGATGACATGAGCAGAGGTTAGGTCAGAATGGTGCCATTCTCCTAGAGGCAAAGAGGGTCTTGATTGTGATGGCAGCACTGGAAGGAATGGAAAGGAAAAGAGACCAGGAGTCAGGGTGCCTAGGAAAAATCTGGAAAGCCATATTTGGTGGCCTGGCACTATGTACCCCAGAAAAACACATTCTTAAACCCAATTCATACCTGTGGGTTTGAAGAATCCTTGTAAGTAGGACCTTTTGACGAGGTTACCTCAGATAAGGTATGGCCCAGGATGAGTTTTAATCCTATTACTGAAGGTCTTATAGGAAAGGTCACAGAGAGAGAGAAAGACAGAGGGAGCAGTCGGAAGCCAGAAGTCATTGGAACCTGGAAGAGAAGGGAGGCAGGAGACACTGCCATGTGCCTTGTCATGTCACAGAGGAGCCAAGGACTGAGCTGGCAGCTTCAGCGCACCACAGTCTTTGGAAAGAAAGCATCACCTTGATGACGCTTTGATTTGGACTTCTCCTAGCCTCAGAACTGTGAGCCAATATATTTCCATTGTTTAAGCCAACCCATTGCATGGTATTTGCTTTAGCAATGAGGAAACTAAAACATGCACCCTCCAAAGGCTAACAGTGCTTACCTCTGGAAATATATACAAGTCTGTACCACTTGATTTCTTCCACAAGCAGTGTCACTTATGTATCATTTTTTTTTTCTCTTAAAATGAAGCAAGAATAGAAACAGAACAGAGGTAGAATAAATGGACCTTGGTGACTGGCTGCACAGGGGGAAGGGTGGGGCACAGGACTCAGAATGAGTGAGATTTTGCATACGGGTGACTGTCTTCCAAACAGTGGTACCATTAATGGAAATAGGGAACTTAGATGGAGGAACAGGTTTGGGAGAGAAAAAAGTTCAGTTTGGGTCGAGGGAAACAGGCAGAGGGAAACGACCTGTAGGAAAGAGACAGAGTGTGCCTAGAGCTTGTGGGAGAGGCTCAATGCTTTGGGAACTGTCCACATTTAAGGGCTAGTTAAATCTCTTGGGACAAGGTTCCTGAGGGTGGAAAGGCAGAGAGAGGAAGGCCAAGAGCAGACTCTCAGAAAGACAGCCATCTCATGGGACAGATAGAAGAGAAGGAATACTCAGCCAGGGAAGGAGAAGGAATGGTCAGAGAAGCTGGACAGTGGACCATCACAAAAGTCAAGAGAGAAGAATCTAAAGAGGAAGGTGGATATGGCCAACAATTTAGCCACTGCATTCTGGTCAAGAAAGATCAGGAATGAGAAGATGATTTAGTGATTAATGCCTTTCTAGAGTAGTGCCTGTTTTAGTTTCCTAAGCTGCTCAAGCAAATACCATGAAATGGGTTGGATTAAACAACAGGAATTTATTCACTTACAGTTTGAGGCTGGGAAAAAGTCCAAATCAAGGCATCATCAAGGTGATGCTTTCTTCCCAAAGACTATGGAGTTCTCGGGCTGGCTGCTAGTAATCTTTGGTTTACTTAGCTTCTCACTTGGCAAGGCACACAGTGGCATCTCCTGGTTTCTCCCTTCTCTTCTGGGTTCTGTTGATATTCAGCTTCTTGCTTCCCATGGCTTTGTCTCCCTGCATCTGAAAGTCATTCCACTTCTTTTATAAAGGACTCTAGTAATAGGATTGAGATCCATCCTGAGGAGTGGCATCATCAAAATGGCAACATTAACAGCTACTGAAAACTTTCCAGAGATTCAATGGAAAAAAGGAAAATTCTGAATTGTTTGAGACTCTGGAGGAGGATACAGACTGGAGAAGGACTCTTTTTCTAGGGGACTTAATATATACAAACTGGCACAGGGGCAGAAAGAATAGAGGAAATAATCAATGAAAATTTCCCAACTCTTATGAAAGACATAAAATTACAGGTCCAAGAAATGTACCGTACCCCAAACAGAATTGATCCAAATAGCCCTACTCCAAGACATTTAGTAATCAGATTTTCAAATGTCAAAGACAAAGAGAGAATTCTGAAAGCAGAAAAGCAATTCATCACATAAAAGAGAAGCTTAATAAGACTGCAGATCTCTCGGCAGAAATCATGGAGGTGAGAAGGCAGTGGTATGATGTATTCAAGATACTGAAAGAGAAAAACTGCCAACAAGAACCCTGTATCTGACAAAACTGTCCTTCAAAAATGAGGGAGAATTTAAAATACTTACAGATAAAGGGAAACTGAGAGTTTGTGAACAGGAGACCTCCTTTACAAGAAATAATAAAGGGAGTGCTACAGACCAGATAGGAAAAGACAGGAGAGAATGGTTTGGAAAAAGTGTAGAAATGAAGATATCAGGAGATAGAAAGAGGGTAGAGATTGGACATTTGATGTTGAAGGAGTATAGAATGTTCAAGAAGACTGATTGTATAAATCCAGAAATGGATAGCACAATACTGTGTGATGGTAGCACAACACTGTAAGTACGCTGGACAAAGATGACTTGAGTACGGTTGAAAGAGGAAGGTTAGGGGTATGTATGACACCAGAAGGAAAGATAGAAGATAGACTGGACTGTATAACTTAGTGAAACCTAGAGTGGTCAATGATTGTGATGAAATGTACAAATATAAGAATGTTTTTACATGAGGGAGAACAAACAAATGTCAACTTCGCAAGGTAATGAAAATGGGATATTGGGGGAAAATACAATCAATGCAAACTAGAGTCCGTAGTTAACAGTAACATTGTACTATGCTTCCATTAATTGTATCAAAGGCATATTTTAAGAGAGGGATATGAGGGGTATAGGACTCTTGGCATTGGTGGTGGTGTCTGACCTTTTCATTGTATTTTCTTTTTCTTTTTTTTTTTTTTTAGTCACTTTTTTTTCTTTTTTCTCCTCTTCCTCTTTCTTTGCAGAAGAAATGGAAATGTCCTCATATAGGTTGTGGAGGTGAATGCATAACTATGTAACTATACCACGAATCATCAATTATTTACTTACAATGGATTGTATGATGTGTGAATAAAACTGTTTAAAAAATAAACAGAGGAATACAAGTGCTGGAGAAAATTTGGTGAGAGGGATGTACCTATTCACTATTGGTGGGGAAGTAGAATGGTGCAGCCCATCTGGAGGGCAATATGGTGGTTCCACAGGAAGCTAACTTCAGGGTTGCCATATGGTCCTGCAATCCTGGTATTGGGTACATACTTGGAAGAACTGAGAACAGGGACACAAATGCACATTTGCAAGGTGGGGTTTTTGGTGGCAGTATTCATGATTCGCAATGGATAGAGGTGGCCTAAGAGTACATTGACTGATGAATGGAATGGCAAACTCTGGTGAATAAATAAAATGGAATACTGAGCGACTATGAGAAGAAATGAAGTAGTGAGGTAAGCAACTAGGTAAACAGACCTTGATGACAGCATGTTGAGTGAAATAAACCAGAAATGAAGAGACAAACATTATAATATCTCACTAATATGGACTAACTATAATGTGTAAACACTGAGAATTGAATCTGAGAGCACAGGTTATCAGTGGAAGGCTTATGGTAAACGTTCCTAGATTGTCAGCTCTTACAGCAGTTACATCTACACCTGAATTGTAATGGCTATTCCTAAACTCTGAGATACTGAGCTCTTATGTATAACCTAGTCGGTCCCTGGAACTTCAGGTTTCTGTGACATGACACCCGAGACTCAGAGCCAGAGTTTGGCAGCTATGAATGTCAGCATTACCCAAACAGCAAATGTTAAAGAGGCTGAAAAAGAAATCAGACTTAAATTAGAGATATGAATGAAATGGACTTGCTTAGGACTCAGGTAAATCAGACTAAAAGGTAAAAGATGGTATTGTGGTGTTTTTAAAACTTCAACTTCTGTTTGAGACCAAGAGAAGAGATGTTTATTTGGGGCAGGATATATATCTTCTACAGCACACTGAATAATTTAATTTGTACAGTCAGTTTATTCAAACACCATAATTACATGGACCTTTGACTAGAGAGTGAGAGCTGGTTGGTTTGTACAGGTTAGTGTGAAGCCCCAATACATCTCAGAATAATTTGGGCAGAGAATAAAAATGAATTTGCAAAATCCTCTTGAGGTACTGGGAGGAAATGTGGAAATATTAAACTTCCCTACCTGGGGAATTACTGATATTCTCACAAGCATTGGGGATTACCAATTTAGAAGGCCAAACCCTCGATCTTGGGGCTTGCCCTTATGAAGCCTGTAACTGCAAAGGAGAGGCTAAGCCTACTTAAAATTGTGCCTAAGAGTCACCCCCAGAGAACCTCTTTTGTTGCTCAGATGTGGCCTCTCTCAGCCAACTCTGCAGGTAAACTCATTGCCCTCCCCAGTACATGGGACATGATTTCCAAGAGTATAACTCTCCCAGCGATGAGCCTGGACCCAGCATCATGGGATTGAGAAAGCTTCTTGACCTTTTATTTGTTAAACAAAATAAAGTTTCAATGGTTGAGAGATTTCAAATGGAGTTGAGAGGACACTCTGGAGGTTATTCTTATGCATTGTGTGGATATCCCTTAGTATACAGTTTTTAGTGTATTGGACTAGCAGCTAAAAGGAAATACCAGAAACTGTTGAACTGCAACCCAGTAGCCTTGATTCTCAAAGATGATTGTATAACTATGAAGTTTACACGGTGTGACTGTGTGATTGTGAAAATCTTGTGGATCATGCACCCTTTATCCAGTGTTTGGACAGATGAGTACAAAAATGGGGACAAAAAGTAAATGAATAATAGGGAGGGATGGGGGGATGGGATGTTTTGGGTGTTTTTACTTTTATTTTTATTCTTTTTTTGTGTGGTAATGAAAATATTCAAAAATTAATTGTGGTGATAATTGCACAACTATATGACGGTACTGTGAACAACTTTGGAGGATTGTATGGTATGTGAATATATGTCAATGAAATTGAATTTAAAAAAAGGACCCATCCTGATTGGGCTGTGTCACACCTTAACTGAAATAACTTTATCAAAAGGTCCTATTTACAATAGGTTCACACCTACTGGAATGGATTAAATGTAAGACAATGTTTTTCTGGGGTACGCACAGCTCCAACCCATCACAGTGCCTTTCAAATATTTTTAAGTGTGACCCACACTAAGAAATAATTTTTCAATGCAACTGGTAAATTAAATTATTGCTTCCAACTCTTCACACCCGTGTTGGAATTATACAGCCACATCCTTTGTCGTGTGACTTTTCAGTATCTCCCACTGGAGTTGCTATTGGGTTTGCCAAGTGACTTTGCTTTGATCAATAAAATGTTAACAGATTTGTGGTTTTAAATGTGCTTGTATAATGTGGCTTGACCTCTTATGCTTCTGCCACTACATTAGAAGAGCATACTTTGGGTGCCAGCAGAATAGACTTAAATCACACCTCCGCCTGGGGCCAAACTCAGCTGAATGCATCTGAGTCCAACCAAGATCATCCAAACCTCGCCAATTTGCACATGCAAGAGCAAACAAAATCAATGTTTGTTGTAAGCCACTGAGATTTGGGGGGTTATTATGTAGTATCACCACCCCAATAGCTGGGTCATACACAATTCGATACACATATCTTATTGTGCCAGTTTGAATGTATTATGTCCCCCCAAATGCCATTATCTTTGATGTAATCTTTGTGTGGGCAGACCTATCAGTGTTAATTAGATTGTAATTCTTTGAGTGTTTCCATGGAGATGCACCCCACTCAACTGTAGGTGATAACTCTGATGAGATTCCCATGGAGGCGTGGCCCCACCCATTCAGGGTGAGCCTTGATCAGTGGAGCCATATAAATGAGCTGACAAACAGAAAGAACTCAGTGGAGTTGAGAGGAACTTTTGAAGAGGAGCTACAGCCAAGAGGGACACTTTGAAGAAAGCATAGGAGCTGCAGATGAGATACATTTTGAAGATGGCCATTAAAAGCAGACTCTTGCTCCAGAGAAGCTAAGAAAGGACAATGTGACATTTTTGAGGAACTGCAGCCTAGAGAGGAACATCCTGGGTGAAAGCCATTTTGAAACCAGAACTTTGGAGCAGACGCCAGCCATGTGCCTTCCCAGCTAACAGAGGTTTTCTGGATGCCATTGGCCATCCTCCAGTGAAGGTACCTGATTGCTGATGTGTTACCTTGGACACTTTATGGCCTTAAGACTGTAACTGTGTAACCAAATAAATCCCCTTTTATAAAAGCCTATCCATCTCTGATGTTTTGCATTCTGGCAGCATTAGCAAACTAGAACACTTATGTATCAAATAAAACAAAATTTTTATGGTATACAGTATCAGTATACAATGTTCTGATAGTTTCTATTGTGCTTTGTTCTTTAAAATGGAACCCTTAGTTTGAAAATACTACTCTAGAGATATTCTTGCTTTTTCTCCCCACTCCAAAGGGTCTGAGGGATGTAATGCACTGTCTACATCAGGAACAGTGGTTCTCTTACCAGCTTTGTGACCTTGGGCAAACTACCTGAACTCTCTGAGCCTGAGTTTCCTAACCTGTGAAACAGAGATAATTATGTCTGGCTAACAGAGCAGTTGCAGAGAGTAGATGAAATAATACATGTGCTTAGCAACGTGACTGGTACAAAGCAAGCACCCAAAAACAAAAAACCCAACAACAAAGAAAAAGTGAGTACTTTCCAGAACTGAGAAGTTTGGTGAGGAATAGAAGAAACTAAGGCAGTCTCAAACTTAAAGGCTCATTTCTTGAGGATGGGGAACCAGGCTGAAGTTACTGGGCAGAAGTAGAGGTTAACTGGTGGAATAAGATCTAGGAAACAAAGAAGCAGGAATCAAACCAATTGAAGGCTGAGTTCTCTGGAGCAACGAGAGACAGCAGCACCATCTGTTTGCTCAGTTCCACCCACCTATGGTCCATCTCGCTCCTCGGGTCTTAAACGGACTGAGAGACCCGAGTCTATTTGTCCTTAACTCCTTCTCCAGTCCCTCCCTAACTTGTGCCCCCTCACACTTCTCCCTCCCACCTGAGCATGAGGACTAAGCCAGTCACCAACGTGAACCAGAAGTGGGCAGAGAGCGGCATAGGTCACGGAGACAAGAGGGGATCACGCCGCCTCCTTGCCCACATTCTCAGGGGCTCCCCAAACCGGAGGAGGACCAGCACCTGCCAGTTAGTCCTGCCCAAGCCCTGTCAGACTCCATGGGGCACACGGCTCCTTCCAACAAGCAACAGCAGGGAAGGAGCCTCAGAGGCAGGCTGTAAAAAAGGCTTCTTTATTCAGAGCAGCGAGTGTAAAAAAAAACAAAAAACAAAAACCCAAACAAACAACAACAATAAAGGCGTGGGGAAGGGGCAGTGTGGCCCTTCCATCCCCTGCAGGGCCCACTCTCACCCCCCATGCCCACCACCCCACGCTGCAGTTACATACAAAAGCCGCCCAGGGCGCGTACAAAAAGGGCGGGTTATATAGTGTCAAAAGCTCCTGAAAACTCCTTCATCTGCCAGGCACTTAGGATGAGAAAAAGAGAGAAGAGTAGGGAGGAGGCATGGGTCTGGGTCAGCATGCACGAGTCCACGGAGGGGAGCACTTACTTGCTGTGTCTCCACAGTCCTTGTCTAGACCCCAAGGTGGGACCCATGTGCCAAGAGGCCCCTTTGCCCCATGAGCCCAGAACTACCCAGGAACTTGAGTATCTTAAGCAGCAATCCCCAAACCCAGCTCATCCCCAGCCTAGCCCTCCCCAGGCAAAGCTGGCAGGTGAATGGCAGAGCTGGACCTGGCTGGGGAGAAGTCACAGGACAGAAATTGGGGTTACCTGAGGTACCCACACTGCCCCTGATGGGGGAAGGGGTGGCAGAGAAAGCTGCCCAGCCCAAGGCCCTAGTCACCCAGTCTGGGTCTGAATCAGCCTCCTCAGGGGCTGAGGGGGGAGGGAGGGAGAGGGAAGCCCAGGCCCTGCCCAGGCCTCAGCAATGCCTGTTGTGCCAAGGTGGGGGGCTGGAGGGCCGAGGAGGACGGAGACCTTGCCCATCATGCTGCAGGCACCCCTTGGAAGGCCCCTACCCCTGCCCATGCCGTCCAGAGGCACAGCCTGCCCAGCTCCCTCCTCACGGCTTGCTGTCAGCAGGGCTATCTCCCAGGGTGTTGGCGATCTCGCTGAAGGAAGGCCGGTCTTTGGGGCTGAGAGCCCAGCACCGCTGCATCAGCCGGTACAGCTTGGAAGGGCAGCCCTCAGGCTGTGAGAGTCTTGCCTTCCCAGCCTGCAAGTCTGCAGAGAAGATGTGGGTAGAGAGTCAGTCAAAACATTTAACCACTGGTCCAGCCCTCTGGGGAGCCTGCAGTTCCCAAAACAGCCATGAGAGGGCGGTCTGGGAGAATACTGGCCAGTGGTGGTGGCAACTGGCCTCAAGCAGCCCAGAGGGCATACTGCAGCCAAGGGCGATGTGCCCCCAACCCCCAATCCACTTTAGCTGGTGGGAGCAGAGCTCATGCAGGCACAAAAGCCAGCCAATGCATGGAAACTGAGGGGTGTCACTGGGCAGCATCACAGGGGCTGAAGTGGGCAATGGAGGCCATTTACCAACCAGATAAAAGTATTTCAGTATTTTTAACACTGGTGTGACCTTACCTGTGTATGTGCTAAATACTGGCTCTGAGAGGGGCAGGCTGAACCAGCCTTGGGACGACCCTGAGTAAGCTCTCCACCTGGAGAACATCTGGGGTTGGCCCAGAGCCCCTTGGAAACGCAGCTTCCTACCTGCCAGCACTCCATCATCTGTCTGCCCCCCGTGGGGCATCTCCCCGTGGGTGAACACTTCCCACATCAGCACTCCAAAGGCCCAGACATCCGACTTGGTGGAGAAGTCGCCCTCCAGGATGGCCTCAGGGGACATCCAGCGCAGCGGCACCCAGGCCTGGCGGAAGTGGTAGTACTCACTGCGGGAGACAGCCACACACAGGGATGGGGATGGGGGCGCCTGTATTCATGGGTGGCGGGGCTGGGGTGGGGCGAGGCACACAGCCTGGGACGCCAACCTCATCCCAGGTCTTCATCCCATCCCAGGGGTTGGAGCCCAATCTTTTCCACGTCAAGATACGCATAGAAATTGGTAGTCATTCATGCTTAAATACTGAAGCCACGAAATTTGGAAGCATCCATGTGGAGTTTGATAGCTTAAAAATTCCATTATGGCTAAATGTTAGTATCAAAACAGGAATAATAAAGTCATCAACCAAGAGATAACAATTAAGAACATTAACAAAATAAATTATATTCTACTAAGTATCACAATATCATATGATGATGATAAAGATAATAATCAAACACACTTTCTATATTGGTAAAAAACAAACAAACAAACAAACAAACAAAAAATCCAAATGTGACAAACTAGAAAATGAGAACACATTAGAGGGAAAGAAAATTTTAATATTTTGTAGACCCACATAGAGCTTTACTAATGATGCACTTTACTGATTGCTAAAGCAACAGTCAAACAAACTGGAGTGACAGAGGAAGTTCCAGGAGGTGCTACTCTGGAGCAATCTCCGGCAGTAGGTGCTGGGCTTTAAGTTTTAGGCATCAAATTAAAATCCTGAATTCAGGAAGATAGAGAGGGAGCCATACAAAATAGTTAAATTTATAGATATATGAACTGTTATAAAGTTTGAATAGCTATTTTAAAAAAAGGTTTATATTTTTTTATCACTAAATAAAATTTATGACCATCGGGGCTTATGGTCCCGTGGTTGGGAACTGGCTGCACCTCTGTAAGGAGGATGGGAAGGCTCTGCCCCACCAGGGCCTCCAGCTTTGGACTAAGCAGGCATTAAGCCCTTCCCACATCCCCAAACCGTATCTGCCCTCTGCCCATCTCCCTATAGGAAGAAGCGGTGAGCATCCACCCCCTCACCCCCTACCCCCCCCCACACCCGTGCCCTTCTACCTGTTGTATACATCCTTGCTGAGTCCCAGGGCCGACACCTTCACCTGTCTCTGGGCACTGACCAGGCAGTTGCGAGCAGCCAAGTCCTTGTGCACAAAGCGGTTGTTGGACAGGTGCTCCATGCCCAGGGCCACCTGGGTGCACAGGGCCACCTGGGGCGAGAAAGGGGCCTGTCAAGGCAGCTCAGGACTGGAGGATGAGAGAGACCACCCCTGACATGTTCCTTGGCAAGGGTCTC
Source organism: Choloepus didactylus (assembly GCF_015220235.1). NCBI lineage: Eukaryota > Metazoa > Chordata > Mammalia > Pilosa > Megalonychidae > Choloepus > Choloepus didactylus. The sequence continues at coordinate 108,564,688 of NC_051313.1, forward strand.
AATGCCACCGGTATGACTCTTAGAAGGTCCAAAGCAAAGGGTTACTGCAATAGCCTCAGTTTCCTTCTGTGTAAAATGGGGGTAATAATAGTACCCGATGCACTGGGTTCTTGGAGGAACTGAAACCAAATGAAATAAAGTGCCTGGCACCAATCTGACATGCAGCAAATGCTGGATGAAGTGAGCAGCACGCGGGAGTGGGTGAAAAGTAACCAGGTGGTAATCACAGCTTATATATTTTTGGGTTGCTTCTTTTTCTTTTTAGTTCAAAAGTACATATTTTCTACTAGTTGTGTGCATACATCAGTGTGTGTAAATGTAGATATACACATACAACTGGTTACCTCCGGATAGGATGGTAGGGAAACATTTTGTGTACGTATTTTAAATTGCAAAATACATACAGGAAAAAAAATTTTTGCATACTTTCACAAATAATTATAAAGCTCACACCCAGGTAATGTCCACCAAGTTAAAAAACAAAGTAAAACCCTCAATGCTAGCCCAGAAACACCCAAGGGTCCCTGCCCAATCATAAGGCTTCCTCCCCTCAAGAGGTAACCACTATCCTGACTTTCGTGATGATAATTTCTTTGCTGTTCTTTATAGCTCTACCATTTACTTACACGTCCCTGAACGCCACAGTTCCGTTTTGCCTGTTTTTGCACCAGATAAGGCTGGAAGCATAAAATATGTATACTCTTTTGTGTCTTGATTCTTCTACTCAACACTGTGAATCATCCTGTACTTAGTTCTTTTTCATCACTGTATACTATTCCATCGTAATTACACCGTAATTTAATCATTCTCATGCCAATAGTTGTTTGTATCCAGTTTTGGGCTAAGAAGCACGGTGTTGCTATGAATATTCTTATAGATGTACACATGCATAGTTTCTCAAGAATAGCTAGGAGTGGGTCCTGGAATATGGGTATCTTCAGTTCTACAAAATAATGCCAAACTATTTTCCAAAGTGTAAAAAAGTAGGGAAGAGAGATTTTCAGATACCTTTTTTTTTTTAACCTTTGAGCCATCTGAGTATACTCTATTATATGTATATGTTATAGAATATATTTACAAAGTAATTATATTAAACTCTTTAAAGTATATATTGAAGCACTGAACAAATATTGAGCATCTACTATGTGCTATACACAGCTGGTGCTGGTGGAATACAACAGGGATAACCGGGGGCAGGGGGCTCTGAAAGGACAGCCCAGAAGGCAGATGGCAATGGTACCCACAGAAGGATGCCACAGAGAACGTGGTCCATGTCAACCAGAAGGAAAACCAAAGCAGCACGAGAACACTTGTATAGACCCACGGTTCTGTCACCTCTGTACCTTTTACAAGCCCCGGGGACACGAGTGGCCTGCAGCATATCCTTGGACAGAAAAACAAGGCAAAGGGAAATGAAAAGAGTTTAAGTGACTTGTGGAAGGTTATTTAACACGTTACTGGCCAGCTGTTGAGTCTCTTCTGGCATATGGACTCACTCTCAGGACACAGAAGGGAGAAGTCACCCACCACATAATGCAGTCAGGGGGGAAGAAGATAAGACTGTGGCCAATAACCAAAATCACTGGTGATCCAGGAAACACAAATCAAGACCCAGAGAGATACCGTTTTACACACACGCGACTGGGAAAGTTCAAACATCTCACTCCACTTATCTCAAATGGTTCAGAAAAAAAATGTATAACATATAATACGTATACGTATACAGATAAAATGAATGATAAAGGAAGTGGGACAAAATATAAACAATTTATGAATCTGGATAAAGGGTTGAAAGGAGTTCCCTGAACTATTTGTACATTCTTTTAAGTTTGAAATGATATCAAAATAAACACTTACCAAACACACACACACAGACACACACACACATAACCAACAAGCACATTCGGAAAAATACTAACTAAATAACTAAAAGCAAGCCATGTGTGAACCAATAATAAGAGTAGGTCAAGGATTAATCAAAGATTATGGTGAACTTAATTCTGTGCTCCTAAGTTTCAAAATGAAAAAAAAAAAAAAAAAAAAAGTGGATGGAGATGGTATGGGGGTGGAGGTAAGGGGCTGCTGCCAAGCCATCAGGAGCTAGCAGTTCTGATGCAAGTAAGAGACCGCCAATCAAAGAGAAGGGAAAGGGAAGGTTTGTTGAGTACATACTTTGCTACTTTGTGCTGGGCCCAGTGCTAGGCTTCTGTGAGGTCCCACAGCCAGGATTTACAACCCAACCCAATTCTAAAGCCTGGAGCTTTCCTCAAGGTCGCAGCTGCCTCCCATGGTTCACATCACTGGAGATGGGGGTGCAGGAAGGGCTGTCTGCTCACCAGTGAACTTGGAGGTGGGGCCCTCCAGCAGCCCTGATGGGCTCGGAGCAACTTTACCAGCCCATCTCCCAGGGTAGCGGGAAGGCTGGCAGAAGGGTTGAGCCAAAATGCTGGGAGAGGGTTGCTCCAAAAACAGGCTCTTCTCAGCCTTGTCTGTACTGGCCACTAACATCCCTGCTTGTTCCTACTGCCTTCACTGATGGGTATCTAACTGTGGTCACAACCTATTAGGATTTCATGCAAACAATTTAGTGAGTCTTAAATCAGCATTTAAAAAAAAATAGAAGAAAAGAAATAGAATGGAAACTGAGTGTATCACACTTAGTAAGGGTATCTGTCATTCATGAAACTTCTGTTTCATTTCTATAATATATAGATATGTGTGTATTGGGTTGTGATATAAAATGTACTTTTTGCTACTGTGGATTTTGGTCAAAAAAGTTTAAAAGACAGTGGTCCAAAGCTGTGCTGTCCAAATTGGTGGCCACTAGCCCCATGTGGCTACTGAGCTCTTAAAGGTGGCTAGAGTGGCTGAGGAACTGAACTAACTTTATTAAGTTTTAATTAATTTAAATTTCCACAGCCACATGGGGTGAGAAGGGTTGAAGAAGTATTCGGTGGAACAGGTCCACCAGGCTGCTTACTGAGCCTTTTCTCGGTGTAGAGACTGCCTTGGTTCTGAAAGTGAAGATGAAAGTGAAGCCACAGTCGAGGCCACACACACCCCACCCCGGCCAAACTGCCCGCAAGCTGCCGTCCTCAGCATGGTAAAAGGGCCACCTTAGTGATCTTCGTAAATGGGATGGACTCTACTTCAGGCTTCAAAACCCCAGGGCTTTGTCCAGCCTTGCGTGGTTATCTGAAAGTGGCAAACAAAGGCTTTTGCAATGTGCCTTCCTGGGACTCGCAGTTCCCCTCATCCTGCTCCCTCTGACCTGGCTCACAAGTCAAAATGGCTATTAGTCAAGGGGAAGGAGAAGAGTGTGGACTTGGCTTAGTGCCTAATTTGCTATCTTTCCAGAGAGGCTCTGTGCTTCCGGAAATACTGGCTAAGCAAGTTCAGTAAAAGGGAATTGTTAGACCCAAACCAGGGAAGTGTTTCCTGGTGACACTGGGCAAGACGCCATCAAATGATCACAGGATAAATTTTCAAATACTGTTATAAAAACCCGCTCTTTGGTAAAGACAAGACACACCCCTTCCTTTCCAACTTTAATACCCCCAGGGCTGGCCCAGGTTCTTGGCAAACTCATTGTGACACTATTGAGCTCTTCTCACAACAGGCTTTCTGTTTCCCATGGTGGCATCTGACGGCACAGAGCACGGTCCACCAAGTGTGCTAAACTGAGCCTGCTCCTCAGTTGCGTCATTAGCTTGTAGGTGAGCCAGGGAGAAATCACAGATTACAGTTCTCTGATTTAAGAAAAAAATCTCCATTCTCTTATCAGCTACTCTAATAAGCATTACCTACAATTATGCCTGCCGCCAGCCAACACCCAGTGCCCTGTCTTTGATTAACATCACTATCCCATTGCTATCTTGAAAACCCTTTGGGGCCCCCCCAGGCCACCCACATGAAGTAGTACCGTATCCTTGTTCCACCTCCAGCTGGCCTGGAAGCCCCCTGCCTACCACTCCACCCCCCACCCCTTTCAAAACTTAACGTTTCCTCCTTCCATCCCCCTGGGGCCCCAGGGACATTAAGTGACAGCAGTCCACTAAATTCTTACCACAAGAAAGTATCCACAAAAAAAAAACTATCTACAAATTTTAGTTTATCTTTCCTAAAAATCGTATTATCCTGGGCGGGGCAAGATGGAGGACTGGTGAGCTGTAAGTTTTAGTTACTCCTCCAGGAAAGTAGGTAAAAAGCCAGGAACTGCGTGGACTGGACACCACAGAGCAATCTGTCTTTGGGCATACTTCATACACCACTCATGAAAATGTCGAACTGCTGAGATCAACGAAATCTGTAAGTTTTTGCGGCCAGGGGACCCGCACCCCTCCCTGCCAGGCTCAGTCCCGGGGGAGGAGGGGCTGTCAGCTCCGGGAAGGAGAAGGGAGAACTGCAGTGGTTGCTCTTATCAGAAACTCATTCTACTGATCCAAACTCCAACCATAGATAGACTGAGACCAGACACCAGAGAATCTGAGAGCAGCCAGCCCAGCAGAGAGGAGACAGGCATAGAAAAAAAAAAACAACACGAAAAACTCCAAAATAAAAGCAGAGGATTTTTGGAGTTCTGGTGAACACAGAAAGGGGAAGGGCGGAGCTCAGGCCTTGAGGCGCATATGCAAATCCTGAAGAAAAGCTGATCTCTCTGCCCTGTGGACCTTTCCTTAATGGCCCTGGTTGCTTTGTCTATTAGCATTTCAATAACCCATTAGATCTCTGAGGAGGGCCCTTTTTTTTTTTTTTTTTTTTAATCCTTTTTTCTTTTTCTAAAACAATTACTCTAAGAAGCCCAATACAGAAAGCTTCAAAGAATTGCAATTTGTGCACGTCAAGTCAAGAGCAGAACTAAGAGAGCTCTGAGACAAAAGGCAATAATCCAGTGGCTGAGAAAATTCACTAAACACCACAACTTCCCAAGAAAAGGGGGGTGTCCGCTCACAGCCACCTTCCTGGTGGACAGGAAACACTCCTGCCCATCACCAGCCCCATAGCCCAGAGCTGCCCCAGACAACCAAGTGTGACGGAAGTGCTTCAAATAACAGGCACACACCACAAAACTGGGCGTGGACATTAGCCTTCCCTGCAACCTCAGCTGATTGTCCCAGAGCTGGGAAGGTGGAGCAGTGTGAATTAACAAAGCCCCATTCAGCCATCATTTGAGCAGACTGAGAGCCTCCCTACACAGCCCAGCAGCACAGAACTGCCCTGGGGTGACGGCACTCACCTGTGACATAGCACAGTCATCCCTCAACAGAGGACCCGGGGTGCACAGCCTGGAAGAGGGGCCCACTTGCAAGTCTCAGGAGCCATACGCCAATACCAAAGACTTGTGGGTCAGTGGCAGAGACAAACTGTGGCAGGACTGAACTGAAGGATTAGACTATTGCAGCAGCTTTAAAACTCTAGGATCATCAGGGAGATTTGATTGTTAGGGCCACCCCCCCTCCCCGACTGCCCAGAAACACGCCCCACATACAGGGCAGGCAACACCAACTACACACGCAAGCTTGGTACACCAATTGGGCCCCACAAGACTCACTCCCCCACTCACCAAAAAGGCTAAGCAGGGGAGAACTGGCTCGTGGAGAACAGGTGGCTCGTGGACGTCACCTGCTGGTTAGTTAGAGAAAGTGTACTCCACGAAGCTGTAGATCTGATAAATTAGAGATAAGGACTTCAATAGGTCTACAAACCCTAAAAGAACCCTATCAAGTTCAGCAAATGCCACGAGGCCAAAAACAACAGAAAATTATAAAGCATATGAAAAAACCAGACGATATGGATAACCCAAGCCCAAGCACCCAAATCAAAAGACCAGAAGAGACACAGCACCTAGAGCAGCTACTCAAAGAACTAAAGATGAACAATGAGACCATAGTACGAGATATGAAGGAAATCAAGAAGACTCTAAAAGAGCATAAAGAAGACACTGCAAGACTAAATAAAAAAATGGATGATCTTATGGAAATTAAAGAAACTGTTGACCAAATTAAAAAGATTCTGGACACTCATAGTACAAGACTAGAGGAAGTTGAACAACGAATCAGTGACCTCGAAGATGACAGAATGGAAAATGAAAGCATAAAAGAAAGAATGGGGAAACAAATTGAAAAAATCGAAACGGACCTCAGGGATATGATAGATGATATGAAACGCCCAAATATAAGACTCATTGGTGTCCCAGAAGGGGAAGAAAAGGGTAAAGGTCTAGGAAGAGTATTCAAAGAAATTGTTGGGGAAAACTTCCCAAATCTTCAAAACAACATAAATACACAAATCATAAATGCTCAGCGAACTCCAAATAGAATAAATCCAAATAAACCCACTCCGAGACATATACTGATCACACTGTCAAACACAGAAGAGAAGGAGCAAGTTCTGAAAGCAGCAAGAGAAAAGCAATTCACCACATACAAAGGAAACAGCATAAGACTAAGTAGTGACTACTCAGCAGCCACCATGGAGGCAAGAAGGCAGTGGCACGATATATTTAAAATTCTGAGTGAGAAAAATTTCCAGCCAAGAATACTTTATCCAGCAAAGCTCTCCTTCAAATTTGAGGGAGAGCTTAAATTTTTCACAGACAAACAAATGCTGAGAGAATTTGCTAACAAGAGACCTGCCCTACTGGAGATACTAAAGGGAGCCCTACAGACAGAGAAACAAAGAAAGGACAGAGAGACTTGGAGAAAGGTTCAGTACTAAAGAGATTCGGTATGGGTACAATAAAGGATATTAATAGACAGAGGGGAAAAATATGACAAACATAAACCAAAGGATAAGATGGCTGATTCAAGAAATGCCTTCACGGTTATAACGTTGAATGTAAATGGATTAAACTCCCCAATTAAAAGATATAGATTCGCAGAATGGATCAAAAAAAATGAACCATCAATATGTTGCATACAAGACACTCATCTTAGACACGGGGACACAAAGAAACTGAAAGTGAAAGGATGGAAAAAAATATATCATGCAAGCTACATCCAAAAGAAAGCAGGTGTAGCAATACTAATCTCAGATAAAATAGACTTCAAATGCAGGGATGTTTTGAGAGACAAAGAAGGCCACTACGTACTAATAAAAGGGGCAATTCAGCAAGAAGAAATAACAATCATAAATGTCTATGCACCCAATCAAGGTGCCACAAAATACATGAGAGAAACACTGGCAAAACTAAAGGAAGCAATTGATGTTTCCACAATAATTGTGGGAGACTTCAACACATCACTCTCTCCTATAGATAGATCAACCAGACAGAAGACCAATAAGGAAACTGAAAACCTAAACAATCTGATAAATGAATTAGATTTAACAGACATATACAGGACATTACATCCCAAATCACCAGGATACACATACTTTCCTAGTGCTCATGGAACTTTCTCCAGAACAGATCATATGCTGGGACATAAAACAAGCCTCAATAAATTTAAAAAGATTGAAATTATTCAAAGCACATTCTCTGACCACAATGGAATACAATTAGAAGTCAATAACCATCAGAGACTTAGAAAATTCACAAATACCTGGAGGTTAAACAACACACTCCTAAACAATCAGTGGGTTAAAGAAGAAATAGCAAGAGAAGTTGCTAAATATATAGGGACGAATGAAAATGAGAACACAACATACCAAAACCTATGGGATGCAGCAAAAGCAGTGCTAAGGGGGAAATTTATAGCACTAAATGCATATATTAAAAAGGAAGAAAGAGCCAAAATCAAAGAACTAATGGATCAACTGAAGAAGCTAGAAAATGAACAGCAAACCAATCCTAAACCAAGTAGAAGAAAAGAAATAACAAGGATTAAAGCAGAAATAAATGACATAGAGAACAAAAAAACAATAGAGAGGATAAATATCACCAAAAGTTGGTTCTTTGAGAAGATCAACAAGATTGACAAGCCCCTAGCTAGACTGACAAAATCAAAAAGAGAGAAGACCCATATAAACAAAATAATGAATGAAAAAGGTGACATAACTGCAGATCCTGAAGAAATTAAAAAAATTATAAGAGGATATTATGAACAAATGTATGGCAACAAACTGGATAATGTAGAAGAAATGGACAATTTCCTGGAAACATATGAACAACCTAGACTGACCAGAGAAGAAATAGAAGACCTCAACCAACCCATCACAAGCAAAGAGATCCAATCAGTCATCAAAAATCTTCCCACAAATAAATGCCCAGGGCCAGATGGCTTCACAGGGGAATTCTACCAAACTTTCCAGAAAGAACTGACACCAATCTTACTCAAACTCTTTCAAAACATTGAAAAAAATGGAAGACTACCTAACTCATTTTATGAAGCTAACATCAATCTAATACCAAAACCAGGCAAAGATGCTACAAAAAAGGAAAACTACCGGCCAATCTCCCTAATGAATATAGATGCAAAAATCCTCAACAAAATACTTGCAAATCGAATCCAAAGACACATTAAAAAAATCATACACCATGACCAAGTGGGGTTCATTCCAGGCATGCAAGGATGGTTCGACATAAGAAAAACAATCAATGTATTACAACACATTAAAAACTCGAAAGGGAAAAATCAATTGATCATCTCAATAGATGCTGAAAAAGCATTTGACAAAATCCAACATCCCTTTTTGATAAAAACACTTCAAAAGGTAGGAATTGAAGGAAACTTCCTCAACATGATAAAGAGCATATATGAAAAACCCACAGCCAGCATAGTACTCAATGGTGAGAGACTGAAAGCCTTCCCTCTAAGATCAGGAACAAGACAAGGATGCCCGCTGTCACCACTGTTATTCAACATTGTGCTGGAAGTGCTAGCCAGGGCAATCCGGCAAGACAAAGAAATAAAAGGCATCCAAATTGGAAAAGAAGAAGTAAAACTGTCATTGTTTGCAGATGATATGATCTTATATCTAGAAAACCCTGAGAAATCAACGATACACCTACTAGAGCTAATAAACAAATTTAGCAAAGTAGCGGGATACAAGATTAATGCACATAAGTCAGTAATGTTTCTATATGCTAGAAATGAACAAACTGAAGAGACACTCAAGAAAAGATACCATTTTCAATAGCAACTAAAAAAATCAAGTACCTAGGAATAAACTTAACCAAAGATGTAAAAGACCTATACAAAGAAAACTACATAACTCTACTAAAAGAAATAGAAGGGGACCTTAAAAGATGGAAAAATATTCCATGTTCATGGATAGGAAGGCTAAATGTCATTAAGATGTCTATTCTACCCAAACTCATCTACAGATTCAATGCAATCCCAATCAAAATTCCAACAACCTACTTTGCAGACTTGGAAAAGCTAGTTATCAAATTTATTTGGAAAGGGAAGATGCCTCGAATTGCTAAAGACACTCTAAAAAAGAAAAACCAAGTGGGAGGACTTACACTCCCTGACTTTGAAGCTTATTATAAAGCCACAGTTGCCAAAACAGCATGGTACTGGCACAAAGATAGACATATAGATCAATGGAATCAAACTGAGAATTCAGAGATAGACCCTCAGATCTATGGCCGACTGATCTTTGATAAGGCCCCAAAGTCACTGAACTGAGCCATAATGGTCTTTTCAACAAATGGGGCTGGGAGAGTTGGATATCCATATCCAAAAGAATGAAAGAGGACCCCTACCTCACCCCCTACACAAAAATTAACTCAAAATGGACCAAAGATCTCAATATAAAAGAAAGTACCATAAAACTCCTAGAAGATAATGTAGGAAAACATCTTCAAGACCTTGTATTAGGCGGCCACTTCCTAGACTTTACACCCAAAGCACAAGCAACAAAAGAGAAAATAGATAAATGGGAACTCCTCAAGCTTAGAAGTTTCTGCACCTCAAAGGAATTTCTCAAAAAGGTAAAGAGGCAGCCAACTCAATGGGAAAAAATTTTTGGAAACCATGTATCTGACAAAAGACTGATATCTTGCATATACAAAGAAATCCTACAACTCAATGACAATAGTACGGACAGCCCAATTATAAAATGGGCAAAAGATATGAAAAGACAGTTCTCTGAAGAGGAAATACAAATGGCCGAGAAACACATGAAAAAATGTTCAGCTTCACTAGCTATTAGAGAGATGCAAATTAAGACCACAAGGAGATACCATCTAACACCGGTTAGAATGGCTGCCATTAAACAAACAGGAAACTACAAATGCTGGAGGGGATGTGGAGAAATTGGAACTCTTATTCATTGTTGGTGGGACTGTATAATGGTTCAGCCACTCTGGAAGTCAGTCTGGCAGTTCCTTAGAAAACTAGATATAGAGCTACCATTCGATCCAGCGATTGCACTTCTCGGTATATACCCAGAAGATCGGAAAGCAGTGACACGAACAGATATCTGCACGCCAATGTTCATAGCAGCATTATTCACAATTGCCAAGAGATGGAAACAACCCAAATGTCCTTCAACAGATGAGTGGATAAATAAAATGTGGTATATACACACGATGGAATACTACGCGGCAGTAAGAAGGAACGATCTGGTGAAACATATGACAACATGGATGAACCTTGAAGACATAATGCTGAGCGAAATAAGCCAGGCACAAAAAGAGAAATATTATATACTACCACTAATGTGAACTTTGAAAAATGTAAAACAAATGGTTTATAATGTAGAATGTAGGGGAACTAGCAACAGAGAGCAATTAAGGAAGGGGGAACAATAATCCAAGAAGAACAGATAAGCTATTTAACGTTCTGGGGATGCCCAGAAATGACTATGGTCTGTTAATTTCTGATGGATATAGTAGGAACAAGTTCGCAGAAATGTTGCTATATTATGTAACTTTCTTGGGGTAAAGTAGGAACATGTTGGAAGTTCAGCAGTTATCTTAGGTTAGCTGTCTTTTTCTTACTCCCTTGTTATGGTCTCTTTGAAATGTTCTTTTATTGTATGTTTGTTTTCTTTTTAACTTTTTTTTTCATACAGTTGATTTAAAAAAGAAGGGAAAGTTAAAAAAAAAAAAAAAGAAAAAAAGAAAAACAAGGAAAAAAAAAAAAAGATGTAGTGCCCCCTTGAGGAGCCTGTGGAGAATGCAGGGGTATTTGCCTACCCCACCTCGATGGTTGCTAACATGACCAGAGACATAGGGGACTGGTGGTTTGATGGGTTGAGCCCTCTACCATAAGTTTTACCCTTGGGAAGACGGTTGCTGCAAAGGAGAGGCTAGGCCTCCCTGTATTTGTGCCTAAGAGTCTCCTCCTGAATGCCTCTTTGTTGCTCAGATGTGGCCCTCTCTCTCTGGCTAAGCCAACTTGAAAGGTGAAATCACTGCCCTCCCCCCTACGTGGGATCAGACACCCAGGGAAGTGAATCTCCCTGGCAACGTGGAATATGACTCCCGGGGAGGAATGTAGACCCGGCATCGTGGGATGGAGAACATCTTCTTGACCAAAAGGGGGATGTGAAAGGAAATGAAATAAGCTTCAGTGGCAGAGAGATTCCAAAACGAGCCGAGAGATCACTCTGGTGGGCACTCTTACGCACACTTTAGACAACCTTTTTTACGTTCTAAAGAATTGGGGTAGCTGGTGGTGGATACCTGAAACTATTAAACTACAACCCAGAACCCATGAATCTCGAAGACAGTTGTATAAAAATGTAGCTTATGAGGGGTGACAGTGGGATTGGGAATGCCATAAGGACCAAACTCCACTTTGTCTAGTTTATGGATCGATGTGTAGAAAAGTAGGGGAAGCAAACAAACAGACAAAGGTACCTAGTGTTCTTTTTTACTTCAATTGCTCTTTTTCACTCTAATTATTATTCTTGTTATTTTTGTGTGTGTGCTAATGAAGGTGTCAGGGATTGATTTAGGTGATGAATGTACAACTATGTAATGGTACTGTAAACAATCGAAAGTACAATTTGTTTTGTATGACTGCGTGGTATGTGAATATATCTCAATAAAATGATGATTAAAAAAAAAAAAAAAAAAAAGAAATTAAGGGGACAGAGGTGGAAAAGGAGAGTGTGAATTCACTTTGATACCTCCTGAATTTCATACTGCATGTACACATTACTTATTTTAAAAACAAATAAAATTTTAATTAAAACAAAAAAAAAAAAAAAAAAAATGTAGCTTATGAGGGGTGACAGTGGGATTGGGAATGCCATAAGGACCAAACTCCACTTTGTCTAGTTTATGGATGGATGTGTAGAAAAGTAGGGGAAGCAAACAAACAGACAAAGGTACCTAGTGTTCTTTTTTACTTCAATTGCTCTTTTTCACTCTAATTATTATTCTTGTTATTTTTGTGTGTGTGCTAATGAAGGTGTCAGGGATTGATTTAGGTGATGAATGTACAACTATGTAATGGTACTGTAAACAATCGAAAGTACAATTTGTTTTGTATGACTGCGTAGTATGTGAATATATCTCAATAAAATGATGATTTAAAAAAAAAAAAACAAAACAAAACAAAAAAAAAAAAAAATAAAGAATTGGGGTAGCTGGTGGTGGATACCTGAAACTATCAAACTACAACCCAGAACCCATGAATCTCGAAGACAGTTGTATAAAAATGTAGCTTATGAGGGGTGACAATGGGATTGGGAAAGCCGTAAGGACCAAACTCCACTTTGTCTAGTTTATGGATGGATGTGTAGAAAAGTAGGGGAAGGAGGAAAGAGGGGGAGAGGCGGGGCAAGATGGCAGACTGGTGAGCTGTATGTTTTAGTTACTCCTCCAGGAAAGTAGGGAAAAAGCCAGGAACTGCGTGGACTGGACACCACAGAGCAATCTGTCTTTGGGCATACTTCATACAACACTCATGAAAACGTGGAACTGCTGAGATCAGCGAAATCTGTAAGTTTTTGCGGCCAGGGGACCCGCGCCCCTCCCTGCCAGGCTCAGTCCCGGGGGAGGAGGGGCTGTCAGCTCCAGGAAGGAGAAGGGAGAATTGCAGTGGCTGCTCTTACCGGAAACTCATTCTACTGATTCAAACTCCAACCATAGATAGACTGAGGCCAGACACCAGAGACTCTGAGAGCAGCCAGCCCAGCAGAGAGGAGACAGGCATAGAAAAAAAACAACACGAAAAACTCCAAAATAAAAGCAGAGGATTTTTGGAGTTCTGGTGAACACAGAAAGGGGAAGGGCGGAGATCAGGCCTTGAGGCGCATATGCAAATCCCGAAGCAAGGCTGATCTCTCTGCCCTGGGCACTTTTCCTTAATGGCCCTGGTTGCTTTGTCTATTAGCATTTCAATAACCCATTAGATCTCTGAGGAGGGCCGGTTTTTTTTGTTTTTGTTTTTTTTTTTTAAATCCTTTTTGCTTTTTCTAAAACAATTACTCTAAGAAGCTCAATACAGAAAGCTTCAAAGAATTGAAATTTGGGCACGTCAAGTCAAGACCAGAACTAAGAGAGCTCTGAGACAAAAGGCAATAATCCAGTGGCTGAGAAAATTCATTAAACAACACAACTTCCCAAGAAAAGGGGGGTGTCCGCTCACAGCCACCATCCTGGTGGACAGGAAACACTCCTGCCCATCGCCAGCCCCATAGCCCAGAGCTGCCCCAGACAACCCAGTGTGACGGAAGTGCTTCAAATAACAGGCACACACCACAAAACTGGGCGTGGACATTAGCCTTCCCTGCAACCTCAGCTGAATGTCCCAGAGCTGGGAAGGGGGAGCAGTGTGAATTAACAGAGCCCCATTCAGCCATCATTTGAGCAGACTGGGAGCCTCCCAACACAGCCCAGCAGCCCAGAACTGCCCTGGGGGGACGGCACTCACCTGCGACATAGCACAGTCATCCCTCAACAGAGGACCCGGGGTGCACAGCCTGGAAGAGGGGCCCACTTGCAAGTCTCAGGAGCCATACGCCAATACCAAAGACTTGTGGGTCAGTGGCAGAGACAAACTGTGGCAGGACTGAACTGAAGGATTAGACTATTGCAGTAGCTTTAAAACTCTAGGATCATCAGGGAGATTTGATTGTTAGGGCCACCCCCCCTCCCCGACTGCCCAGAAACACGCCCCACATACAGGGCAGGCAACACCAACTACACACGCAAGCTTGGTACACCAATTGGGCCCCACAAGACTCACTCCCCCACTCACCAAAAAGGCTAAGCAGGGGAGATCTGGCTTGTGGAGAACAGGTGGCTCGTGGACGCCACCTGCTGGTTAGTTAGAGAAAGTGTACTCCACGAAGCTGTAGATCTGATAAATTAGAGATAAGGACTTCAACTGGTCTACAAACCCTAAAAGAACCCTATCAAGGTCAGCAAATGCCACGAGGCCAAAAACAACAGAAAATTATAAAGCATATGAAAAAAACCAGATGATATGGATAACCCAAGCCCAAGCACCCAAATCAAAAGACCAGAAGAGACACACCTAGAGCAGCTACTCAAAGAACTAAAGATGAACAATGAGACCCTAGTACGGGATATGAAGGAAATCAAGAAGACCCTAGAAGAGCATAAAGAAGACATTGCAAGACTAAATAAAAAAATGGATGATCTTATGGAAATTAAAGAAACTGTTGACCAAATTAAAAAGATTCTGGACACTCATAGTACAAGACTAGAGGAAGTTGAACAACGAATCAGTGACCTGGAAGATGACAGAATGGAAAATGAAAACATAAAAGAAAGAATGGGGAAAAAAATTGAAAAACTCGAAATGGACCTCAGGGATATGATAGATTATATGAAACGTCCGAATATAAGACTCATTGGTGTCCCAGAAGGGGAAGAAAAGGGTAAAGGTCTAGGAAGAGTATTCAAAGAAATTGTTGGGGAAAACTTCCCAAATCTTCTAAACAACATAAATACACAAATCATAAATGCTCAGCGAACTCCAAATAGAATAAATCCAAAAAAACCCACTCCGAGACATATACTGATCACACTGTCAAACATAGAAGAGAAGGAGCAAGTTCTGAAAGCAGCAAGAGAAAAGCAATTCACCACATACAAAGGAAACAGCATAAGACTAAGTAGTGACTACTCAGCAGCCACCATGGAGGCGAGAAGGCAGTGGCACGATATATTTAAAATTCTGAGTGAGAGGAATTTCCAGCCAAGAATACTTTATCCAGCAAAGCTCTCCCTCAAATTTGAAGGAGAGCTTAAATTTTTCACAGACAAAGAAATGCTGAGAGAATTTGCTAACAAGAGACCTGCCCTACTGGAGATACTAAAGGGAGCCCTACAGACAGAGAAACAAAGACAGGACAGAGAGACTTGGAGAAAGGTTCAGTACTAAAGAGATTCGGTATAGGTACAATAAAGGATATTAATAGAGAGAGGGAAAAATATGGCAAACATAATCCAAAGGATAAGATGGCCGATTCAAGAAATGCCTTCACGGTTTTAACGTTGAATGTAAATGGATTAAACTCCCCAATTAAAAGATATAGATTCGCAGAATGGATCAAAAAAAATGAACCATCAATATGTTGCATACAAGAGACTCATCTTAGACACAGGGACACAAAGAAACTGAAAGTGAAAGGATGGAAAAAAATATTTCATGCAAGCTACAGCCAAAAGAAAGCAGGTGTAGCAATATTAATCTCAGATAAAATAGACTTCAAATGCAGGGATGTTTTGAGAGACAAAGAAGGCCACTACATACTAATAAAAGGGGCAATTCAGCAAGAAGAAATAACAATCGTAAATGTCTATGCACCCAATCAAGGTGCCACAAAATACATGAGAGAAACATTGGCAAAACTAAAGGAAGCAATTGATGTTTCCACAATAATTGTGGGAGACTTCAACACATCACTCTCTCCTATAGATAGATCAACCAGACAGAAGACCAATAAGGAAATTGAAAACCTAAACAATCTGATAAATGAATTAGATTTAACAGACATCTACAGGACATTACATCCCAAATCACCAGGATACACATACTTTTCTAGTGCTCACGGAACTTTCTCCAGAATAGATCATATGCTGGGACATAAAACAAGCCTCAATAAATTTAAAAAGATTGAAATTATTCAAAGCACATTCTCTGACCACAATGGAATACAATTAGAAGTCAATAACCATCAGAGACTTAGAAAATTCACAAATACCTGGAGGTTAAACAACACACTCCTAAACAATCATTGGGTTAAAGAAGAAATAGCAAGAGAAATTGCTAAATATATAGAGACGAATGAAAATGAGAACACAACATACCAAAACCTATGGGATGCAGCAAAAGCAGTGCTAAGGGGGAAATTTATAGCACTAAACGCATATATTAAAAAGGAAGAAAGAGCCAAAATCAAAGAACTAATGGATCAACTGAAGAAGCTAGAAAATGAACAGCAAACCAATCCTAAACCAAGTACAAGAAAAGAAATAACAAGGATTAAAGCAGAAATAAATGACATAGAGAACAAAAAAACAATAGAAAGGATAAATATCACCAAAAGTTGGTTCTTTGAGAAGATCAACAAGATTGACAAGCCCCTAGCTAGACTGACAAAATCAAAAACAGAGAAGACCCATATAAACAAAATAATGAATGGAAAAGGTGACATAACTGCAGATCCTGAAGAAATTAAAAAAATTATAAGAGGATATTATGAACAACTGTATGGCAACAAACTGGATAATGTAGAAGAAATGGACAATTTCCTGGAAACATATGAACAACCTAGACTGACCAGAGAAGAAATAGAAGACCTCAACCAACCCATCACAAGCAAAGAGATCCAATCAGTCATCAAAAATCTTCCCACAAATAAATGCCCAGGGCCAGATGGCTTCACAGGGGAATTCTACCAAACTTTCCAGAAAGAACTGACACCAATCTTACTCAAACTCTTTCAAAACATTGAAAAAAATGGAACACTACCTAATTCATTTTATGAAGCTAACATCAATCTAATACCAAAACCAGGCAAAGATGCTACAAAAAAGGAAAACTACCGGCCAATCTCCCTAATGAATATAGATGCAAAAATCCTCAACAAAATACTTGCAAATCGAATCCAAAGACACATTAAAAAAATCATACACCATGACCAAGTGGGGTTCATTCCAGGCATGCAAGGATGGTTCAACATAAGAAAAACAATCAATGTATTACAACACATTAAAAACTCGAAAGGGAAAAATCAATTGATCATCTCAATAGATGCTGAAAAAGCATTTGACAAAATCCAACATCCCTTTTTGATAAAAACACTTCAAAAGGTAGGAATTGAAGGAAACTTCCTCAACATGATAAAGAGCATATATGAAAAACCCACAGCCAGCATAGTACTCAATGGTGAGAGACTGAAAGCCTTCCCTCTAAGATCAGGAACAAGACAAGGATGCCCGCTGTCACCACTGTTATTCAACATTGTGCTGGAAGTGCTAGCCAGGGCAATCCGGCAAGACAAAGAAATAAAAGGCATCCAAATTGGAAAAGAAGAAGTAAAACTGTCATTGTTTGCAGATGATATGATCTTATATCTAGAAAACCCTGAGAAATCAACGATACAGCTACTAGAGCTAATAAACAAATTTAGCAAAGTAGCGGGATACAAGATTAATGCACATAAGTCAGTAATGTTTCTATATGCTAGAAATGAACAAACTGAAGAGACACTCAAGAAAAAGATACCATTTTCAATAGCAACTAAAAAAATCAAGTACCTAGGAATCAACTTAACCAAAGATGTAAAAGACCTATACAAAGAAAACTACATAACTCTACTAAAAGAAATAGAAGGGGACCTTAAAAGATGGAAAAATATTCCATGTTCATGGATAGGAAGGCTAAATGTCATTAAGATGTCAATTCTACCCAAACTCATCTACAGATTCAATGCAATCCCAATCAAAATTCCAACAACCTACTTTGCAGACTTGGAAAAGCTAGTTATCAAATTTATTTGGAAAGGGAAGATGCCTCGAATTGCTAAAGACACTTTAAAAAAGAAAAACGAAGTGGGAGGACTTACACTCCCTGACTTTGAAGCTTATTATAAAGCCACAGTTGCCAAAACAGCATGGTACTGGCACAAAGATAGACATATAGATCAATGGAATCGAATTGAGAATTCAGAGATAGACCCTCAGATCTATGGCCGACTGATCTTTGATAAGGCCCCCAAAGTCACCGAACTGAGCCATAATGGTCTTTTCAACAAATGGGGCTGGGAGAGTTGGATATCCATATCCAAAAGAATGAAAGAGGACCCCTACCTCACCCCCTACACAAAAATTAACTCAAAATGGACCAAAGATCTCAATATAAAAGAAAGTACCATTAAACTCCTAGAAGATAATGTAGGAAAACATCTTCAAGACCTTGTATTAGGAGGCCACTTCCTAGACTTTACACCCAAAGCACAAGCAACAAAAGAGAAAATAGATAAATGGGAACTCCTCAAGCTTAGAAGTTTCTGCACCTCAAAGGAATTTCTCAAAAAGGTAAAGAGGCAGCCAACTCAATGGGAAAAAATTTTTGGAAACCATGTATCTGACAAAAGACTGATATCTTGCATATACAAAGAAATCCTACAACTCAATGACAATAGTACAGACAGCCCAATTATAAAATGGGCAAAAGATATGAAAAGACAGTTCTCTGAAGAGGAAATACAAATGGCCAAGAAACACATGAAAAAATGTTCAGCTTCACTAGCTATTAGAGAGATGCAAATTAAGACCACAATGAGATACCATCTAACACCGGTTAGAATGGCTGCCATTAAACAAACACGAAACTACAAATGCTGGAGGGGATGTGGAGAAATTGGAACTCTTATTCATTGTTGGTGGGACTGTATAATGGTTCAGCCACTCTGGAAGTCAGTCTGGCAGTTCCTTAGAAAACTAGAGATAGAGCTACCATTCGATCCAGCGATTGCACTTCTCGGGATATACCCGGAAGATCGGAAAGCAGTGACACGAACAGATATCTGCACGCCAATGTTCATAGCAGCATTATTCACAATTGCCAAGAGATGGAAACAACCCAAATGTCCTTCAACAGATGAGTGGATAAATAAAATGTGGTATATACACACGATGGAATACTACGCGGCAGTAAGAAGGAACGATCTGGTGAAACATATGACAACATGGATGAACCTTGAAGACATAATGCTGAGCGAAATAAGCCAGGCACAAAAAGAGAAATATTATATGCTACCACTAATGTGAACTTTGAAAAATGTAAAACAAATGGTTTATAATGTAGAATGTAGGGGAACTAGCAGTAGAGAGCAATTAAGGAAGGGGGAACAATAATCCAAGAAGAACAGATAAGCTATTTAACGTTCTGGGGATGCCCAGAAATGACTATGGTCTGTTAATTTCTGATGGATGTAGTAGGAACAAGTTCACTGAAATGTTGCTATAGTATGTAACTTTCTTGGGGTAAAGTAGGAACATGTTGGAAGTTAAGCAGTTATCTTAGGTTAGTTGTGTTTTTCTTACTCCCTTGCTATGGTCTCTTTGAAATGTTCTTTTATTGTATGTTTGTTTTCCTTTTAACTTTTTTTTTCATACAGTTGATTTGAAAAAAGAAGGGAAAGTTAAGAAAAAAAAAAAAAAAGAAAAAAGACAAAAAAGGAAAAAAAAAAAACAAAACGATGTAGTGCCCCCTTGAGGAGCCTGTGGAGAATGCAGGGGTATTCGCCTACCCCACCTCCATGGTTGCTAACATGACCACAGACATAGGGGACTGGTGGTTTGATGGCTTGAGCCCTCTACCATAAGTTTTACCCTTGGGAAGACGGTTGCTGCAAAGGAGAGGCTAGGCCTCCCTGTATTTGTGCCTAAGAGTCTCCTCCTGAATGCCTCTTTGTTGCTCAGATGTGGCCCTCTCTCTCTGGCTAAGCCAACTTGAAAGGTGAAATCACTGCCCTCCCCCCTACGTGGGATCAGACACCCAGGGAAGTGAATCTCCCTGGCAACGTGGAATATGACTCCCGGGGAGGAATGTAGACCCGGCATCGTGGGATGGAGAACATCTTCTTGACCAAAAGGGGGATGTGAAAGGAAATGAAATAAGCTTCAGTGGCAGAGAGATTCCAAAACGAGCCGAGAGATCACTCTGGTGGGCACTCTTACGCACACTTTAGACAACCTTTTTTAGGTTCTAAAGAATTGGGGTAGCTGGTGGTGGATACCTGAAACTATTAAACTACAACCCAGAACCCATGAATCTCGAAGACAGTTGTATAAAAATGTAGCTTATGAGGGGTGACAGTGGGATTGGGAATGCCATAAGGACCAAACTCCACTTTGTCTAGTTTATGGATCGATGTGTAGAAAAGTAGGGAAAGCAAACAAACAGACAAAGGTACCTAGTGTTCTTTTTTACTTCAATTGCTCTTTTTCACTCTAATTATTATTCTTGTTATTTTTGTGTGTGTGCTAATGAAGGTGTCAGGGATTGATTTAGGTGATGAATGTACAACTATGTAATGGTACTGTAAACAATCGAAAGTACAATTTGTTTTGTATGACTGCGTGGTATGTGAATATATCTCAATAAAATGATGATTAAAAAAAAAAAAAAAAAAAAAAAAGAATAGAAAGAACTAGGTTGGATGTGTTAAACACATATAAGTAAATTACTAACCTGTGTGACATGTAAGATAAAGTAAATAGAGCATATGCTCTACTTAGATAAAAAAGGCTGGAAGGACCAAGTGATACCTAATGTTTCTGAGGTGCTAAATATATGAGGCATGAATATTCATTAAGCCCTCTGTATACATGACACACTAAATATATATAACACACAACCTGCATAGATTTTAATTCTGCCATCCAATGGTGATGCTCATACTGGCCCCATGTGTCCTGCCCAAGAATTGCAAAACCCATACCAGTTTAGCAGGCTAATTGGCAAACTACAGCTGTAGTCAGGCATTTTCTCCCTGCATCTCCATTGTTAATGGCTTAGTTATGGCACCTCCCTTCTCTGGGACCTTTGTTCAAACCTGTACTCTGGTCCTAATTACCACACCATCAACAGGAAGGCATGTGGCAAAAAGAAAGGCAGGACATATGGATATTGTATACCACAGGATTTAAATCATGAGTCTTTCCAACCTGCTTATCCCCTATCCTGTGTGTTAGTTTAAGTGTGTTCATTTTCTTCCCCACTTAGTTCTCTCAGCATGTTTTAGCCTTTCTTTCCATGACCTCTGGAATAGTTTGATAGTAGGCTATCATTGCATCAAGGTGATTTTCCACACACCACCAAACCAGTAATAACTGGGTATTTATCGATACTCTATAATAAACAAGAGTGAAACCCTTTTGTAAAAAAAAAAAAAAAAAAAAAAAAAAAAAAAAAAAAAAAAAGAAAAGTAGGGGAAGGAAACAAACAGACAAAGGTACCCAGTGTTCTTTTTTACTTCAATTGCTCTTTTTCACTCTAATTATTATTCTTGTTATTTTTGTGTGTGTGCTAATGAAGGTGTCAGAGATTGATTTAGGTGATGAATGTACAACTATGTAATGGTACTGTAAACAATCGAAAGTACAATTTGTTTTGTATGACTGCGTGGTATGTGAATATATCTCAATAAAATGATGATTAAAAAAAAAATAAAAATCGTATTATCACAGAATCCCCAAGAGCAGTGCTTTCCAAACTGCTGATCTAGATCCATGTGTGTCCATGTAGTGAGCCAAGACAAGCATTAAAAAAAAAAAATTTTTTTTAAAGAGAATAGGATGGGAAATACAGTGCATCAAACACAGTTTTGTGAAAGTTTAATTTCAGTTACATATATGTTTGTGTGTGCTGGGTCATGAGTAAATTGCATTTCTTACAGGAGATCTTGAAAGTTTCAAAGTCCCTGTCCTACAGCAGGGTTCTGCAAACCTTAATGAACTTAAGAATCAGCTGGAGAAGTAGCCTTGATTCTTGAAGACGACTGCACAGCTATGTAGCTTACATGGTGTGACTGTGTAATTGTGAAAACCTTGTGGTTCACATTCCCTTTATCTAGTGTATGGACAGATGAGTAGAAAAGTGGGGACAAAAACTAAATGAAAAATAGGGTGGGATGGGGGGGTGATGGAATGTTTTAGGTGTTCTTTTTTACTTTTATTTATTTTTTTGGAGTAAGGAAAATGTTCAAAACTTGATTCTGGTGATGAATGCACAACTATATGATGTTACTATGAATAACTGATTGTACACTGTGGATGACTGTAGGGTATGTGAATATATTTCAATAAAACTGAATTTAAAAAAAAAGAATCAGCTGGAGAGCTTGTCTGAAAAATGTAGGTCCTGAGATTCAAATGTTCATAGCATCATTATTCACAATAGCCCAAAAGTGGAAACAACTCGTGTCCATCAACAAATGAAAGAATAAACAAAATGTTTTCAGCCATAAAAAGGAATAAAGTTCTGATACATGCTACAACATGGATGGATCTTGAAAACATGATGCTGAGTGAAGTAAGCCAGACACAAAGGGAAGATACATGATTTCACTTATGTGAAATTATCTAAAATAGGCAAATTCATAGAGACAGAAGGTAAATTAGAAGTTACCAGGGGCAAGGGAAAGGAGGAACTGGGAAGTTATAGCTTTATGGGTAGAGTTCCCGGTTGGAGTTATGAAAGCTTTAGGAAATACATAGTGGTGATGGTTGTACAATTTTGTGAATGTACTTAATGCCACTGACTTGTATACTCAAAAATGGTTAAAAGGGCAATTTTTATGTTATATACGTTTTACCACCATAATTTTTTTTTTTTTAAATGCAGGTCCTCAGACACTCTCATTCTCTCGGTCTGAAGTATGGCCCAGAAATCTGCATTTTTTTAAAGCAAATCCGCCGTCTGATGCAGAATATTATCCTTAGAGATCCAACTTACTGAAGCTCTCCTGTCAAACTGAAGAGACCATGGCAAAAAAAAAGCGTGGGAGAGGTTTTTAACAAAGGTGGTGATGATTGTCAGCCAAACAAAGAACCCTCAGGCCATCCAGCGGAGGTAACCGACTTCCCGCCAGCCTGTCCTGGCCAGAGAAACCTACCTTGAGTCCCCTCTCTCCTGAAGCAGTCCCCTTCCTGCCATTCAACCACTTCCTGTCCTTGACAACTGAACTCATGTGGCTTTCCCTACCAGGAAACCTTCTTTGTTAACTACAACCATCTGTCCACCTAAGTCCTTCCTCCTCCTGGATGTCTTCGACATCTCCTGTTTATATCTGTTATTCGCCTGATCTGACTTACCTGAAGTCTCTAAAGCACAGACTTATTTACCTCATCTCCCCACTAGGTCACAAGCTCTCCAAAGGCAGGGGAGACTATCCTCTGAGGCCCTTAGGGCTTTATGCCTATCCTTCGTAAGCTCTGGGGGCCTGAAATCCCCCCTAGCTGGAGTAGCTCGGCCCGTCCTATGGCTTCCCAGCTGCAGCCATTGCAGATAATTCCTGCAGCCTCTCAGCGATGGAGGGCATGGTGTGGTGTCAGGAGACCACCTCTGAGGTCACTTGCCCTGTCTGGCCTTAGCAGGTCCATCTCTAATGGGAGGGGGCTAGCCTGAGAGATCGGGGCAGCCCAGGCCCCACCCACCTGACTGACCAGCTGGCCACAACTTTCTATTCTGCCCCCAGAGCCTGGAGCCTGGGTGGACCTATAGGCAAGAAATGGGCCTGGCAGTCTCGGCTAACTCTATCCTGTGCTCTGATTGGCTTATGAAGGGACTTCACTGTCAGCTGGGAAGCAGAGTGTTCAGTTGTCTGAAAGGAGGTGGATCCATTTCAGAAGTGAGGGGAGGAGGCTGTGGGCAGAAAGAGCCCAAAAAAAGAAAGAAGAGGCTGGCCCACAACAAACCCCAGCATCAGGAAGGTGCTATCTGAGGTGAGTGTTCCCTTCTGCATTGCTTCATCCGGGGACTGCTCAACCCAGGGGCCCAGCCAGGGCTCTGAGCCCAGAACAACTCTGCCCCAGAGGGTAGGAGGAGAACCGGAAGGAAAGGCTGGGCAGACCACAGCCAAGTGAAAACCACAGAGGGTGAAACCCCCAGCAGCCTATTCACAATAGTCTTCTAACTCAGAGGCTGGGGAAAGGTGCTGGGGCCCCACCTAGCGCAGCCAGCTGGGTGGGTGGGTAGATGGGAGGGGGGCTGGGGGCTGGGCTGCCTGCTGCTTCTCCCCTCCCTGCCTGGCCCTGGAGGCAAGAGCCAAGAGCACCTCTTTACATGAAGGCTACAGGGCCATACAAAGCCCGTTCGGGCTACGTGACCCGAGACAAGTCACTCAGCCTCTCTAAGCCTCAGTTTCTTCATCTATAAAATGGGGATAGTAACCTCTATTCCAGAGGCTTATTGTGGTAATTAGGATAACACGCATAAAGCACTTAGGGCCTGGCCTGCAGGAAGCACTGAATAAACGGCACCTCAATTCCCATGACTGCCCTCAAGCCTGCCACCCCCCCACCCCCCCACCCCGAAACCTTCTCCCTCCCTCCCTGTCCTCACCTTCTGCTTGGTGCTCAGGGGCTGGGACTTCAGTTTCTCGTCCTTGCTCTTGGAAATCCTCAGGAACTGTTTGAGGTCTCCCTAGGGAAGAAGCCCACATCTTCTGGCCATGGGTCCAAAGCATAAACCAAGCAATGCTCACCGAGTCCCTGCCCAGAGGGCAGTGAGAAGCCCTGACCTGAATGCCTGTCCCTCCACACCCCCTCGGGTGGGAAAAGTCCAGGGGGAATGTGGGAATTAAACAAACAAACAATAGAAGACAAAGAAATAGGACACGCCTCCCAGAAGCTTGCTCAATCAGAAAGGGAGAGGATTGTCATTCCCACGCTCAGGACAGCTCAGGACAGCCACCGACAGATGGGATGACAATGTTGCTGCCCTCAGGGAGCAAACAGGAAAGCACAGCCCCCTACCCCTGTCCTCATGCACCCTGCAGAGGAAGCCCCTCTCCTTCAGGGGGTTCTAATCTAAGAGACAGAGGAGAACACCAGCAGCACATGCATGCATAAAGTACCCATATGTAATTGTTAATAGAAAGATTAAGAATTATCACCACCACCCCCAGCTGGAGAATTCGAGAAGCAGTGGTTTGAGGACTGAGGGGGTCAGGACTCAGACCAGTGAGGGGAAATGAAGAGTAAGGTGCAGATCTGAGATTGACAATTTGGGTGGAGAAGAGAAGGCTGGTGACTGTGCTGCCACCGCTGCCACAAATGGTACTGGGATATGGGAAGGCAAGAAGGAAAGCCAGGTTCTGATAAGTTTATTCTCAAGTGGTGAAGAGCCCTGGGAAGAAGGAAAAATGCCAAACCAAACAAAACCAAAGTCAGGGAAGAAGACCCGGAAGGCATCCATCCATGCAGTGTGCCGAGTGAAACCCCCAGGTATGGGGGACACGGGGAGGATGGGGCGCTGATAAAGGAAGGGCAGGTGTCAGAGAGCTGGAGTGCAGGGAGCTGAGCTGACCCCTCCTGCCCTCCATTCTCAGGGACCCCACGGCAGCATACCAGGTCCACGTACTCCAGCACCATGTAGTGGGGCTCGGCCTCCCGGCACAGCCCCAGGAGCCGCACCACGTTGGTGTGGTTCAGCTTCCCGAACATCTCAAACTCTCTCCGGAAGTCCAGCTGCTGCTGCTCATCCCGGCTCTGCAGAGTCTTCACGAGCACCAGGGTCTCTGCTACCCCTTCCTCCAAGCCCTGAGCCTTCGCCAGGAACACCTCCCCAAACTCACTTTTCCCTGTGGGTACAGGACTGTGTCAGCCAGCTGCCTTCACCAGAGCAGAGGAAGCCCCTGACTTGGGGAGGCGGGCGCTCTATGTCATATACTGGGGAGTCTTTGCTGCACCCCCACCCACCTGGACTGGGCACTAGCCCTGGATCTGTTGCATGACCCTGGGCAAACCATTCCCCCTTGCTCCCTCTCTGGGCTTCGGTGTGTCCAACAACAAAATAAAGGGACAGGGCTAACATTCAGCATTTTCCAAAGGGCAGTTTGTGGGAAAATATTAGGCAGCTCACGATGAATATGTCTTAATCATTACACGTTATAATGCATAGCAGGGAAAAGTGTAATTTACTAGTATAAACCCATAATTTCTCACATTTTTTTCTAGATCAAAACTAGCTTTAAGTTTTTACAAAAAGGAGTCAAGTTACAGAAAAACATCGGGTTAATAACACTACTGAGAGTACACAGGAATGACTAAATCTGTGGAGGTGGATGTGACTAACAGGCATTGGGGACCCACTGGACTAGCAGAGCTTCACCTATGCTCCCCCCTACCTCGAACATTCTAGATTTCAGGGACTTCACAGCCACCAGCCCACAGTCCAGCCTCAGGCCCGAGCTGGTGGCATGAAGTTAATCAGAGGCAGCCGTGGCCAAGGCAACATACCCAGTGTGGTGATGGGCTGCAGGCTGGCCCGCGGGAAGTGCATCTTATCACTCGTGCTGTGGCGCTTGTTGGCGGCTGCAGGGCCGGGGCCCACACTGGTCAAGGCCACTTCCTCTTGGATCTCTGCCGAGGGCTGCCCATTCTGCAAAGGCCCCCCTGGAAGATGAGGCACAGGGGCAGGTCAAGATGAGACCTGACACCCTAGCCATCACAGGGAGGTAGGTTCTCTCCCCCTAACTCCCAATTTTATCAAGTTGGGTTAAATCACGGCATTTCACATGAAAAGGCCAGTCTAACCGATGATGTGCTGAGGGGTTGTGCGGGCATTCCTTAGGGAATGGCCACTTATAATGATGCAGCTGATCACAATCTCTGAGATGGAACAAACTGCAGCAGTCTAACCTGCATCATTGGTCTTCAGAAACTGTGTCTACCTAAGGGTTTTGTTTCCATAGGGCCTCCTATATGCAGAGCCCTGAACTGGCACAATGAGAGAGACCCAGCCCCTGGCTCCTTGATGCCTTAGCTGACAGAAGAAACCCAAGCACTGCCCCCAGGGAGCTCCGGTCTTGGGGAGAAAGGGAAAAGCAGGGAAGCAGACAGACAAATCGCTCATGGGGGCACTCCCAGACTAATGGCGGCAGACAAGATGCACAACAGTACATAAACTAACTATATCTGTATTCTAGTGCTAAGGGGGAGGTGGAGGCAGGGAAACATGGGAAGCTGCTCCAAGAGGCTCTGATGAGGGAGTCTTGAGCCAGATTGCTGCAAAGCCAAGGCCCTGGGAATCAGCCAACATCTGACCTCCAGCAAGGGGTGGGGCAGCTCTGCTCCAGCCCCAGTGGCAAGAGCCAGCTCCTGGAGCCCAGCTCCTGCGTCTGTGACTGTAGGAGGGCACACAGGACCTGCCCTCTGTGCCACTTCCCACCTTGAGGGGCCCCTCACCGTTGAGGCATTCCATCTCTGGCTCTTCGCCCTCGGGCTGCTTCTGAAGCCGCTTGGCTTTGCAGCGCTTCTTGCAATAGAACATGAGGCCGAGCACAGCGATGATGTAGGCCACGGCAGCGCCCACCGACAGCCCAATGGTCTGGATCATCTTGTAGGGGGGAGGGCTGCCTGGGCCCTCCGACTCCTCCAGCACTGGCTTGTCTGAGACACACAGATAGGTTCTGGGCAGGGGCCCCACTTCTCGCCTAGCCCCTCCCCACCCCACACATACGACAACATCCCAGATACCCGATGGCTGATGGAGCCAGAGAGACCAGGGAGGAAGAGGACCACCTCCACCAGGCTTTAGCCAGGGCCTGGGCCTTGTGCCCCACCAAGGTTGTGGAGAAAGGCTCTGAAGAGATGAGGCCAGTGATTCCCAAATTGACTGTGCGTCAGGGTGCAAGGCAGGGGACGTGTGCTGGGGTGCCACTGCAAACCCACGTTAGGTTTCACTGAGCTACCTAAGTGACTTAATGTCTTAAACCAGGCCCTGGCGAGCAGCACTTGGGCACTTGTGGATTAGAATCCCAGACATTGCCCAGCACACAGCAGGTTCTTCAGTAAATGTGTTTCTAGAAGAGACGTCTCATCTAGGGGCTTCCAATGGCCTCGGGGGAGCCCGAGGGTCCCACAGAGAAAGGGGGAGGGCACAGGAGCCCCTGAGGGAACTGAGGGAGAAAGGCCCAGGAGACCACATGGGATCCCCCAACTCCCACGCACCCCTCAAGGGCTTCAACCTAGGGGGCATCACTTCACTTTTATCCATTTAAAGTACTTTGTCTAGAAAAATGATTCTGCTGCTAAAACAAATAAGAGAATCTCTCATTTCAACCATACCCATCTTGTCGATGTGGAAATAAGCCCCCAAGAGGAAATAACTGCTCCAAGGACACAGAGCTGGCTAGCAGGAGAGGCCAGGAGAGGTCCTGCTGTGACCTGACCTGATCCCCTCCCCACCTGCCCAGGGAGGTGAGTAGCAGATGTAGGAGACCCGGGAGGAAGCATTTGAGGAAGAGTCACCTACAACCCTCCCTCCCCCAACACACAAACACACAGACACACACCCCAGCCGTGGAATGTTCAATAAATGACAGCCCAGATGGAAGCAAGGAATCCGAGGCCGTGCCCTGGCACAGTGGAAGGGACACGAGAGAATCCCTCCCCTACCACAAAATGGCTTGAATGCCTTCGGTGCACAGGGGACTGATGCATACAGAGATGTGTGAAAAGTCTGGCCATACCCACAACGTAGAGGGGGGCCTCTGTGTGCTTGATGTTGCAGCTATTGCCCGCGATGCAGGTGTAGCGGCCCGAGTCCTCAGGGGCTACGTCGTGGATCACCAAGGAGCCATTCTGGAAGATGTGCATCCTGCCGGGAGAGAGGCCGCAGCGCTGCCCACCTTGCTAGTTTCCATGGAAGAGGTGGGGCGGGGCGAGAGGGAGGCGGTCCTACCTGGGTCCCAGCTTGGTGGGGTCCAGGATGCGGTCTTTGCCCTTCCACTGAATGAGTGGTTTGGGGTCACCCTGGGCCTCACATCGCAGCAGGGCTGTGTGGCCCTGGTACACGGTTGTGCGCTCCGGCTCCACCTTGAAGGTGATGAAAACTGGATGGGAAGAGCCCAGCGAGGGGCAAGGAACAGTGAGCAAACGGGGTTGATGAGGTGCGGGCTGCTGGCCAGGAGGCCTGCCAGCCCCCACCCCAGGGCCCTGCCACGGTCGCACCTGCCACGGTGAGCTGGACGTGGGCCCGGATCTGGCCCTGCGGCCCGTTGGAGGCAATGCATGTGTAGTTGCCGGCATCACTGCGAGTCACCTTGGAGAAGTGCAAGTTCCCAGCGTTGTCTGTCACCCACTCTGGGAGGCTGCTCCCATCTGCGGGGGCAAGAAAAGGAAATCTGGAGATGGACCAAAGTTACATGGGTGGCTGACGATGTTCCTCAAATACATGCCATTACTCCTGACCGCCCACAAAGTCCAAACTTCTGAGCCAGGCATTGGAAGTCCCCCATTAATTACTCCTTTTCCAACTTCTGAGCCTAACCCCCTTCTCCTGCCCTTTGTAACATTCCACTTCTGCCACACTGGACCTCTGGCTGGGCCCAGAATCTGCCTGTTCACATCCTCATTACCACTCCTTGCTTGAAGATCCCATTACTGCCCTTGGTCACCATCCCAGGCTTCAGGTCCATTTTGAGCCCCTCCTCCCCAGGAAGCTCCCCCAGGCCACCTCGGCAGAGAGAACCGGCTTCCTCCCCAGAACCTACAGCCCTACTCGCTGACTGGGGGAATGTACATCAATTCAGCAATCTGTATTAGGGGTTGTAAAAAATGTGCACACCCTTTTATACATAATTATTCCATTTCTGGGAATCTCTCCCAAGGGAAATAAGCCTAAATCCAGAAAAAGCTTTGGCTTAAGGACATTTATTGTGGCAATAAAAAAAGGCAGGAGGGATAGTTAACCCAAATCTCAACCATTTAGGGAATGTTAAATAAATTACAGTGAATCCAATCATTGGAATATTATTGCAATCATCAAAACCCATGTTTATGTGAAATGTGTAAAAACATGGGAAAATGCTTGATAACGTTAAGTAAAAAAAGATACAAGATTACCTATAGTTACACATGTTTTTACCTTTTATATGTCTTACTCACATAAGTTGAATTAATGAAAATTATATGTACAGTAAAACTACTACGTAAAAACAAAAAGATACACATAGAAAAAGAAGAGGACAAACATTGAAAAACAATGGCTGGTGGGATGATGGATCATCTTTCCCCCAAATTTTCTACAGGAGCCCATGTTACTTTTCCACTGGAAAGGATATGCTATTTCGAAAAGGAGGAGGGAGGAATTTACAGCACAGTCTGACCAATCACTTGTTGCCTGGAGTCATCTTGTACTTTGCTCAGTGCTGTAATCTGATCCCCTCTGTGCCTGGCTGCATCGGCTCTTTTCTCCCTAACCAGAATATATAAATTGGTCCCACATTTCTTGTCTATCCCTGCACTTGGGTCCTCAGCGACACACGTATCTGATCAGTGGCCTGCCCTTCCTGCACCACACCCCTGCCCACACGATGCCCACCTGCCCGTATCCACTTAATAGTGGGCTTCTCACGGCCTGTGGCTGAGCAGGATACCGTGGCTTCCTTGTCAAACTCCATGCACTGCTGCGGCTGGGGCGGTGGAGTGAACTTGAGCTTTTCTGTTTCAAAAGAAGGCAGGTGGGTGGACAATGGAGGAACCAAAGCAGCTGCAAAGGCCGGGGCCTGGCCTGAAGACCCTGGTCACTGCCGCCCCTGCCCCTGTGCTCTCTCTTCCTGCCCCGTGGGCAAGGCACTCTGCCCGCCCACGCCAGCTTACCCAGCACCTGGACGCGGGCTTGGGCCTCGATGCTGCCGGCTGGGGTGCTGCTCATGCAGCGGTACCACGTCCCATCGTACACCTCCACATTGTTGATGCGCAGAGTCCCATTCTCAGAGACCTCGAACCGCAAGTCCTGTAGCACACAAGACGTAAGGTGGTCCTGGGGACAGCCTCGGGGGGAAGGGAGCTATGGAGGGAGCCCCCACCACCACCATGACCCAGCAGCAACAACCCTGCCTCTCACCTCTGAGATGAGCATCTGATTTCTGTACCAGACAACTGTGGGTTTGGGGGTGGCCTGGGTCAGGCAGTGTAAATAGCCCGGCTTGCCCTCCTCCAGCTGGCTGTCTTGAGGCTTCTTCAGCCATGTGGGCACAGCTAGAGGCACAGGGAGGGAACACTGAAGGATGACTAACAGGTCTGCAAGACCAATGGATCCCTCTCTAAGAAGTTCTAGAATACCACTAAGCCCTGAGTTCAGAAACCCTCCACCCACTTGGATGGCAGCTGCAGCAGTTACCTATTAATGAAGGCCCAGGTTCCAGCCCCTTTTGGATATTATCTTAGTCAACTGTCAGAATAAACAATAACCACTTCCCCTGCCAAAGTATATATTGCTATCCCTCTTAATGAAGAAAACAACAGTTCAAAGAAGTAAAAGGATACAGAACTTTGGTCTGTATGAGGCTAAAACCCTAGCTCTTTCTATTACTCCAAAACGGTCCAAGGGTTGTCCTCAGATATCTGCTCTGTTTTAGCCACACTTGCTCCTAAATGATCCCATCCAGTCCACTGCCTTCAAAACCCCATGAGTGGACGACTCCCAGATCTATATCCCAATTCCTGTCCTCTCCTTAAGAGCTTTGGACTCACAGATCCAAATGCTTACTGACATCTCCAACTGGGAGGCTAATGGCATCTCAAACTTAACATGTCCAAAAGAGAACTAGTGATTTCCCCCCATACTGCTCACCCTAGTTTTCCCTATCTCAGTAAACAGCAACACTATCCAGTCAATTGCTGTGGCCAAAAACCTAGGACTCATCCTTGACTCATTCTCTCCCCTCATATTCAGTCCATGCAAATCCTTATCTACTTCAGTTCCAAAATATATCACAAACTGGACCACCTCCACCGCCACCACCTTTGTTCAAGCCCCTTCAACATCTCCCCTAGACTATTACAGTCATCTACTGACAGGTCTCCTTGTTTACACTCTTGCCCCTACTGTTCTAGCCTTCTCAGAACAGCCAGAGTGATCTTCTGAAAATGCCATTCTCCTACTGACAACCCTGCAAGGACTTCCCATCCAGACTTGGTGTGTAGACTGTTTGCAGCCATGGCTGTAACAATCCCTCCCATCCCTGGGTCTCCTTATGATGTGAGGTCATCACTTTCCCCCCAAAAGGCAGTCTTCTCTTCTACTCCCTGGAATCTGGGGAGCCATGTGCCTCGCCTTGTCCAATAGAATACAGCAGAAGCGACACTGTGACAGGCCTTCCAGCTTCTGCTTTTGTCCTCTTGGAACCCAGCCTGCAGGTGAGGAAGCCTGAGCTAGCCTGCTGGAGAGGCCCTGCGCAGGGGGAACTAAGCCCCAGCCAATTGCCAGACATGGAAGTGAAGCCATCAGGGCCCAGCCAGCCACTAGCTGACCCAGCAGCTGCCTGCAAATACACAAGGAAGCCTGGCCAATGGCACATGGAGCGGAGATGAGCCGTCCCAGCTGAACCCTGCCCACAGAACCATAAGCAAATAGCCATTGTTTCAAGCCACTGGTTTTGGAATGGTTTGATATGCAGCAATGGATAATGGAGACACTTGGAATACGATTCAAAATCCTTTCTCCACCTGTCTGGTAAGCTCAGCCACTCTCGTAATCACTTACTCAACCAAGCCACCCGGGGCTACTGCTGTCCCTCCAACGTACCAAGCTCATTTCTGTCTCTGGGCCTATTCACACGGTTTGCTCCCTCCTTCATTTAGATATCAGCTCAAATGCCAACTTCTCAGAGAGGTCTTCTGGAAACCCATGCTGGTCCCAACCCCATCTCTCACTGTCACTTATTTTCTTCATGACTGCACTGCCACCTAAAATTATGTATTTGTCCATTCAATTATTTTTTGTTTATATTTTGTTACTCTACTGGAATACGAACTCTGCAAGGAGAGGGGGTTTTGCCTGTTTTCTTTAATGTCATGTCTCCAGTTCTGAGAACAGTGCCTGGCACACAGAAGGCACTTGATAAATCTCTGTGGAATGAATCCAGTCATGGAGCTCTCTCCCTCTACTGCTCAGCATCCAATTCAGCCCTGCTTGCGGTGCGCACACTGCCTCTCACACTTCATGGGCCTCCTTCTCAGACGGCAGTGTGAGCCACCAGCGCCTGCCGACTGCCTGAGCAAAGCCAGGTGGCCTCAAACTTCAGCCTGTGTAAGCATCACCTGGAGCACTTGTTAAAAACAACTATGCCTGGGCCTCACTTCCACAGATGCTGGGTCAGATGATCTGGAGCAGGGCCCTGGATTCTGCATTTTTAAAAAGCAACCCCCCCACACCACCACCACCACCATGGGCAGGTGATCTACAGACACCAGTTTGAGAAAGGCTGACTCTGGCAGCTTGCACTGGATGGCACACTGCTGGCTAAGTGCCCAGGGCACATGTGATCTGTGTGCTGCGACCTCACCTGAGCCAGGTGCCTGAGCACAAGAGAGTGTGCCTTTTGAGATTTCAGTATCTTATCTGGAATAATAGTTACAACTGCAACTTTTTAAAGCCCTTTTCATATTCAAAATCTTTTTGCAAATCGATCCACTTGGAAAGATACTAGTAATGTAAAGGTAAGTGGGAAAAGTGCATTGGAAAATGCTTTATTTGTGTGTGTGTAAACAGTTTGTACCATATATTCTTTTAGACTATCACAAAAGTTTGGAACAAGTCACAGTGTAAAAAAAATACACACATAAATAAACCCTTATGTCTGTAGCAAGGCTATATAGGTCTTTATCATATGTACTTTCTCGTATTTATTGCTCTTCCTCCTCTATTTCACAAGTAATATATTCACTGTAGAAATTTGGAAAGCATAATAAACTAAACTAAACCAAAACTCACCTATAATTTTGTCAGCCACCACCTTCCCCAAAAAGAAAAAAAAAACCTTTTCAATCTTCTTCATTTGCTTTTTCCAACCATCTTATAGAGCAGATAGTGGATTATTCAGTCCCCATTTATGAATGCAGAGACTGAGCCCTAGCAGGGCAGGTGATTTTCTACCCAGGGGCACTCTGAGCACTGGGGGCAGAGTGGGACCCAGGTCTCTGCACTCCCCCAGTCCCCTGCTCCTTCCTCTGCAGCCAGAGGACAATCTTCCATGGTGAGCACCAGGAAAGCCTCTGTTCATTGCACCCAGAGCCCAAGACCCCTGGTACCTCTCTTCAACCTTCGGGACCCAGGTACTCACTGGCTACAGTGATGTTGACGTCCTGCCGCCGCTGCCCTGCCAGATTGGCTGCGTGGCAGGTATATACGCCAGCATCACTCTCAGCAGGACTGGCAAACACGAGCTCATGGCCCTTCTGGGAGACCCTGCCGTGGGAGGGCAGCCGGGCTCCTGCGCGCTCCCACCACACGATGGGCTCTGGCAGGCCTGGGGGCGGCAGGCAGGCCACACGCTCCTCGTTGCCAGCCGTGAACACCCGTGGCTCAAAAGGTCGCATGTCTTCAATCTCTGCAGGGATGTGAGCGGGAAAGAAACAGCCCGATTACTGTGGGTCCCAGGGTACATGATGCTCTCTTTCAGGTACATGATGCTCTCAGGCCCTTTCGAACCACAGACCCTCCCCTATGACCTTCTAACTCTCCATGTCACCTCTTCTTACCCCCCCAGCATCCTCTTCCTCCCTCTGTCCTCCAAGCTGCTTTCTGAGTGGAAATAGGAGCCTAAAGCTCCATGTGCCAATGACATAGAAGGCGGCCCCGACCTCAGCACCCCAGACCCAGGACCCACCTGCCAGGTGCAGCGTGGCCTCCAGGATGACAGGTGGGCCCCTCTGCCCCTGGCCCACGCAGCGGTACACCCCTGCATTGCGCGGCCGGACCTGGGTCAGCAGCAGGGACCCATTGGCAAACACCGTGGCTCTGCGGAGGTGTGGGGGACTGTGAAGGGGAGAGAGGGCTATTTGCAAGTAGCCCCCAGGCCCCCCCTTTTGGAGGGAAACCTGATGGAACCTCGTTCTGTGAAGGTCAAAGACGTGGGAAGGAACTGGCCAGGAACTGGGAAGGAAGCCTACGTTTCGCATTAGTGCATATGCTCTATGGATGCGCACTTGCTCTCGGGCATGTACAGGTGTGTGTTCCAACCACGGGAGACCCTGTGTTTGGGACAGTGAAGTGAGGGGCTGTGCCAGTGAGAGACTGCGAGGAACTGTACAGAGAGAGGTCCAACACGAAGGCCCTGAAGGCCAGGACAAAGGTCAAACTTTACAGAAACCTCCTGGTGAGGCACCTGGCTCCAGGAGTCAGAGCCCCTTGGCCACACCAGATGAACTACTGGCAACGACCTCAGGCTGAAGCCAGGTAGGACCCGAGCCCCTGACCTGGGGAGCCACCCCTCCAAGGACCATAGCCACACCTGGCACCGTGAAGGTGCTCTCTGCTCTCAGAGGGCTTGGATGAGGACGAAACTTCCCAGAGAGTAGAGGGATTGGCACCTCCCATGAATTTCTGGAAGCGCTTGCTCCCTCCAAAAAAAAACATGAGATTGTGTGTATGTGTGTGTGTGTGTGTAAAGTGCCCTTACTGTCTAGGATCTTGCTATCTAAGCTGTGGCTGCCCAGGTCTTCTGGGTCCCTCCCATCCCTGGGTCTCTCTCCCCTCAACCCAGAAGATCCATGTGGGAAGCAGAGCCACCCCAAGCTCATCTAGTCTCTTCATACAAAGTGGAAAAAGATGCCCTTCTTGAGACTTCCCTTTGTTGGAAAACTGTAATAGATTCATCTTCTAACAGCAAAACACTCTACTGCCATCTACTGGAAACGTGAAGCAGTACGCGTGCAAATCTTCACTGTCTGTGATAGGAATCCACACGTGTTCAACATACAGCATGCACCCTGGTACTTGAAGGCTCCCTGCCAGATGCCTTACCGGCTGCGGTTGGTGATGGGAGTCTCATCCTCAAAGACCCACTGCAGGCTCGGGGGTGGCTGGGCTGAGAACTGGCAGTGGAACATGGCCTCCTCATTCCTCGCCACTACCACGTCTTGGGGTGCCAGCACCGGCTGGGCAAAGCTCTCATCTGGAGCAGGGGGAAGCACAGGAGTGTGAGCCAGCAGGGAGGGGAGAATGCACTCCTCCTCTCCCCGACCCCGCCATCCCTGCCCCAGCCTCACCAGCAATGCTCAAGGTGAAGTTCTGGCTGCTGCAGACCTGGCCGAAGGCATTGTGGGCACAGCAGGAGTAGAGGCCACTGTGCTCGGGGCTGGCAGGCCGGAGCGTCAGGTTCCGCTCCTTGCTACTGACCGTGTGGTTGCTCTGACCATCAGAGATGGGGCTCCCATCCCGGAACCACTGGTAGGTGGGCCTGGGGACAGGGGCGGTCAGCAAGGAGGGGGGTTCTCAGGTGGCCAGTGAAGAGGATACAGAATCAAGAGGGTCAGGGTTGGCATGTCATTTACAAATGGGGACACTGAAGCCTGGGCATGGGAAGTGACTCATACAAGGGCTCACACAATTCAGGAGCACAATCAGTCTGAGACTCTGGATCTCTCGGCTCACAGGGTCCAGGGATTGCTCCATGGCGCCATGCTGCCCCTCCTCAGGACATCAGGGGCTGGCATGGAGCAACATTTGGGGAGGGGTGCAGACCACTGCGGCAGGGGGGTGGTGTGGTGGTTAAGTTCACATGTCAACTTGGCCAGGTGATGGTGTCCAGCTGTCTGGTCAAGCAAGCCTGGCCTATCTGTTGTTGTGAGGACATTTCATGGACTTAAATCATCAGTATGTTGATTTTATCTGTGGCTAATTACATCTACAGTTGGCCAAAGTGCGTATCTTCTACAGTTAGAAATGTTTAATCTAATCAATGGAAGGCTTTTAAGGGGGAGGTGATGGCTTCAGTGGACAGAAGAGAGAACTTGCATCTCTACTTCGGCCAGCCAGCCTCTCCTGGGGAAGTCATCAAAGACTTTCATCAGAGTGCCAGCTCGCAGTCTGCCCTAGGGAATGTGGACTCGTGCATCCCCACAGTTGAGACACCTTTATAAAATCTCATACTCTTTGCAGATTATCTCCTTTTGGTTCTGTTTCCCTAGAGAACCCTGACTAGTACAGGTGGGGAGGGTGGGGCAGAGGTGGTTACAGAATGAAGCGAGGTAGATCTGAAGAGAGCCCAGGATTTGAGGGGACATCCCTTACCTGTAGGATAACCTTCCCCATCCCCAACCCAACGTCAGCCTCCATGATGCAGGGCACCTTACCGTGGGTGCCCGTCAATGTGACAGCGCAGCATGACTGGGATCTGTGGCTGGATCTCAGCTTCCAAGGCTGGATGCTTCAGGACCACAGGACCTGCCTCAATCCCTGTAGAAGAGGCCACATTTGCAAAGTGAGGGCAGTGCAGAATAAGGGTGGGAGGGAAGAGGCAAAAGAGGACAAGCAGGAAATGGTGGAGCCAAGAGAGACAGAGTAGGGAAGCCCTGGGCTTTAGGGGCTTTAGGGGTGGGTGCCACCAGATCCCTGGCAGGTCAAGCCTGATAGTGGGCCAAGCTGCCTCACTGTCCTTCCCACCTGCAAAAGCATCCAGCAGATAAATGGGCCAGAAGTAAAAAAAAAAAAAAAAACCTCAGAAAAAAATGAGACTTTTAACTTCTTCTCATCCATCAAAGCAGAAAGAAGCTGACCACACTTCATTCTGCCTACCCCATTCAACTGGAAATGGGAGAAGCTGAGGAAGGAAGGGCATCCCAGAGCTCAGCAGCTCCCCAACTGGGGACCCAGGCCCAGCCCCTTGACTCACATTTAATGTTGAAGGAGGCATTGGCACTGCGAGCTTCCTCTCCCGTAGAGTCGTCCCGGGCCACGCATTGGAAGGCACCCGAGTCTTGCAGCCGGTCCACAGCCGCGAAGCTCAGGCTGCTGCCCTGGGCGAAGCGGCGCTCCGTGTCCTGGACAGGGGCCCCATCGAGCAGCCAGTGCACATGCACTGAGCCCGGGGCCTCAACCTCACAGCGGAGCAGCGCTCGGCGCCCCTGCAGCGCATCCTGTGAAGACGGCTCCTTGATGAAGACGATGGCTGCCTGGACACCTGCAGAGGGGACACAGGGAGGGTGGGGTCAGGAGGGGTTGCAGCTGCTGTCCTAACCCATCCATCCATCACCCTGTGCACGTAGGGAGGAAAGGGGTTTAGTGCATTCAGCAGGTGCTGGTGAGAAAGCCTGACACTGTAACTATCAAATGTCCATTGGGAAACTTATACTGAGCTGGGTGCTTACAGGGGACTGAAATGTGGTGCCCTCTTCTCAAGAGGATGCGAGCCTCAAGACATCATACAGATGTGAAGAATGAAGACAAAGATCAGATATCCGAACAGAATGCTGCAAGTGTATAATAAAACATGTAGCGATGAGGGATGGTGTTAAATAATGTAATATATAAAATCATGATCCAAGAATGTTTGGAAATGATGCATGTTTGATTTTAGCAGCATAAATATATCCATTAGTTCAAAAGATGTACAAAGTTTTATGAATGTGAGAATCTCTGCTTTTGGAAATTGCTTGTAATTCCTAACATTCAAATTATTAAACACTCTGAGTGAAAAAAAAAAAAAAGACATCATACAGGGCGGGGCTAAATTCATGTAAATGCAAATGAATAGTGTGGGGCGTCAGTGCCTCTGGAGTGCACAAGAAGCAGGACCCTGAGAGCTGGGTGGGGGCTGTGAGCTCAAGGGAGGCTTCCAGAAGGAAGGAGCCTTGAGCCTGCAGAACCAGATTATAGGGGTCTTGATGCCAGGCTGAGGGGTGGGGGGCATTGGCAGGCCACCCTCCCCATCATCCTCAGAATGCAGGATGTTGTGCAGAGTTCAATGGCGATTCAAAGAACATCTTTGAAAGATTAACCCACTCACACACCTGCTGAGGCTCCAGGTGTCAGAGGTGGCTACAGGTGAGGGAGACTTGGAATCCCACCCACAGACGCTCTGCAGCCACCACTTTCCAGGGGTTCCTTTAAGAAAACCTGCCCCATCAATGGAGAAGCCAATACTCTCCAGAACCAGGGCTATTGCCAAAGACACATCAGGGCCACTCCACCACCCTCTATCCCTAAGAATCCATTGGTGACCAATGGCAGCTTTTCTGTGTTAAGTTGAGAAATGAGCCAAGTAGTTCCATGTTTTCACCTACAGCCACTGCACCCCCACCCCACCCCCACTGCCACAGTTCAGCTTTGGCCCAGGCCAGGGAACACCCACAGGCCAAGGGGGCCCTGCAACCAAAGGCGGAACTGCACCAGTGGGTGCCAAGGGAGGAGTGAAAAGCTTGCATTGAGCAGCAGGTGGGTTGGGAGGCAGAGGGCAGGGCCAGGTGGGTAGCACAGTTACCACAGCAGGAGTAATACACTGGGCTTTGTTCCTGGAACACCAGCCACCTGCCAGGGGTGGGGATGGGGGTGTGTGTGTGAGGGGGTGAAACATTGGAAGAGGGCAGCAAAAGCTGCACAGCCAGTATACACACACCCCCTCCAGGAAGAAGAAACTGGCCACCTGGAGTTGCTACCGAGACAGGCATGCTCTGCCTTTGCCCAAACTGGACAAGCAAGGGTAGGAAGAGACAGATGGATTCCTGCCCATCCCCTTCCAAACCACTGCCCTCCCAAGGCCCTGGAGGTGGGGGTTGGTCCTTTAGGGCAAAAGAACCAGCCTCCTTACGAAGTCAGGGCCCAGATGAGGGGCTGCCTCTGGCGTTGATCCATCTCCCAACCCTCAGAGGGGCCAGCCCACAGCTCTCAACACCAGATGCAGTCTCAGGGCTGCAAGTGGCTCAGGGCACACCTGGTACTTCTCAGTGGAGCACTGCTGACTCTCAGGGAGGAACAATTCTCCATCATGCTGGGCGATCCCACTGCTGTTCAAGTCAACAAATCTGCCCTCTGGGCACCGCTGAGCGCCCCCAGTCACTGTGACAACCCAAACAGCCCCAAACATTTCCAAATGCCCTAAGCAGGAGGGGCCCTGCCCCCACGGGGCATTCTGGTACAACCCCTTTGTAGTACAGATGGGTAAACTGAGGCCCAGAGAGATGAAGGGACTGGCACAAGATCAGACAGAGCTCCTAGCCTGTGCTCTTCCTAGCCCCTCTCAGGGACTCAAAAGCAACCCTAGAAGTAGCTGACCCTACAACGGGAAGTCTCACTCCCCACACCAGGTAGTGAGCCACTACCAGCAGACACCCCTTGCAGACTGTGCCAAGCACACGAAGGTGCTCAGTGAGCGCTGGCTGAACTGAATTAACCTCAGAGGACGTGTGGAGAAAGTCTGGAACACTTCCCAACCATCTCTCCTGCCAGATGGGCAGGCTCAGGTGGAGGCCCCAGTGGGCCCCTACAATGTGACTCTCCAAAACCTCCAGACCCTCAACCCAGGATCCAGAATGCTTGAACAGGGCCCTGAATGTGGTCAAAGACCAAAGAGAGATCACCTGCCCTCAGAGTACAGGTGACCCCACTTCCCCGCTCACCTTCGCCACACAGAGTGGGGAGCCGGGAGTCTCACCCAGATGGAGGAGAGACTCAGGGTTTGGAATCAGACAGATCTGGCTCAAATCCTGACTGTCCTACTTGGTGTGACTGACCCCAGGCAAGTAACGTGGCCCCTCTGTGCCCCCACATGGGGCATCATGAGTCTAAATGTGAGAACATGTGAAGTGCCTCGGATAGAACTAACCTTCAATAAATGGCAGCTCCTGCCGATGTTGTCCTCTCAGCTTTCCCGCTCAAGGACTCAATCCTGAGAGCAGTAGAAAGCACTGCCAGGGCAGACCCAGGAGGCCTGAAAGCTGCCCCCTTGCCAAGGCCCAGGACCACTCACAGACCCCAGTCAGGGGAGTAGCCACCAGAGCAAAGCAGAGGTCTGAGGGCAATAATCAGCTGGCAGAGGCTGGAGGGAAGGGGGCCCTAGGGCTGCAGGATTCACAGATCCCCTGCCATGGAAACCCGAGCCAGGTGAGGAGACGGCGTGCCACAGAGGAGCCCCAGCTCAGAGCCAGCCACCCCCACCCCAGCCTCCAGCCTCCGCTCCTGGGGCTGGGGCGCTTCGTAGCTGTGGTGGCGATGGTACATTCCCAGACTGCCACTCAGAACCCCTGCGCCCCCACAGCAGGGCCTGGGAAACATCAAAGCCGGCCCCGCAGGGCCCGATGTGCTGACGTCAGTTCACAGCAGGTCCTGGTTAGTGCTTGGCTGGGGCAGACTTTAGATGTTGCAAAAGGCAGGGGGAGGGTGGCAACCAGGCCTTCTCTGAGCCTCCGGCAGACAACAGGGCCCACCTAGGCCATGAGGCTTCTCCCCTGGGAGGCTGACCCGGAGCTGTGGCCAGCACCCACATTTGCTTGGGGGACAACCTGGGGTGCGCTCAGACTGGCCATCTGCATGGTTTGTAAGAGAAGATGTTGGGGGCAGGTGGGTCCACAGCCAGACTCAGAGGCAGACTGAGGAGCCTCCGGAAAGGAGTTGGGAAGGGAGAGACTCTTCAGACACTGCAACTGATTCCCAACAAGAAATGGTGGAGAGCAAGGATAGAGAGGGGGGAAGATTTGGGGGATGGAGGCCTGCCTCAAGGTGGTATAGTCTGGCCCCTGTGACCCTCCCTGCAGGGCCGTGGTCCAGGAAAGGCTTTCTCTGGCAGTTCACTAGTCCTGGGTTCCCAAACCTGCCCCCTCTTGCACCATCGGACACACCATGCATCACCCCGTCTACACACACCTTCATGGAAACACATGGCCGAGGCACCCTCTGAGGTGGCTCCCCATTGTGGAGTCACTTGCGCCAGGACAAAGAAAGCTTTGCTGCTGCCAAACAGTCCTGCCTCTGCTGCTCCCCAGCAATGCCCACTTAGGCTGACTCTCTGTGCCCTTTCCCTCGCAGTGAAATGGGGACACCACCCTACCACCCAGGCTGTGGGAGGGCTCGGTGGGCTCCACAGCACAGCTCGGGCTGTTTTCCAGGCATGGGCCCGCCCCACGGAAAAGAGTGGGCTCAGGAAGCCCCTCAGCCACGACAGGCAGGCAGTGCCATCTGCCCACACCAGGCACCAGACCCCCACCAAGCTGGGGCTGCGAATACCCAATAAGGAGATTTTCTAAGCCATTTCCTTGGCTCCCAAACAGCCATCTATATGCAGACACTCGCTCTGCCTGAGCCCTAGCCCCCCGTGAGAGGCTGAGTGGGCATCAGCCCAGCTCCAGCACCCAGCCCCAGGCACCCGGCCCCACACCCCCCAGCGAGCACTCACGTCTGCTCCGGCGCCCACCCACCTTGCTGCTCTCTGGGCTCCAGGCCCGGCAGCCCCCTGTGTATATATATGTGTGAACACACATGTGTGTAAACATGAGTGCTATGGAGAGCTAAAAGCAGCAAGAAGGTTTTCCTATATGGTCCTGCTTGGAAATAATTTTGGATACTTTGGTCCAAGTACCCAGCTGGGCCACTCAACTATCCATCCCTGAGGCGGTAGACCTCCTGGTCTAGGAAAAACACCCCTAAGGCCTGTTTAGGCCCCAGACCCACCAACTGTGATGGATGATTCTCTCTCTTCTTGCTTGCTGTGGAAAAGTCCATCCACTGGACAGATGCCTCAGGACTGGGATGAGACACCAAGACCCTGGTTGAGTGAGGGACTTCAGCTACAAATGCTCCAGGTAAGAGAGCAGCCCCCAGGCTCCCTGAACCACAAGAGGAAGGGCCTCCTCACAAGCCTCCCCCATCCGGAAACTCTCAGGACACCAAGTGAGAGGCCCCAGCAGCACCAGGGTTCCTCCCCAGCCGCTGAACCCCCCCGGCCCAATCCTCCTTCCCAAGGGGCTAATACAACAGACCCTTGGCCTTTGAGGACTGAACTGGCACGCTTTCAACTGCTCTTGAGCCACCCCAAAGGTACACAGCCCAGAGACATTGGAATTGTTTTGAGGACCAAATCACTGTAGGAATAAGTCACTTGGATGATGAGTGAACTCAGTCATCTTCCCAGCTTTCACCCAGGTTGGCAGAAACCCAAAAAATCCTGCAGGGGGTGTTTGTGAACCTGGGAATTTGGAATCTCCCTCTCGACCACCACCAGTAGATGGTACATGGTTTTAGTACCAACAACCCAGACTGTTTGATGATAAGCCCAGAACACAGGAGTTCAGAGGATGGCTGACCCCAAGACCCAGAAGCAGAGGAGAAAATTCCACCCCCTTCTGTCTTTCCAGTGCCTATGAAAGGCCACAGATCCACTGACAGGAGGACCACGACCCTCCAAAATCCATCACACAGGGCAGGAGGGAGCAGAGCCAGAGACCCTGTCTTGGGATTTAACCATAAAATCTGGAGAGGCTCCCACATGTGGATTAGAGGAAAAGGACAAATCCACCAGGGATTAGGGCAGAAACAACCTATCAGGCCACAACTCAGACCTGCCCTTCCTACTCCTGAGGCCCTGGGTGGGGGGCGATCAACCTCTAACAGTAAGTGCCCAGCATCATCTGGCAGCTGAGCCCAGGGGGACAAAAATGCCAGCTGGAAACAAGGCCGAGTACAGTTCAGCCAGCAGCCACAGCACGCTCTCCCTGGAACCTGCCTGTCTCTTACTGGGGCACACGCCCTCACCCGGCTGCAATGTCTCCAAGGAAGCAGCAATGAATTAAAAAACCCAGGCAGAGCGAGGCAGTGTGATCAGGTGTAAGGGTTAGGGAGACCGGGCTCTAGTCCCGACACGGCCACTAACAATTAGGCTGACCCTGACCGAGCACAACCCTCTTCCTACCAGTTTTATTACCTGCAAAATTAGAGAAATGAGAAAGCAAAATGAGCCCTAACACTGGATTAGATGTTACAGAAACAAAGGGCCTTGCTTCCTGAAGTGTC
Source organism: Choloepus didactylus (assembly GCF_015220235.1). Classification (NCBI taxonomy): domain Eukaryota; kingdom Metazoa; phylum Chordata; class Mammalia; order Pilosa; family Megalonychidae; genus Choloepus; species Choloepus didactylus. The sequence goes on from NC_051313.1 coordinate 108,608,526, forward strand.
CCCCCTGCCCCAGCCTCCAGAGCCACTCTGCAAATGTAAGGCCAGGCTGGGGAAAGAGTAAGAGTGATCCTACAAATGGCAGGTATGTAGGGTCCAAGGTGGGGGGTGGGAGGGTGGGATTTGCAAACAGAGACCCAGCACTACTACTGACAAGCCACCCATCCTACCTCCTCCAGACAGTCTTCCCAGGAGATCCACTTCTGCCTTCCACCGCCCTGACCACCTTGGCCACACACTGCCTTTGACAGCCTTCTGCTGTGGCTGAAAGCATTCTCCCCAAGCTAGAAGGTAAGCTCAAGGAGAGGACAGACATTCTATGCTCCTTAGGGCCAAAGAGTAAAGACCCCAGAAGTAGTTATGGGGAATAAAGTCACTCCGGTGTCCATCTGACCTGAAATCTTGTCCTAGGACTACCTTTCCTCACCAATAAAATGCAGTCTTGACACAGATTTAAGTGATTCTTTTTCAGCCCCAAGCCCCGCTGATATTCAGATGAAATACACATTAAGTACAGACACACAAGTCTGCATGTGGACCCCAGATCAAAATGTCCTTGGACAAAGGTGACCCCTGGGGAGTCCCAAGGCCTGGTGGACAATGGGGAGCCAGCTGGAACAGAATCGCCAGGGGGAACTGCAAGCTCCCTGCACCCTTCTCCATGCCTGGGGACAAATCCACGCTCGCTTAGCCCCACGGAGAAAGAGAGACAACAGTCAGTTAGGGGGCTGTGGGAGTGCTGAGACAGGGTTCTCAGGGATCCCCAGGGGGTAGCAGAATCCAACCCCTCATAATCCAGAGGAGAGGGACCCCAGGTGGAAAGTGACTGGCTGCGGGCTCCACAGCCATGTTCTGGGGCCACTCCCAGGCCTCTGGCTCCCAGGTGCTGCAGTGAGAGGCCCTGGGATCATGGGATCCACAGTCCTTCTGGTGGAGGTAGGGGGCAAACTGAATGACAGACGGGGACCACGACCTTGGGACTGGTTGGACCAAGCCATAGTTCGTTCATTAATTTTCAAGACAGGCCCAGGAAACTCTACAAGATCCATCTTATGAGCTCATTTTTTCCCATCTCTGCCTCACCCTAGGAGGCTGCTAATCCAGCAGCTGAGCACAGTGCCGGGTCCTAACCGCAGCGATTCACCCCAATGCCCCTGTGGAGGGGAGGACAGGATTCCTGATGCTCACCCTGCACCCACCCAACTCTGCTGAACCCCAGTGGGTGGGGGCTCAACTCCACTCAACAAGGAAAATCTTCCCTGGTTTCTAAAGAAGTTAAAATACTCTCAAACCTGCTACTAGCCACTGGGGCTAGTTAAATTCAAATGAATTAAAATGAAAATTCAGTTCCTTGGGTGCACTAGCCATACTTCAAGGGCTCAGGAGTCACACGAGGCCACTGTGTCGGCCACTGTTGCCTTAGCGCCTCTGACTGTCCACTCTGCTGGGTCCCGTGCATGTACACACTGCTTCTAAACCGAAGAACCCTCCACACCGATTAGCCCCATTCTGCAGACAAGGAAACTGGCGTCAAGGATATACCAATAAGTGGCAGCATCAGGAGTTGCCTCCAGATCTGTCTGGCTCCGCAGTCTGTGTTCTTACCACGGTGCCACATGGGCTGCTTTTCATTCCATTCATTTGTTCTCTTTTATTCGCATTCTCCCCACAATTGTTCTATTATGTTCAATGTAAATTCCTTCATTTCTACATGCTTTTATAAAATGTGATTACTATACCATGTGCAGGTATTTTTAACTTGTGTAAGTGGTCTTGCATTATACCTCACCTTGCTTCTTGCTTTTTTCCATTTTGCACTGCGTTTTGAAGATCTGTCCCTGTGGCCATCTCCTACATCCTACCGTTCTAACCAATAAATGAATGTACTGTTGGTTTTTTTTAAAGGAGGAAGCAAATGAAAAAAAAAATGTAAGCAAGTGAGCAGCTGATCATAGCTGTGCATAGTTTGAAAATCAGTCTTTAAATCTACCCCTCTTCTCTGCATGCCCCAGCACTCACCCTGGCCTCCATCACTTCATCTAACGCTCAGACTGCCTGTTTCTACCACTCTGTTGGGAAGGGACTGTCACTTACAAATTTCTGTATCATCAGAGCCTGGTGAAATCCCCCATAGACACACATGCACACACACACATACTCTTTCTTCCTCAGCTCTCCTGTTCCCCATCCTTCTCTCCCTCAAGCCCAAAAAATTACTAGAGAGGCTGGAGCTCAGCTGGTTTCAAAGGAATAAGAGAAAGGCAGTTTCCTACTTTCATATTTAGAAGTGCTCTGAAAGCCACTTCCCGGAGCGGACTGAGTGGGGAATGTGAGGAAATCACTTTGCTATGCTGTGGTGATGTGCAAAGCATGAGCTCAGGGCCTGCGGCAGCTGCATGTGCTGCACACCCGGCAGCATGCGGCAATGCTTAACACATGTGCAGGAGGAGGGGTGCACCCTTGACAGCCCGGAAAAGCCCTGGCCAGACAACATACCCCACGGCCTGATGCCCTCTCGGGAAAGGCCCCTCGGTCCTGCACGGGGCAGAGCCCAAGAGTCAGAGCCAGTCACCATCCCTCCAAGGCCCCCGTCTTCCTTTCTGGTAGAACAGAACATTTCTACCTGTTTGAACAACAGCTGCTTCTAGAAACCAACCCTTCCCTTGAGGGATGGGTCTTAGAACAGGATGCTCCATCCAGGCCTATGAAGCCAGAAAAAGAGCAGAATCCAGAACTGTGGGGGGAGGCAGAGAGGTGCTCAGAAGAGCTGCTGGCTTGAAGAGGGAAAAGGGCACCCCTGAACTCCAGGATCATGGGGGGGCAGGCCTGATGCCTCCTTCTGAAGGCAGATCTGCACCTGCCATCAGCATCTTTGCTCTCAGCTATCTCTGCTATCACCTATGACTGGGAAAATATTGACAATAACATTGCACAGGAGATTGGGGGAGGGGGGATAATATGCATGCACACACATACCATTAGTGGTGACCAACTGCAGTCATGACATGCTCAAATCTTACTGCAATGTCCTGGAGTCTGGCCAGGGTTTTGGGTAAGTGCCATGGGGGAGAGAAAGGGGCCATAGGGACAGAGGGTGAGTGGAAGGCAGGCCAGTTGCCCAATTAGAGTAAAACAATCAGATTTTACCACATACTTCCTGGGTTCTTATAAACCCCATTTTACTGCATAAAATATAAGCTTCATAATAGCACAAAATCTAATTTTATTCTTTCATTTAATCTCTTAACTGCATTACTAATGATTTGCTCCTTTGTTTTTAAGGAAAATAACCCCCCCAAAAAAGTCATTTTAAAAATAGCTGTTCAGGAAAAGCATTCTGGCTAAAGATAACAAAATAAATATTTTAATCTCCAAATCAATAACAACAGATGAAAAAAGTACAAACTGATGAATAATGGACAGAAACAACAGCTTGTAAGTTATTTTTTAAAGTACTCAAAACTTGCAACTCATCACCAGATGCTTAAAGGCTAAGGACAACCTACTCTGGGGGAAAATTTTATAAAACATAAATGCTTTAGCTAAAGAAAAAAATAGCTAAAGAGGGGGGGAAAAAAACCCACCCTAAGCATGGCTGATGCAATAGCTGAACTGAAAGCCAAAAAAATGACAAAGACCTAAAGTTTACTTCATGCCTACTCGGTGGGTCTTGTAGGCACCAAGATCTGGCTTTACTTAAACCTGGAACTGGCTGTCCCTCCATTCCAGGAGGTGCCTCTTACAGACCTACAAAGTCATGCAGACAGAGAGATGGGAGGGTGGGTGTGGGGGGGTGGAGATGGGTGGGTGGGAGACCTACTTTCAGAGAAAAATCGATCAAAAGAGCAAGACACACTAAGAGAGACTAAGAGAAAAAGACAGGGAGATCAACAGACAGAGACAGACTGACACTGACATACAGAGGGGGGGAGATAGAAAAGGTTGGTGAAAAAAAGATCAACAGAGTGAGAAAGTGAGAGACCGACAGGCAGAGATGTGACAGAGACGAATGGAGAGACTGAGGTGCAGCAACATATAGAGTCACAGAGAGAACAGAGAAAGGGGCAAGGACAAAGGCACAGAATGTGTACACACAAGAATGCAGAGCAGGGCCCAGCTCCACATTTATTCCAGCTGCCCCTGGCCAGGAAAAGCACCTGGTGGCTCTGTCCCCGCGTCTTCCCTCCCCAGCAGCTGCCCGTAACACTAGCCAGAAAGATGACTGCTAGTCTGTAGGTGGGGGAGCTGGGGGAGCCAGGGAGAGGGCATGGGGCTCTATACACGCCAGGTTCAAGCCCTTGATAATGGAGAGCCCTCAAATTAGAGGCTCCTGGTAAATAATTCACCAGGAAAAGTACAGTATCTTCCCTGGGTTCATCCATTATTCACCAAGAAAAAAGTACCATATTGTTATACTTCCTGACATCTAAAAATGGTCTGAGCCATTAAGCCAGGAATAAGAAGACAGCAGGGCAATCTCCACTCAACTATTCCAGAATCCCTGACCCAGCAGTCCTGCTGCTTCTGGAACTTAGTCTGCTGCTCCTCACATGAGGACAAAACACCTGACTTCCAGAAAGGGCCAGGCCCAGGCTCAACCCCAAAACCTTGAGAGCAGCCCCCCATCCCCACGCCCACCCCACAGCCCTCGAGAGCCTTGTCCAGAAGGTCAGAGCTGGGCCCACAAAGTCTGGATAAAAACCCTGTGTTCACCAGGCCCCAGAAGTCTGGGTCTTCTAAAAGGGAAAAGGTGATACTTGTTTGTACTGTCCAAGGACAATATTCCTAGAAGGTTCAGCGCTTCACTATGATGCCAAACTATTATCAACTAGCAAATGCATAAAGTCCTGGATTTCTAGACCTGGCCAGACCACTAACTGACAAAGGGCCTCTGGCAAGTCACTCAGTTTTTCTGCCTCAGTTACCCCATGTGTAAAGGGCTGGTAACATCTGTTCTCTTTACCCTGCAGGGCCTTTGCAAGGACAGAACACCCTCTGGGAAGTTTGAAGACCTACATAAGTTTAAGTCCTGGCCTGTAGCCTACAGGTAGGATGGGACAGGGATCTGGTCAAATGGGGGCTCAAATTCTCACTTTCACCTACCAAGAGCATGATTTGGGGCAAGTTGTTTATCCTTTCAGTGCCTCCATTTTTGCGTCTATAAAATAGTGTTAATGACAGTATCTGTCTCAGGCTAATTGTGAAAAGTAAATGGGTTAATATATGTATTATGTTTGCAACAGGGCCTGGCACCTAGTAAGCACTATGCCTTTGGTTCTTAGCCAGGCAAGTGTTGGATACAATTATTTATTGTCATTACCTTTACTTTTAGGATTTTTTTTTATTCTTTAGAAATCACATCCCATCACAGCCCCCTTACCCAGTGTAGGCTTTGTCGGCATAGCTCCTACACAGACCACAGGGAGCTGTGAAGTGCTTGATTTGCACACACCCAGTCTCTGTCTTTATGAATTGACTCTGAGGGTGCCTCTGCTCTGCCTCTCTGCTCCCAGACAGAGTCTTGGAGCCACCCATAGCGGGAGCCACCCATGGCCATCCATCCGCCAGGTGGCCACTGGTTGCTAGGAGTTTTGCATGCTGTCACCCACTGCCCTGGGCGCCTCCCTGCTTGTATCCCTGATGGGGGCGTAGATTAGCAGAAGCTTATTCACTACGCCCAAAAACCATTCAAAACAGGACCACCACTCCACACCCACTAGAATGGCTATTATTAAAAAAACCGAAAATAACAGGTGCTGATAAGGATGCAAAGAAATAGGAACCTTAGTACACTGTTGGTGGGAAGGTAGAATGGCGCAGCCACTGTGGAAAGCAGTTTGGCAGTTCCTCAAAAAGTTAAACAGAAGAAGTAAATAACCTGAAACAATCAAACTCGAACCCAGTAGCCTTGACTCTTGAAGACGATTGTCTAACAATGTAGCTTACAAGGGGTGACAGTGTGATGGTGAAAATCTTGTGGATCATAATCCTTTTATCCAGTGTGTGGATTGATGAGTAGAAAAATGGGGACAAAAACTAAATGAAAAATAGGGTGGGATGGGGGGGATGATTTGAGTGTTATTTTTTACTTTTATTTTTTATTCTTATTCTGATTCTTTCTGATGTAAAGAAAATGTTCAAAAATAGATTGGAGTGATGAATGCATGACTATATGACGGTACTGTGAACAGTTGATTGTACACCATGGATAATTGTATGGTACATGAATACATCTCAATAAAACTGAATTTAGATTAAAAAAAAAAGTCATCAGACCTCCCCAGGGGAGGAAAAAATGTACTGTTAATAAAGCATTGAAACACCCCTCTCCTGAAAAAAAAAAAAAAAAGTTAAACAGAGAAGTATCATGTGACCCGGCAATCCACTCCTAGATATATAATCAAAGGGAACAGAAAGCAGGGGCTCGGACGGATATTTGTACACCAATGTTCACTGCGGCATTATTCACAATAAGCAAAAGGTGCAAGCAACCACAGTGTCCATCAAAAGATGAATGGATAAACAAAATGTGGTGTATACATACAATCAACTATTATTCAACCTTAAAAAGGAATGAAGTTCTGATACCTGCAACAATGTGGATAAACCTTAAAGACATCATATTGAGTAAAATAAGTCAGACATAAAGGGACAGATAAGTATGATTCCACTTACATGAAATATGCTGAATATAAAATATGCAAATCACAGAGACAGAAAGTAGAGATTACCAGGGGTGGGAGAGGGAGAATAGGGAATTAATGCATAATGGCTACAGGGTATCTGTCTGGAGTGATGGGAAGTTCCGGTAAGGAACAGGGGTGAGGGGAGCACAAAATCATGAAAAAGATTAATCCCACTTAGACTGTATGCTCAGGAGTGGTTGAGATGGGAATTTTTATGTTATATGTTTTTTCACAATTAAAAAATAAAGAACGAACCAGAACCACCTGCAATAAGAACAAGAACTGGAGCACAGCTGTCGGGGTAAAAATGGATCTAGACCATCTCTTGCACCTGGTGTGCGGCAGGTCTCTGGCCTCCAGGAACACAAACTGCAGGTAGGTGAGGAGAGCACAGGTAACACTCATGCATCAGCTAATGCCTGGACAACCAGTAGAATTCAGCTTTCTGATCCCTTAAGCTCCGAACAAGTGAGGGCTGGAAAACTCTATGCTTTGTAAAGGAAAATACCTGACTACATAAAAAAGAAGTTGTACACAACTCCACCTGGCAAATGACAAATCAGGGAAACTATTTTCAGCAAATGACAGAAGAGGGGTTGCTGGCTTTAATAAATAGTTACACAAATGTACCACACTAATGCAAGGTGTTAACGATAGGGTAGTATATCAGAATTCTGTGTTTTACACATGACTCTTCTGTAAACCTACAACTTCTCTAATAAAATAAATAGTTACAAATCAATTATAAAAACACCAATGTCATAACAGAAACATGGCCAAAAGAACCTGAAGATAGAGTTCTCAAAATAAATATAAATAACTCATGAACAGAAGAAAATGTTCCCATGCACTAATAATCTAAGAAATGCAAATTAGGACTATTCTGCTCATCAAATAAAGGTCAAGATTTTAAAATAACACTTAACACTGGTGAGTATATGGAGAAAATGGTCCTTGTATTTCATTAGTAGGAGTGTAAATTATAATAATTCCTTTCTGGAAAGTAGTTTGGTAGTATTGTACCAATATTCTAAAAAATTCATGCCCTTCTCCTTAAATAAGTGGCTGATTCCAGGTCTGCAGCAGAAAACATGTAAGATGAGCCTGAAACATCTTATCACACCAGAAAACAATGAAATGAGCAAAGACTAGCAGTCCTGTCAAAAAGTTCAAGGCCAACTTGAAGAGGTTCCCACTGGCTAAAGATGGACCATTTAAGCTTCCATAAGGATAATAACCACAACGGACTTAAACTTACGAAATGGGTTTAAAATCCATGAGTTTATAATGATGCTTTTTGAAAAAGGCCCCAAAATTGAGAACATCTTCTTGACCAAAAGAGGGGTGCAAAATGAAATAAAATAAAGCTTCAGTGCCTCAGAGATTTCAAATGGAATCGAGAAGTCACTCTGGTGGGCACTCTTACGCACTATATAGATAACCCTTTTTAGGTTTTAATGTACTGGAATAGCTAGAAATAAATATCTGAAACTACCAAACTCCAGCCCAGTAGCCTTGACTCTTGAAGACGGTTGTATAACCATGTAGTTTACAAGGGGTGACAGTGTGATTGTGAAAACTTTGTGGATCACACTCTCTTTATTCAGTGCATGGATGGATGAGTAGAAAAGTGGGGACAAAAACTAAATGAAAAATAGGGTGGGATGGGGGGCATGATTTGGGTGTTCTTTTTTATCTTTACTGTTTATTCTTATTCTGATTCTTTCTGGTATAAAGAAAATGTTCAAAAATGGATTGGGGTAATGAATGCACAACTATATGATAGTACTGTGAACAGTTGATTGTACACCATGGATGGCTGTACAGTATGTGAATATATTTCAATAAAACTGAATTAAAAAAAAAAAAAAACTTTTGGACCAGGAAAAAAAAAAAAAGGCCCAAAAGCCTCATCAGTCACCTTTGAAGGATGCTCAAGAATCAGTTTATTATTTTGAAAACTGGTAATTAAAGGAAAAGAATCAAGAATTTATTTTGTCTTTCTTAAACAACTATCCCTCAGGGTAACAAAATAGTTAAGGAGGGGAGGTTTGTCTTTATGAAAGTTTCCAGCTAATAAATAGAATATCACCATTTTACAACCCCTAATGAAATAATGGATGTAGCAATGGTTATTGATGGCTGTTAATACCACAGAGAAACAACCAGCTGTTACGTGTCTACTAAGGGAAGGACACAACGGAAAAAAAAAATCAAATCTGAACCTAGTCAAGCCTCTAGATCGCAGTTTCATTATGTAAAAGTTTAAGAAGCTTTCTAGAACGAATCTGGAAAACAAGGAAGAAGTTAGATAGCAACATGACACCAACTAAAATAGAAACTGTGAATGCTCATTCTCTGTCCCTTCTATTGCTCACATAAACGGCTGTTAAAAATCTTATACTGTAGTATAATTTTTCATGTGCTTATAATCTTGGCTCTCCCACTAGATTCTAAGCTCCCTGAGGCTGAAGGCTGGTCTCACACTTGTCTGTCTCATCCATGGCAGGTACCCTGCCCACTGGAGGTGCTCAGGAAAACACCTGCTGATTTGTGGTGATTTTACTGAGCCTGATGTTTGGCCACGATATCCCTACGTGATGTGGAGCCAACAGGGTCAAAGCCCGATATGGGATCCTGGAAGGCAATTACATTAATTATCATTATTAATTCAGCAAACATTTATTTAGAGCCTACCATGTGCCAAATACTCTGCAAGGCACTGGAGATGGAATGGAGAGAGAAAATCACACAATTACTGCCTTTAAGCATCTCAGTTTAGTGGGGGAGTCAGACAAGTAAACATATAATTAAAATAATAGCTAACACTTACTGACCGTTACTACACAGCAGGCACTGCTCCAAGCACTTCAACCATATTTACTTGTTAATGCTTCCAACAACCCCATGAGGTAGGTGTTATGATGCCCAGTATGCAGATGAGGAAACTGAGGCACAGAGAGGTAAAGCAACTTACTCAAGGTCACAAAGCTAGTAAATGGCAAATGCAGGATTTGAAACTCAGGTTGCCTGGCTCTAGGGTTGGTATCTTCACCACCAGGCTTTAGGGTATTACCATGCAGAGTGAGGGGACCAAAGGGTATGCAAGAGAGCCTTCTTACTCACCTGGGGGAATAAAGGGTCAGGGAAGAATCCTTGAAGAGATTCTTCTAGGCAAGTTCTTGTTTTATTTTTAATTTGTATTATAGTAACAGATAGACAATACAAAATTTCTTATTTTAACCACTTTCATGCGTGCAACTCAGGTTTTAAGAAGAAATGGGGCTTAGCAAATAGAACTAGACAAAAGCCCAAAGACAAGGCATGGTCAGAGAACTCTGAGCAATTCAGGATGCTCAGAGATTAAGGAATGATGATAAGGAGGTAGAGCAAGAGGACCTCAGAACACTCCATAACCAGAGGGAGGCAAAGGAGGTGAGATGCAAATTTACGCTGCTCAGGCTGCCCCCTGGCTGTCCTCACTGCCACAGTGAGTTCGTTTAGGACGAGGTAGTTGTTAGGGTCCAAGGTGGATCGAAAAAGCTGTTTGGCATGGAGAGGGCAGCAGGCACATTCACAGAAGGCATGATTAGGAGATAATGCCTTTTTTGCTCTACAATTAACCACAGAGATCTTGGTCATGTGGTTCATCTTTTCATTTCACCATGTATTATTTCACTGAATCAATAACCCATAACCGATTTTTCCAATACCCTAATAATGGGCATTCAGATGGTTTTCAATTTTTTTTGCTATTGCAAACAATGCTCACCATCTAAATCTCTCTGTATAGCACCTGTGTACAATGCCAATTATAGTGTTTCTGTTGGATAACTTCCTAGATACCATACTCCCCCTGGACCAAACAGTATACAATTTCAAGTTTTTGATAAGTGATAAACTTCTCTCTGAAAAGGTTGTGCCAGTTTATGTTATTTCACCAGCATCAATCTCTGTCCATCTAAGAGATGTAAAATAATATTTTGTTTTAATTCGCATTTCATCATCTGAGACATTTTGTTTGCCCTTAACAAGGTAAAGCAAACTTTCATGTTTACTGGTTAGCTGAATTTCTTACTGTCCGTTTTCTAGTCACCTTTCTTGCCTATTTTTATCTTGCCTAATTTTTATTATCTTTTTCTTATAAATTGTCATTAGGATCAGGACTATAAGGCCTTTTCTGCATTACATATTGCACTTTTCCTCCTGAGAATAGGCATTAAATTACTGAATGCTTACTATTTGCCAGGCACTGGTGTCAGTGCTGGGAACACAGTAATGAACAAAACAGCAAAGTTTCCTGTAATCAATTGTTCTTATACTTCTCTGAAGAAAAGGTGTTTTCCTTTGTTCTACTGATGTGCTTGTATTACACTGATTGATCTTTTATTAAACCACCCTTGCATTCCTGGGATAAATTCCACTTGGTCATGGTATATATAATCCTTTTAACACACTGTTGGATTCCGTTTTCTAGTATTTTGTTGGGGTTTTTGCATCTATATTAATAAGGAATATCGGTCTATAGTTTTCTTTTCTTGTGGTGTCTTTAACTGGTTTTGGTATCAGGATAATACTGGCCTGAATTAGGACGTGTTCTTTCCTCTTCTATTTTTTCTAAGAGTTTGAGAAGGATTGATGTTTATTATTTAAACATTTGGTTGCTCACCAGTGAAGCCATATGGCCCTGGACTTTTCTTTTGGGGGAGATTTTTTATTACTGATGCTATCTCTTTACATGTTATACATCTGTGCAGACTTTCCATATTTCTTCTTGAGTCAATTTTGGTAATTTGCATGTATCTAGTAATCTGTCCATTTTATCTAGGTTAGCTCATTTGTTTGCATACAACTGTCCATAGTATTCTTTTATAATCCTTTTTTTCTGTAAGATCAGCAATAGGGACTTTTATTTCTAATTTTCGTTATTTATATCTTTTCTCTTTGTCAGTCTAGCTAAAGTTTTGTCAATTTTGTTGATTTTTTCAAATGAACCAACTTTTGGTTTTGCTGATGCTCTTTATTAGTTTTTCTAGTCTCCTTCATTTATCTGCTCTAATCTTCATTTTTCCTTTCTCCTGCTCGCTTTGGGTTTAGTTTGCACTTCTTTTTCTAGATTCTTAAGGTGTAGAGTCAGGTTATTTACTTGAGAGTTTTCTCTCTTTTTTTTTTTTTATGTAGGCATTTACTGCTATAAATTTCCCTCTTAGCATTGCTCTCACTGCATCCCATAAGTTTTGGTATGTCGTTTTATTTTAATTTGTCTCTAAGGATATTCTAATTTCCCTCTTAAGGATTTTCTAAATTTTCCTTTTCTTTCTAATTTCTTCTTTGACCTGTTGGTTATTTAAGGTTGTGTTTAATTTCCACACATTTGTGAATTTTCCAGTTTTCCATTATTAATTGAAAAAAACGTGTTTGCAACATGATTTGGCCTGGGAAATAGGCAGGGAGTGGATTTTCAGCCTTGGGTGAAGAGTTGCCTTGGAATTTATTTAAATACTGTCCTGTTTTGATCCATTTGAGAGCGTTCTGAGGGAAAATCTACTCTGCTGTCCAGGTGTCCTAGAAGGATCCACAGAAGTTAGTGATGGTGGAAGGAGGAAAAGCTGAAAGACAGCTGCACCCCTTCTGTGGAGGGAAGAGCCACATCCTCAGGTGCCCAGGACCTTCACTGATTCAGCGAGCAGAGCAGAGGTTCAGCAAGCAGAGGAAGGAGAGCTCTTCCCCTTTCCATGTAGAAGGAGGGCTCCTGGAGCACAATTCTGGCCTCACGCCACCTCCCCCCACCTGCTTCTGGGCGTGTGCAGCTCGGACCCTTCCTCCGCCAACCCCCTCACGGTGGAGGATATGGTGCCTTCAGCTACTCCCACACAGGCACCACGCTGCCAGGGCTGCAACACCCCAGCACTGCCGAGGACAAGTGGTTACCTGTGTCTAGTTCAGGGATGAATCTGACAAGGATCCATTTCAGGCTAAAGCTTCGTCCCTCACCTTAGCCTTTGTCAGTAGTAAAGGTGATTCTCAGGTCTCCACCTGCCCGATTCCTACGACCCCGTCTCTCTCTCAATTGATTTCAAACTCAGAAGAAAGAAGGGTGATATTTACGGGCTGCCTCAACATATAGTTTCCATTATATCTTTATGTCTGAGTATTTTATATTTTTGTGAATAGGATAAATGTTTCCATCATGTTTTCTAAATGCTTATTGCTGATAAATAGCAAAACTTCTAGGTTTTGAATAGGTTTTGTATTTGGACAAATGACTAAATTCTTCCATGGATTCTAATGGTTTTTCAGTTGTCCCCTGAGTTTCACATGTTTAAAAAAAAAAAAAAAAACACACATGAACTTTGACTCCTATTTTTATAGTATTATTTCAGCTAGAATTTCTAGAATAATGTTAAATATTAGTGATTTGTTCTTTATTTTAATGAGAATAGTATTATGGTTTCATTTTTAAGTATAATCTTGGTTGTGGTTTGAGATATTCTTTTTTGTTTAAATCAGGAATGGATGTTAATTTGGATCTAGTATCATTTTGGCATCTATTAAGATAATTGTGTGGCTTTACTCCTCTGGCTTCTTATTTTGATGATTATATGCGATTAAACCATCCATGCATTTTTTTGGAGTAAATACTTTACTCATTTATGGTATATTACCCTTTTTTTTCCTTAAACTATTTATTTTGAAATAATTTCAAACTTACTGGACAGTTGCAAAAATAATTACCTGTATTAGAACACCATATGGTACATTATCGTTTTCACATAACATTAGACTTTATTTGCCAGTATTTTATATTACACTTTTATATCAGTGTTCCTAAGAGTGTTCGGTGTTGTCTTCTTTTCTGCACTATCAGTTAGCATTTGGGAGGAAGGTTATATCAACTGGGTGAAATGTACAAGCAGCTGTCCATCTGTTCCTTGGCTCTGTCATATTCTATAAAACACCAGAAGGCTCTATTTCCTCAACGTTTTCCAAAATTTCCCCTCAAAGCCAGCAAAAACAAGTTTTGGGATATAATTTTTTTACTAATCTTTCAACTTTTTTTTAAGTTACTGGTCTATTCAGTCTTTCTAATAGTTCTTGAATAAATTACAGTAGTTTATATTTTCCTAGCATATATTTCTTAGCACAGCACTGAACATGGGAACCCTTGATAAATTTTTAAAACTTTTCCATTACAATATCACTGTATAATTGTATAACTGTAATTATTAGTATGCATTTTGTTAAGTGGTGATCTTCACCATTAAACTATAAATTCCCTGGAGGCGAAGATCTTGTTCATTTTATTCATTGCTAAATATCCACAGTACATGCCAAGTACCTAGCACATGTTCAAGAAATAGTTGTAAAGCTGTGAATGAGGTTAAAGCCTCTTTTTCTTCTCTTGCTTTGTTTACTGGCCTTTTCTCTCTTTTTTCTTGATTGGACTTGCCAAAATTTTACTTATTATTTTTTTAAGCCCTGGATCTTAAATTACTTATTAACTCTTTATTTTATTTTTTCATTTCTAGTTCATTAATTTCAAAATTGTATTCATAAGAAAATTAACACTCTAACATTATTTCCTAAATAAATTAAACTATTGGTCTCAAGTTAGAAAAAGAACAAAATAAACTCTGTCATTGCTTTAGGTTTGTCCTGTTTAAAGAGCATGAAACTAGACTACTTTTCTACTCAACCTAAAATTCTCTTTTAACTCAGCGGCAGAGATATTCCACTGAAATTTGTCAGCATAACTGATATATTTGCCTTTGCTTTTATCTCCTGTTTTGTGTCTTAATACTACCACACTGCTGCTTCCTTTGCTATATAATATGTATTGTGTTTTATTTGCTTTCATTCCCTTCTCATGCTCTGTAAGACATACTAACTGCTTTTTAATTCTACAAATATATCATTTATCATATTTTAAAATTTTTGAGTCAATTTCTCTAATTATCACCTTTTTTTCATCATTTTCATCTGTACGGTTTTCTCTGGATTCTGAGAGCTTCTCAGCTACATGAAATTGAGTAGATTAACTGCAATGCCAATTCTGCTCTTTAGAGATTTACACTGGAAACTTAATTCCACCGTTATATTTTTTGTTTGTTTGTTTCCTTATACTTGTTCATTATCTTATTCAGTCACCTTTTTATTTGTTTATCCTTCTCAATCAGCTTCCTTTTCATCTGTCTACCCTCTTCTTATCTGGTCTTTTATCTCAGATTTCATAAAGTACATGTCTTCTGGAAAATTTTTGAGTGGTTAAAAAAAAGATGCTGCCTTTAAAAAATTCACTTCTTTTTCCAGCAGTATTCCAAGGGAGAAGTGACAAGACCTGAATTAAGCCAAGGGCAGTGGTACAGAAGAGGGAACAGATATGAGAGCAATTAAGGGGCTGGTAATAAATGGAGAAGAGGAAAAAAACAAATCTAGGCAGCTAGCAGTGCCTCGAGGACTCCCAAGGATATGTCCATGAGAAGTGGTGACCCATGTGGTGAAAGCAACCTCCCAAAACAATAGCAACTCCTGCAGCACCCCTTTACAAACTTTACCGCACTAGAGCCTCACCATAACCTGATGAGCTGGACATTATCATCTGCATCCTACAGAGGAGGAGACAGAGTTCAGAAAAGTTAAACCACTACCAGGAGTCAAGCTGGTCTTCAGAATCCACGAACTTCCTGAGCACAACTGAGTATCCAGGACAAGGTGAGACTTTGTGGGAAAACTGAGGACAAGACCTTGACCAACTCTACAGAGCTTATCATCAAGTTGGGGAAAACAAAAAGAACACATACGAAAGAATGGAAAACAAGCACAGCAGGTAATTCAGTGCTGATGGTGTAGAAGAGAGAACATTCATAGTCTCAGAGGATCAGGGATTTAGACCTTGGTGGGCACAGGGCTATTCCGGGAAGGGTTGGGGTGGGTGCAGGCGCCGATGCTCACGACTGGGGGGCCAGTTACCTGGAACAATTCTGGTTCAAGCAATTATTAATAGTGTCCCACATTGGAATGTAGATTATCTGGTCACTCCAGCAATGCCTCACATTTGAACCAAGCTCACCAGTTCTCACACATCAACTTGTGTGATTTTCACAGGCCCACTGTAGAGCAGTGATTCCAAAACTTTTTTTGGTCACAGATCTGTTAAGAATCTAATGAAAACTATAAACTCCCTCCCCAGAAACATAACATAAATACAAAATTTTGTACACAATTTCACTATCTTTCTACCCTTTGACAGAGCAACTCCACTTCTAGAAAGACACAGACACACAAGCACAAGGGTAAAGAGAGGCAGAAGGATATTTTGGTGGCATTATTTAAAACCACAAATCCTTAGAAACAACCTAAAGTCCCTCAGAAGCGAACAGGTGAAATAAACCAAGAAAGAGCCACACAATGGAAGATTTTACAATTAAAAAAAAGTATTTAATGAGGTCAATTTATATGGACTGAAATGAAAATACACCTAAGATAGACTGCTATGGTAAAAAAGGAAACTGCAGAACCAGTATGGAAAGTAACATTCCATTTGTGCTAAAACATAAAAAAAATATATTTATATATATACATATGTAAATATATATACATATTTGTATGTATATGCATATATGTAAGAAATGTAAGAAATTTTCTGAAAGAATATCCAAGAAACAGCTAACTGTATCTCTGGGATTTAGGTACTGAGAGGTATAAAACAGGACTTCATTTTTTATTTAAATCCATTTTGATTTGTTTGAATTTTGTGACCGTTCATTTTGTTGTTTTTGTTGATGATAAAAAACGAATGGCAAGATCTCCTGCTGTAGAAATGCAGGAAGCAGAGAGGCTGCTGTGTTTTCTGGCCCAGCGCTGTTGGCTGTTTTGCCCAGGTCTTGGGTGAAGCAGGAAGAGGAGGACATCTCACCCAGGGTCCAGTGGCAGCACACGCGGGTGAGGGCTGGAGAGGTGTGGGCGGGGATTTGGGCTGAAGGGTTTGAATCTCCAGCAGCAGCAATTAGAAATCGCACTGACCGGGAAAGCAGCCTGTGGACCGAGCAGCACCGAGGCCTGGCCACCCTGCTAGCAGGGGGCTCACACAGGCTCGTCCTGCACATTCTGGCTGGCTCCCGGCTCTATCCACAGGGCACAGATGGAGACCTGGCATAGTGGGAAATGCTGGCCCAACCGCTGCCTGAGCTGTTCAGAGGAATAGGGGCCACTCCCCCAGCACAGCCAGAAGGCTAGAACAGAGCATGCAGAGATGCCCCTGAAAAGGGTCAGGGTATGAGCGGAACGGAGCAGCATGGGTCTAGACTCGTTGTCCCACGCACTTCTAATGCCCACCTTAAGTCAGCATAGACAGCTACTTGGACAATTCATCACCCTCTAAGCCTGAGTTCCCTCACCTGTAATATGAGGGTAATAAAACCTATGCCCAGGAAGCTATGGTCCTAATTGAGTAAGATAATGCACATACATACACTTAGCACAGTACCTGGCGAACACTAAGGGCTAATTACATTTGTGGTCTACTTCTCCCTCGCAGGGGGCCAGCCATGCACCTCCCCTTGATGGCCCCAAGGTGAACTGTTTGAGGCAGAGTGTCGCTTTATCAGCTCAGAACCATCCTCTTGTACTTGGAGGATGGTGGGCCAAGGGGAGAAAGTGTGGACCCCCAACCATGAAGCAAGGACCCCAAATGCCAATAGCTGCATCTTAACATTTGAGGCTACACCACCGACCTGGTGAATAGGAGATTCCCTGACGTTTCTCTGAGCAGAGGGTTGCCCGAGCAGAGCTGAGTCTCCCAACTCGACTGGCCAGCCTCCAGAGAGCCTCTTCACCCGGGAGCAAGCATTCCTAGATTTGCTCTGAAGACTCCGATTTGGCACTCATAGATTTGCATCCTGAACTGCAGCCTCCTCTAGCCTCCAGTCAGAGACTGCTTATAAGAGTAATAGTAACAGCAATCACAATTACTTAGAATTTGCTAAGTGCCATATGTTGTTCTAAGGACTCTACATGTACGGACTGTTCCATATCCTATGTGAGGAAGGTACTGTGATTGTCTTCACTTTATAAACAGGCGACAGAGACACACAGAGGTAAGGTAACTTTGCCCAAAAGCGTAGAACCTTTAATAAATGGGAGATCCAGGATCTGACCTGTGCTTTTGACTGCAACAGGAACCACATCAGGAAACCAGAGCCAGAGCTCGCCTGGGCCAGGGGATGAACACCACAGGCCTGTCCACAGGCCTTCACCTCCGAATAGTCACAGGAGCTCTTAAGTCAAAGGTGAGGTGATGAAGGATGCCAGGTAAACCACAGAGGAGGCTAGTCTGAGCCAACATGGGATATGAAAACAGCAGCTACAATGGGCTGGATCTCAGATGCCCACGCCATACCTATGGTTTCATTTTAAATCGTAACGATTCTACAGGGGTAGGCACTACTGTTCCTATTTTACAGGGTGAGGGAAGAAACAAGCCCGGGGAGGCCAAAGAAATTGCTCCAGTAGAGGCTCTACCAGGAATTGTGCTTGAGCCTCTGTAATTCAAAAGACAGCACTTGCTTGAACTTGAGCTTCCCCTCAAAAGGTGCAGGAGACTTCGGCCCCGCCCCCCCATCCCCTTAGACCCCCAACTGGGCGAAGTCCTAGGGGAGGAACAGACACGGGCAAGCACATAAGAGGAGGCTAAATAATGAATTGTAAGTGTGTAAAGTTTTCTTTGGCCAGGGCAGTCTGGCCAAGCTCTGGGGGCTGCTGGGCAAACATTTTTCATATTTTAGTAGCTGGCCTCTGCCCAAGGCAGTCAGAAGTTAAGTAAGCTTTGAAGGAGCAGCACCCATCTTCTCCCCGCCTGCCCTGCTGAAGAATTCTTAATGAGGTTCTAAGGCAGCGGCCTCCAGCAAACCGGTTGTGTTGCCTTAAATATCACTCACTCCTCCCGACTTTTAATGAATGCAAATGATTCAGCAACAAAACACTTAGCCTAGAGTGAAATCCAGCTTTGTGTGGCTGGTTTCACCAGCTTGGAGCCCAGCTCAGGCAGGGTGGGCGGGTGGCCCAACAGAGCCCCAGGTGCCCAGGCTAGCCCAGGCGGCCCCCCCACACCCAGGGCAGCTGGGGAGACCGGGAGGCCAGACCCAGAAGTCAGGAAGTGCATGGCATGAGGGAAGATCTCCAGGTCGCAGCCCAAGCCCAAGCCCCAAGCCCACGGTCCCTCACTCCACCCACCACCCCAGCAGCCAGATGCAAACCCTCACAGCTCCACCTCTTTACGACCCTGGCTCCTGGGCAGAGGAAAGTGAGCGGAAAAACAAAAGGCATTTCTTTGATCTAATGAAAGGGGCTGGTCCCAGGAACCTCAAAGGCCTGTCTGGTCACCACCCATCCTGCCTTCAGGGGCACCTCACCCAGACCTCCTCACCCCCACCTCCTCTTCACCTGGTGCCAGGTACCTGAGGAACTCCCAAGAACCTGAAAAAGCTCACTTGGATCTGCGCCCTCCTTCACCAACCTCATGGAAGGAAAAAAGACACCGTGTAAATAACCCAATTTACACCCTGTTTTCGGACTTTCCTTTTGGCAGCAAAAAACTGAAAGCAATTTGTCAGGAGTCTAAGAGCAACTTTTAACAAATTTATTTCCAACCTGGGGCTCAGGGGGACTTGCTGCCCTGTCAGCCCGACCAACAGCTCTCCCAGGCTAGGTCCAGAACAGGCAGCTGTTAATTCAGCTGCCTCAGTCTTCATCCACAAGGCCAGCTGCTGGCAGTGGACCCCGGACGTTCATATACATTCTCTCTAGGCTTTTCTGGTCACAGATGTAAATAAGAAATCAAGGGGTGTTAGAACCAAACTAGAAAACTGGTTAAACTCTGGATGACTGGGGTCCACAGGTCCATCTGTCTGCCTTATACATAAAAAGTATTTGTCGGCTTGGTTTGAAAGGAACCACTGCCCCTTCCAACCCTCAAAGGACAGCAAAAACAGGAAGGTGGGGTTCCCCAGAAGAAGAAATTTTCACATTAAGTTTTAGAGAGCCTCCAAAAATAAGTTCTGTATCATCAAAAATGTCCTTACTGGTATGTATCTATAAAGGCTTTTAGGAAAATCACTGAAATTTTCTTAACTTCTCAACACTGTTCTTCCTGACTGTTCAAAGCACTTTATCCACAACACCTTATTCTTTAAAACATTCCCAAAGGAAGCCAAAGGGACTCTTGAGTACTTGCCTTCCATGTGATCCATTAATCAACCCTTTCCTAGCTGGGCATGCCTATCAAGGGTTAAATTTGTGGGCTAAAACATAGAAAGAAACCATTTTGAAATCCTTGTAAAGTCAAGTGCCTAAGCCTACAGAAATTAACATCTGGAAGGCTTGAATCACAAATCTGTGTAGCAATCTATCTTAAAAAAAAAAAAAAAAAAAAGCTTTGGTCTTGACATTCACTAATACACACAAAAGGGACATATCTTTGTCTTTTCATTTAACATCGAAACCCAATCCCACAGCCAATCTATCCCACCATCAAATGAACTAGAACTCAACCAAAGGAAGAAGTCCCCAGCCCTTGGGCCACTGGTATCCTGGAGGGGGAAAGGTGCCATTCAGCAAGACTGGTTAGCACAAAAAAGAGAATGAAGAGCTCCAGTTTTCTCCACCAAGGGTGGATCAATACTACATGAATGTGCTGCCTTGACGGGATGGAGGGCAGAAAAAATGCTACCATCTCCTATATGTCTCCTGCCTGCCCCACTTGGGTCTCTAATCTCTGAGCTCCTGGCATTTACTGTGTCCTCTCCGTGGTACTTCTCTGGGCCCTGGTCCTGTTAATTATTCTCTTTTGGTTCTGTCTTGATTTGCCTACCAGACAATACACTCCTGCAGTGAATCTCCCGTCTCCCCCAGGAACAGCTCGGCCTTTTAAAATGGAGACTTTGAGAGTTATTTTATTCTTTCCATCATAGACACTTTGCTCTTTAGGGACATACACCTCCTCTTCTGGACGTCTTCTACCTTCTGAGGACTCCAAGTGCCCCCCATCACACACACACACACACACACACACACACACACACACACACACATCCAACTTAAAATGCCTTAACATACTTTGTTATTTATGTGCCAAACTAAACAGAAAACAGCAAAACAGCTTCCTTTGAAAGTTACTGGTGGATGGACAGCAAAAATAGGCATGTAAATAAATCACCCTCATCACAATGATAACTACCTTTTATTAAGCATTTACTGTATGACAGGCTAAGTCCTTCACTTATACCAAATTTCAAGGGCTCTAAGAAGCCACTGATTTCAAAACACACTATCACTTACGTTCCACTCAAAGGAAATATAATACTATACCACTGATTGTAAGTCAAAACCCAGTTTTGGAAATGTGCAAATGTAAGGGGGGAACAAAAGAGCATCTTAGAGTTAATGAAATACATACTATCTCATTTTAATTCTCACAAGAGCCCTAATGGGACTGGTATTATTACCCCCTCTTCTGAAAAAGGAAGCTGAAGCCAAAGTGAACTAAGGCTTCTCAGCGAATAGCTGTGAAGCCAGGACTCAAGACCACAACAATCAGATGTCTGAATTTGCCTGGGTGGTGGGGCAGGGCCAGTGGTGCTAAAACAGTCCCTCTTTAGCTAAGCTGCCCCGTCAAAGGCAAATAACACGTGTGCTTGGCTGATTCCTAAAATCGGGGTCTTTTTTCAATTGCACCTTCACAGAACCTACTTCCAGAAACAACGACAAAAGAAAAACAGGTTTCCCTAGCTCCTTCCTAGCAAAACTGGCTGGAAGTGTGGGGAATCTCTCAGCCAACTTGTTATATATAAAGCACATTTAATGAGCCTTTCAAGCCCTGGGAGTGGGAGAAGGATGGGTTCATTGGAAATCTGATACTTTGGCAGCAAAGCGAGAGGAATAAGGCCCTTAGCATCAGCCCCTGGGGACAAACACCATCCCAAACCCCTTTGTCTGCCAGAAGGAGATACTTCCTGGGGGGGCAGGAGGCAGCAATGATTTTTATGACAAAGCCTACCTAACAACAACCCTCCACCGGAGACCTGGCTGGGTCTTTGTACGACCCACCTAACCATAAACCCTCCATCCTTTCCCAAACCGGCTGGGGTCCCTCTCTCTGCAAATACCTGTGACTGCCATAAACGCCCTTAAACAGCCCCCATTTACTGCCCAGCCTGCCTGCTGCTAAATGAGGGCATTTGTTTCAAATTTGCAAATACCAAAAGCGGTGGAAACCTAAGTCCACCCCTAAAATGAAATGTTCTGCATTCCTCCGAGCCCGAAGCACCACGGCTTCAAAAGCTGCGAGAGGCCCTGGCTGTTTACTCACTGGTGGGGCTATCGGGAGGGGCATTTCCCTGCTCTCTGAGGAGGCGCCTTTGATCCGGGCGGCTGGGAAGGGGACGGAGAGGGGTGCCACCCGTGCCCAGGCCAGGCTGGGTCGCCGGCGGCAGCTGCGGGGGCCTGGGAAAGTGAGTCTTGCTGGAGGCCCAAGTAGAGACTCGCCGAAAATTGCAGCCTGACGACGAAGCGAGGGGGCCTCGGCAGGGAGGGCCTCTCAGACCATCTTCAAAAGGTCCTCTGAACAAAGGTAAAGAGGGCGAGGGAAGGCGCATGAGGAGCAGCCAGCAGCACCCCAGCCTCTTACACAGAAATGAAGTGGCAAGTTCCCCACCCCAGGCCCCTCACCCCACCGAGCAACATGGGATACCTTGTCAAGGCGGGGTACGAGTGTTTACCAAATAAAAGCCTTTTGTTTTAAGGAGCCAGGTTTTCAAAAAGGAAGAGACAGAAAGAGACAGAGAGCCCCCAGGGCTGTTTCAGGGCCCAACGTCCCACTCCCCTAATGCTCCTCCAGCGGGGAGGATGGACCCCTGGGGCGGAGAAGGGGCCGATCACTGGCTGCAGAGCTGCTGGCAAGCTGGGCATTTTTTTAAATTGGTCATTTTAACAATTGGTTTA
The DNA here is from genome assembly GCF_015220235.1 of Choloepus didactylus. NCBI lineage: Eukaryota > Metazoa > Chordata > Mammalia > Pilosa > Megalonychidae > Choloepus > Choloepus didactylus. The sequence goes on from NC_051313.1 coordinate 108,631,205, forward strand.
ATCTGCTAAATTAACTAAACAGATAGAGTGATTTGCTCTTTGTAGCTGGAGCTACAAGACCAACAGCATTTCCTTTTTTTTTTTTTTCCCTTAAGGCTGCAAGACAAGGTTTTCTTTGTTTGTGATTTGTTTTGTTTTTCAGGTGGCTGGAAATGAACTTTGGATCTCAAATACCATCTTAACACCACTTCTCTAAGGACCTGCGGGCCTGAAGTACCCCTTCTCCTGCTTCTCCCAGCCAGGAAACAACTCAGCTTTGTTTTTTATTTATTATTATTATTTTTTTAATAGAGGAGCCACAGCTGAATCAAACCCCAGAGCGCCACTTTGTACCCTTCCCATGATAAGACACTGCTGTTCCCTTTTGGAACCTACGGACCAGGAGGAGGACTGAGAACTTCAGAAGCAGAAGTTCGAGCTCGGCAGGATGGCCAAGAGTTATCAACAGTCAGCCAAAGGGAGATCCGGGGCATAAAAAAGACTTGCATTTCCCAGAATGTCAGAGTCACAATCCAACCTCACTTGAACTCTCCTGAGGATTAAAAGACTTGCTCCCAAAGTCATAAATGGAAGGGAAACCTATAACCATTGTGCCCCTACTACGTGCCAAACCCAGTTCCACCAAGTGCATCTATCTACACAAAAGCAGTGAGAGGCAGCAAAGTCCACGGCCACCACAGGGATGACTCCTTTCACCACCTACGTGGTCTCCACCACACCATAACCCAGTGTACAACTCCCAGCAAGCAGCACTGGTCTGGAATGCAGCTGCAAGCTGGGGCCTGTAACTGCCCGTGACCTTCCAGAAGCATCAGATGGAGGAGACCAAGGACTCCACAGTGCATCATAAAAGCTCAAATCATGGGGATTCAGGCACAGCGTTCTGGACTCTTAGCCTGCACAGAGTCTGACCATAACTCCAGAAACCTTAAGATGTGTGCAAATCTCTGAATGGGCCCTTCAAAACCTTAACCTTGCTGTTTTGTAACAAAAAAGGGGGGATGGGGAAAACCAGCAGTCCCAAAGGCTGAGGCCCAAATGATCTCTCCATGTATGTTATCACCACCTCCCCTATGTAGAAAGAGACGAGGGATGGTCACTCCACCCGACTCTAGCGGGACTGCTTCTAAACCCATCATGAGAATTGTCTAGTCTGCAAAATCCACTCCCCAACTTTCACCTGCTCCAAGACTTCTGTGTGTAACATTTTATAGCTTCTGGTGATGACGGACACCTAAGAAAGCCTCTAGATTGAGAGCAGAGAAGACACCTGCACTCTGCTCTCAGCTCCACTACTTGCCAGCTCTACAGCCCTGAGCAGATCATACATTGTGCCTCAGTTTATCTGTCCAATACATACAAAACAAAACAAACAAACAAAACTCCTTGTCCTGCCTATTTCTGAGGCTGGTTGAGAGGATCAAATGCAGTGAAAGCATCCTGTAAACTGCAAAGCAGGGTGCAGTTGTCGGTTATTGCAGAGAAGTTTTCCTAAAGTAAACTCAATCCCTCTACCCAACTTGAAGCCTCCCTTCAGCTGTTCTTCCTTCTGTGTAAAAGAAGAAAGAGATGTTCCCCAATCATGTACAAGTCCCTCAATTACTTGAGGGCTGACCAAGCAAGCATTTCTGGCCTTCTCTTATTCAGATAATTTCTCTTTTCTCCAGTAAGAACACTTCCTCAAATCTCTCCAGAACTTACCAAATCCTTCCCATCCCCCTTTGCACCCAGGGAATTACACCCTAATACCCACATCACTACTTGATCAAGTCTAAGCACATCTTTGCCCACGCATAAGAGATTCCAGGATAAAACGCAGCCCTCGGATCAAAGTGCTCTCCCCAAAACCAAGGGTGAAGAGGACAGCTGTGAGGGGTGGCAGAAACACAGCTAGAGGTTGCCAAACAGGGTCAGAGAAGCCTCAAAGGTCAGTCACCACAGTAAGGGCCCTGTGAGGTCTTCTGTCTACAAGTTGAGGCCTGGAGAAGTGAGTGGGACTTGTCCAAGGTTTCACAAGCAATTTGGGGCAAATGTGGGTTCATGTCTCCCATCTCCCAGAAAAAAATGTGGTATGTACATCTCTGGGATACCTAGAACTTGGACATATCCTAGGACCCACCTTTGAGAACAAGGAGATACCACCTCTTTGCAGATGTAAATCAGGAATACCCACAGATTTCACCTGGGACCGTGGGAGGCCTTGGTGTCTCCAGGGAGAAGGCACGCAGGAAACAGATAATACTGAAGTTCCCTAATGAAATATGAAATTAACCTCTTCCCTGAAGACTCAGCGAGACTTCTGCTTCAATATCACATAGGCTAGAAGCCCACATCTGCAAGGCAAGAATATCCCCACAGGGGACGATACAGAAATAGGACAAGACCTCAGCAGCCAGATACACACTGTGGAGTGGGTGCCTCGGGGGCTTCTCCTAGTGTAGGTAAACAGCAGTGCCCCACCTCACTTCCGTAGGACACAGGAGCACAGTAGCGAAGGGACAGATCTGAAACCTAACACTAGAATCGAGGTTGCCAAAATCACCTTGGCCCATCAGCTACAAAACAAATAACCACTAGTTCAAGGCCTTCATTCCAACAGGACAGTCATGTATGATTGTACAGGCTGTGTACTACTCAAGATGCCTGGCCAGAGTGTCATACTGAAATACTGCCTGTGCCCCACTAGCCAAAGTCCTGTGCCCTGGTGCAGTCTGCATCCATCTGAAGGAAGAATTAGGTGTGACCTGGATTCCAGGAGTACACATGGGCAGTACCAGACTCACAGAAGCATTCTCCTTATTGTCCCCCAACTACCATCCAATGGGGACAAAAGAGAGTCAGTGTGTCTCCTGGAAGAGAGTCATTGCATTCTAGGATGGCCCTGCTGCCCTGGCCTCCTTAACCACCCCTAGGGTGAGCCCTCCATCCCTGACCACACAGCCCCTCGGGAACCTCCACATGGCATTGATAAAAGTTCCCATAGGTTACACGGAGCCACTGATTGGGGAAAACCCACAGCCATCCAGGGATGTAAGAAGTCCTTCACATCAAAGTCTTGGGTGCACACACTACAAGAAGCAGTTTGCTATCCACTCACTGGAACAACCCCTGCAGGCTAGGGGAGATGGGGGCCCCAAAACAGCACTGACCACACTCAGGAGAATCTGCTGCTGGGATAGAGGGAAGGAGAGAGCCCACCAGGAAATGCAAAATGGCTGTGCCCACATTTCTGAGCTGCTGTTGAAATACTGGGACCTATTTAGAAAATCTGTGTTTTAGAATGAGGAAATCATTTCTAAAGCTGCCAGTCAAAAGGGACTTTGTCAAGTCACACAAACCATCACAGAGACCAATAACTGGAAAGAAAGGCTTACAGGGAGAAAAAGGGTCAGAAGAGTCTCTGGGAAGAGAAGTCTTGGCTGTCCGGAGGAGCCTCTTCCCTGCGTCAGCCATCCCCACAGCTGGAGAACACTGTATCACTGCTCCATGGGGGCAGGAAAGGCAGGCATCAGCATCATCTGGTGTTTACAGATGAAGAAATGGAGGCTCAAAAAGGTTAAGTGACCTGCTCAGGGTCATGTGCCTGGGCAGCGGTTCAGCCAGGACCAGAATACAGAAAAGCGGGTGTTGCAAGATTACAAATGTTTCTTCTCTTTATCACGCATGCATGCTGTGTGATATTGGAAAAGAATCAGCCAAGTTTTCAGACCCCTAGTCCAATGCCTTCACATGGCTCTAAGTGGTCACCACTGCCTACACGTACGAGCAATGCCAAGTCCTCCTTCCCACAACCCATTCGCTCCCATGACACACATTCTGGAATGCTCTTCCGTTCTACTTAGCACTTTACCAAATGCTGTCTTGCATTATTCTTCTCCTGATTTGCATCTCCATCTTGTCTCCTGTCTGCCTCCTGCCCACCTCAGACAGCTACACCCATAGAAAACACTCTAACTCTGAACTGACTTCCTCCTAAGTACCTCCATGTTAGCACAGCCTCTCTCTCATCAACACACCTCCACTTGAGCCTGACAAATTCTCCTTACAGCTACCCAAGTGGTTTGTAAACTTGAATGTATGTAAGAATCTCCTAGCAAGCTCTTTAAAATGCAGTTTCCTTTTGAAATGTGAACTATGTAACTACATTTGTTATTAAAAAAATACAATATAGTCTAACAAATAGTAAGAAAAATAAATGCAGCTCCTGACTCCACCGCCAAAGATTCTGATGGGTGGGTCTGCAATAAGGCCCAGGAAACTAAAATTTTAACCAGGACCTCTAAAGCCAATGGTCTCTCGTCCACATTTTTGAGAAACATCAATCTACATCTTCCTAACATGGGACTCACACCTCCATCCCATAACTCAGACCTAGTTTCCAGAAGGTATGTACACGTGAAAACCAGCAAGTGCAGATCCTGTTCACCAGCATCGAACAGGAACTTGGGATGTGCAGGATACCTGGTCGATTACATTCCACTCACCTGTGCATTCCTTCAACCTCCGCTAATGCGCACAGGCAAGAGACCAGAGCCTGGCAGTCAAACACCAAGCAGCGAGAGAAGAACACGCTTATGTGTGTTGACTCTTATAACAAAGCTTTCTCCCTGCCCTATTCTGTTTTTTGTAGCATTATTGGGAGGGAAATGGCCTAAATGCAGAGAAGAAAAGAGAATGGAAAAAGTGACCTACTACAGAGAGCTTGCTCAAACCACTGATTAGCTGTGGCAGCTCCTTGGCCAGCTCCACCAAAGTGCCGGGGGGCTCAGCAGGGGCCGACTGGGCACTCAGCAGTGAACTCAGAGAACCCCAAGACAGGACTCTGACCCACCCAAGCAGGGAGTACCTCCTCACCCTCAGAAAAAAGGACCCCGCAATGGGCTGGGGCAGGAAGTGAGGAGAGAGGCAGGCAGCAGCTTGAGGACAAGGCTAGAGCCAGAGCCAGCAACCATGGTCCGCAGCCTGTAACCCTACCACGTGGCTCTGGCCAGGGGGCAGTCCCAGGACTCAGAGCAGAAAGGTTTGCTACTGAGGTTAGGGAGAGCAGAGGGAGGTCGAGGGACGCAGGCCAAGGACACCCAACCTTACTGAATGACCCTTTCTTCCATCAAGAAAACCCTGGCCCCCAACTGCTCTTGGCTCAGATATTAGAGTCTAAACCTGCCAACCTCCATCCCAGACAAGTCTCACAGAAGTTGCACTGGCTCAACCTCACTCCAAAATATTAAATGCTCCAAAGACTAGCAACACTACAAATGTCAAGGCCCAGGGGAGACGGGCCTCCCTTTGTAAACCAGATATATTCCTGAAAAGTCATCCATCAACCAAAGTTCTGCCTAACAAATCCAATTTCTCCACTGGCTTTCATTATAAAATAAGATGTACACTCCTCTAGGAATAGAGGAGGCTCCAAAGTGAACCAAGCATCACACTTAATGTTGCAAACTGTCAAGAGTCACACATTTAATGGACAAAACTCCTGACAAAAATCTAATTCAAATTAAACCTAAAGGGAAGAAATTTTTAAGTGCACACATCACACCAAAGAGTGTTTACATGAACTAAAAGTTATTTAAAGCAAATCTTCAAATGTTGTGCAAGATATCGGGCCTCAGGTTTATACTGTTTCAACAGGAAAGCTCGGTACCTTGAGTTTCTGTATCAGGAGGGATGCCTAGCTTAGGACTTCTGGAACTCTGCAGTGCACAGCAACCTCGGGGTCTTGTTAAAATTCAGATTCTGACTGATTCATGCCCCCAGAGGATGCTGGTGCTGCTTGTCTTTGTACCTTATTTTAAGTGACAAAGTTAGAGATCATCTGACCCCTACACCACTGTGGAAGGACTTCAATGCCAGTTTTTAAGCTGCAGCCTTTCAAGGCAGGTCAGCATCACAGGAGAGGCGGTTTCCTATGCCCAGAACTCCTGGAGATAGTCAGAAGCCCTGTCACATCAAAACTCAGAAAAGCCACCACTAAGAACAGACAGAAACAGAGCAAGGGGGGTCGGATCCCTTGACTGAGGTATGGGAGAGCAGGCACCACCCAGAGAAGCTGGGAAGGGCATAAAGGACCCAGGATGCAAAGAGGATGTTTAATTTTTCCTTTTGATTTCTTTTACCCTATACCCCAAAGGTTCATTCACTTTTTAAATACATATAGATAAGGGCTCATTATAAATAAGGTACTATACTGAATTGTAATAGGGCAAGCCCTTCAGTAAATTAAAATCCAACTAGGTCAAAAATATGGAAAGTGACCTTAGAGTAACAGAGTCCGGAAGTTCTAAAGGCATCCACCATCTGGCTGGAGAGAAAGGATAGCTTCAGGGAGGAAGTGGATTTGGGAATGGGCAAGAGAGAGTTGGGGGAAGGCAATGAGCACAAGAGATGAGAAAGATCAGAGAAAACCAGGTATGTTTTCAGGGATGGTAAGTAGATTGGTTGGCCTGGAATGGAGGAGTCCAGTAGGAACAAGGTGGAAAATATTTATTGTTGGGGGTGATTGTAAAGCTGGAAGGTATGTTGGAAGCACACAAATGGGGCAAGAACAAGAAACGGGCCCTTTATATATTTCATTACATTTAATCTTCAACACAACTCTAGGAAGGAAGTACCTTTACAGAAGAGGCAAACCAAGATGTCAAGAAATCTGCCCAAGGGCCTGTCGATGAGTTTGAGTCCCTGCTTTGCCAAATAGCTCATCTTCACCACCTGAGCTCTACCCACTACTCCATGCTGCCCTGAAAGCCAGGAGTTTGACCACATCTTACAGGCAATGTGGAGCCAGTGAGGTTTAAGAGGAGGGGTATGCTAAAAGCAATGTTTGGGGGTGCCTGCTTTGGTAAGTGATATTCAGAGATTACCCTTGCCTTCCCACTATACTCCCCCAAATCCCAGAAAATCCATCCCTTACAAAAGCAACTCCGAGGGTTGAATTACAGGTTGCAAAGACTTGAGGAATCTGTGGGACAGTCTACCCAGAATGTGACAACTCAGTTTCCCCAAAGAAACAAGAGCCTGAGGTAAAGAACCCAGAGAGGCGGATGATGATGGGGATGGGTAGTGACAACTGACTGTTCAGGCACTTAAGAATCACATGTTTCAAACGTCAAGCCCTCTCCTCCTCTTCCTTCACCATATTTATCACAACAGGGATCTTGAAATTTGGAAAGTTACACAGCCATTTACAGCATAATTACCCGAACTTCAAAACAGTCTAACCTACAAACCCAGAGCCCTTACCCCAGCCTTATTAACAGCGGGGTCTCGCTACAACTCCAGTTAATTGCACAGTTAAACAATGAGATGGAAAAAAAAATCTACTGTGATATATTAAAAAATCGTTGGCCCCTGAAGTCATGCCATCCAGGGGAGGGTGAGTCCCCGGATTTCACTAGAAGACAGCAGGCGCCTCAGCCTGGGCTGGAATTGTTTACAGGCTCCACACCAAGGCACATTTGGTGGAACTGATTTAAGACTCTCATTAAAATGTTGCTTTGTTGAGCGCAAGACATCCCCCCACCCCCAAGGAGATTCCAGACCTCTGTCCCAAGCCCTCAGCCTGCCCTAACTTCCCCCCACAGGACTCCACCCTCCGCTAAACCCCCGTCGCCAGATTAACACTGATTAACATCAGAGTCCTCTTCTCACGGAAAGAATTTAGGAATTTAGTATTTGTTGAACAAGAGCCCCAACTCCACCAGGATCTCCCCTTGACGCTAAAACTCTAAGCAGCAGCAGTGAAAGCAACCACATCGGGCTATACACACACCAACATCCAACCAGCCGACCCAGGGGGCCTGTGAGTAAGGGCCGCTCACCCAAATGGCTGGGCCCAAGATCCTGGCTGCGCCAAGAACCTTCCATACTTCCTCTGGGAGCAGATATGGATTCTGCTATGAGGCAATAACCACCCCACACACCACAAGGAACAGCGGGCAGCTCCAGAAATACCTCCTACAAATCCCCGAATCTCTGGAGCTTGTTCTTACCAATCTGTCCTGGGTTACAATTACCTCTCCTTTTACAATGGGGCCACCAGCACCAAAACTCCTCAACAGCTGGCAGGCCAGGAAGTTGCCAGAAAAGGCAATTACCTACAACACACACATACACCACTCTTCAAGGGAGAGAAAAAAGTGATAAGCTAGGACCAGTGAGGACCCTCACCTTAGACTGTGTGCGTGGAGGGGGGGGGGGGGCATATTTCCAGTCCAGACTGTTTGGTGCTTTCCTGAAAGGCACTTCAACACCTCACTGGTGACTCTCACTGTGACCAAGCCAGAAAATAAAGGCTGTGCTGGGGATGGGAGGGTGAAGGGGATGGGCGGAAACAGTGAATGTGTGTCGAGGGGGTCGGTGTGTGTGTGTGTCCGTCCTAGAGATGCAGGCCACACCCTCATCAAAATGCTGAAGCTCTCTGAGAAAACACAGATGAACTCTTTTTGCCGTTCTGTCGCAGAGAGATTTTCTTTCCTCCGTGAGAAGGGACAGGATGGAAATCCAGGGACAAGCAGAACAAACCCCGTCCGCACCTTTCCAAGCCGGCCATGCCCGATTTTGGCAGCGGCCTTCACACATTAGTCACCACGACAGCCTGGGACTCTCCTCTCCCAGATACGACCCTGGCAGGGAGTGGGCTCAGGGAGCGAGCCCAAGAGCTGGAGAAGGGGTGGCCCCCAATTCCTCCCTTCTTCCGCCCTCAACAGCAGGGCCATATGGGGTCCCGGCTTTGCCCAGGAACTTGGAGGAGGGAAGCCAGGAACTAACCGCCAGCGTAGGTAACAAAGATCCGCGCTCTGCGCGCCCCATGTCGGTCCGGCGTCGGGCCCCAGCCCGGCCTCCCTCACCTGGGCTAAGAGCCCTGACGGGGGGACTCTTTCTCCCGCCCCCCACCCTGGAGGCGGGGAGTAATCGTGTCTCCCCCGAAAAGAAACTCTCCACCAGGGCCCGGGAGCCTACAACTTCCAAGCAAACTCTCCCGTAAGGCCGGGAAAACTCTGGAGCCTGGAAACGCGCGGCCCGGGTCGAGTCCGCCGGGGTTTCGCCAGCCTCCGGTCCCCCCGGTCCTGCGCCCTTCCGCCGAGACCTCGCAGGCTCAGAGAGCCTTTTCACCACTCCAGGGTTTCTTCCCCCGCTCCGGCTGCCCAAACCCACCTCCCCGGCTGCCCCTTTTGCCCGCGGAGCTCCCGCGTTTCCCGAGCCCCGCTTCCCCAGCTCGCCAGGACTCACCGCCGAGCAGCGGCAGCAGCAGGACGCTGAAAGGAGGCAGCCGACGGGGGCTGCCCGGGGCTCCCCGCACAGCTCCCATTGCCGGAGGCTCGGGAACAAGGGCCGGAGAGCGCACGGCAGGCTAGCGGACTGCGCTCCGCGGCGGACTCAGTTGGCCGAGCGCACCGGAGCGCGGGCTCCGCTGCAGTAGCAGCAGCCGGAGCCCCAGCCAGAGGCGTCCCGAGTCGGAGCCGCGCGCGCCGCCGCCGCCGCCGCCTCCAAGCCCCGCCCCGCGACGCCCCCTCCCCGCCGGCCTCCGCACGGCGCCCCGCCCCTCAGACGCCCCCTCCTCGCCGCGGCGGGGAGGAGCTTGTTTTTTGGGAGGGGGATGGCGAGAGGTCTGGGAAGGATGGGAGATAGAGGGAAGGGAGCACCCCGGAGTGCGGGGGACCGGAGCAAAGTGGGGGAGTCTGGGTTGTGCCCACCGCCTGCAGGCTGCAGGGACCGAGGGGAATGTAAGTGACTTTTGTGATTCCGTGGCCCCTGGGAGAGGTGGACAATTATGGGCCTTCCTGGGGCCTCCGACCAGCATTTCCCTAGAATTCTTCACGGGAGGAGAGGGTGGTCTCAGGCCCACTCTCCAGCAACCCGAAATCCCGAGGGAAACCTGTAACAGCAGGGTGTCCTTGTGTCCCCAAGCAGGGTAACCCTGAGATACTGTGCAGCCCCAAGGACAGCTGTAGCCTGGAGCAGGAAGGAGTGCATGGCTGGGGTCTGGTTTGGCTCTGGACCAATCTGAACCCAAAGGTAGAAACAGACTGGGCTCTGAACGCCCTGCGGAAGGCTGTTAAACTGACAAATTCATCCCAAGTCCATCTCCAGGCAGTCTGGGCTGTGTCAGGGCATGGCCAAGTCTCCAGCTGTGGGGAGGCCCAGCAGAACGCTAGTTCAGGCACCCCTCCCCACCCCCAGCACCACCACCCCCACATTCTTTCTTTGTTGTGAAAGCAGCAAGGGGTGTAGGAGGCGGGTCAGGAGGAGTCAAGCTTTGGAAGATGGGCCCCAGCTGCTGCTCAGAGCTCAGAGGGGATGGATAGTGCCTCATCCCCCACTCTAGCTCCGGAGGGCCCCCCAGGCCTGCTTAGACCTCCCTTCCCCCAAGCAGCTGGGAGGAGGAAAGGCAACCACAGAGGGCCCCACAGGCCAGGAACAGTGGCGCCAGGACTCCAGGGTCTGGCCACATGGCCACCACATGTCCCCAACAACCCAGTTCACAGCACCTTCTCCTTGGGTTGTGGGCCTCCTCCCCCATCCCCCAGATGCCTTCCTGCAGGCTCTGCTGGACAGGATACAAACGGGAAAGGAAGAGAGGAGAGATCCAAGAATCAACACTCCTCCTGTTGCCCCATCCATCACTGCCCCTCCTGGTTTTTCTGTGAAGGGCCCCAACATAACCCCTGCTTCCTACCCTCTTCAATCAGGACTCAACTGGCAGAATGGTTACCTGATTCTTTTATTTAAGTGAAATACATGGACCTGAAGTGAGGCAGCTGAGGGGAACAAGAGGCCAGGGCAAGGGGGCTTGGTTGCTCAGCCCCCAAAACCTGTGACAGAGAAACCAACAGCAGGCTGCATTTCTGAGGTGTATACCTGCTTCTTACCCGCCTTGGGGGCCTCAGAGCTAGCAACTCTAGAGGACCACAGGGTGGGGAGAGGGTGTCCTGAGAGTCCTTCCTGAGGAGGGAGCAGAGACCCTAAGGGCAGCAGCAATCCCCTGGTTAAGCTGCTCCCCCTTCACTGTCCCACCTTGGGGTGGGGAAGAGCCAGGAGCAATGGGGAATGCTGTGGAGGGACCCAGCAGGCCTGGGGAATGGATTGAATGTCAGCTGCTAGAAGACAGGTTCATGGTACTGGCACTGAGGCCCCGAGAGACCTGAAATAGACAACATCTGCACATCAGCCCAGGGACCTCAGTCTCCCGAAGAATGTTCCCTGGAGTCCATTTATTTCATGGCTGCAGTCTATCTCTGAACCTAGGATTGAGCCTGTATAACTTCAGCCCCAAGCTCTGGGACTTTGTTTAGACTCTGCTAGAATGTTCCTGGAGGTCAGAATCTAATGGAGAAAATACCTGGAAAAGTCTTGTGAGTGCTGGCATATACTCTGAATGTGCTGATGCAAGTGGTCATTCCCCATTAAAATGCCCTTAGTGTTCTCTCAAATGGAGAGTATTTTTTTTTCTTTTTCCCTTCTCATCCACTACTTAGTTCCCAAGGTAAGAAGTATGGTGGCAGCAGGAGGAAGAGCAATTAGTACGAATCATTCTTGACTTATTCGTAATTCCAAAAAACAGTCTAGAGACTGTCAATCGCTATTCCTCTCTTGATTAACTTATTTGCTACTAACTCTGACCTGAAACTGTCCCCCCAATAAGCTGTCTGCCTGATTCCTGATGACTCCAAGCCCCTGGCTGGAGTCTTCATCCCAGATGACTCTCCCCATCTCCCCTAACTCCCACAGGGTTTGTCTGCTGTTTTCCTTTCTGTCTCATCCACCAATATGCTCCCAAGCACTGCTCTCACCTGGAGGGGTGCTGCACTGGGTTGGTTCAGATAGTTTAAGGAGGCTGCCCGCTTCATGTTGCTGCTACAATGGAAAAAGAAAAATTGAGAACTCTCCTCTTGAGTGGCCCTAAAGATGCACGCCTCTTTGGTACTGTCACCCAAGGCACAGCCTCCCACCATCCCCCACACCCATACACACACTCTCTTCATCAGTAACCAGGATCTCCTCTGAAACCCTCATTCCCCCACCTGGTGTCACTAGATTACCTGAACTTTTATCTCCACGGCATCCCTGACCTACCCCATGGAGAGACCCAAGGCACTTCTCCAGAGATCTGGGGCCAAGAGGAGTTGGAAGCAAGGGCTTACTTGCCTGCTTTGCCATATCTCAACCTCACTGCGTACCTGGAGGGCCGGGGCTCGTTGCCCTGAAGCTTCCTCACTAGGAGCTCACTGCTTCGACGAAGCACGTCCCGGATCTTGCCCAGAGAACCACTCCTTTGTAGGGTCCCACTGCCATCCTGTGGGGGAGGGATGGGCAACTAAAGAAACCTCATGCAGACTGGCTTCTAAGTCTACTTCTGCCTTTTATTGAAAACAAGAGCCTTGTCAAAAGCAGGCTCCCAGACATCGCCCCAATAGGAAAGGGTTTTAACAGGACAAAATGGGGATCACATGCCCTCAAATCCTGCATGAGCCTGGAGAAAGAAGACAGGCTCAAAGCCTCTCAGTGCCAGTAGCAAGAGTGGGCAGGAGAGATCAAGGGACAATGATCAGACTTACCCCTGACCATTCCACAGCCACAGAGGCATCTTCACCTCCCTCAAATTTCACGCTGCCCCCAGGACCCTCCTGGGAGGTCCTTCCACCGTCACCCTCACCAAGCAGCTCTGCCACCTTGGTCTGGCTGATGGGGTCAGTGCCCTGGAAGGCAACAGAAGGAGTTGGGACTTCCCACCCTTTAACTCCTCAGGATGGGGTTCTCAAACTGTTTGACCATCAGCTACTGCAAGGAAAACATTTTACCTTGTGATGTCCCAGTATATACATACTGGAACACCTTTACTATTTGTAATGTATTTGATATATACAGATATGTATACATTTTTAGCCATGACCTATACTGAATTGATTTCATGACCCACTAATGAGTTAAGACCCATAATTTGAGAAACTCTGACTTAGGGCTCCCCTCAACCCCCTCACCCACACCACCTATGCCTCTCCTAAATAGATTCTTCAAAGTTCAGCTTGTGAAAGGGCAGGGCTTCCCCTTTAATATTCCCATTTAGTGAAGTAAATCTTGAACCTGCAGTCCTGTTCGCAAAGGACAGATGGGGGTGGTGTGTAAGAAGACTGTTAAAAACAAGCATAAGGAGAGGACTGTGGGAAGATGGTAGAGTAGGAAGCTTCAGGAGTCAGTCCCTCTGTGCTGGTTTGGATGTATTATATCCCCCAAAACGCCATTATCTTTGATGCAGTTTTGTGTGGGCAGGAAACACATTGGTGTTGATTGGTTTGATGATTTTTGATTGATGTTTCCGTGGAGATGTGATCACTCAACTGTGGGCGAGATCCTTCACTGGATAATTTCCATGGAGGTGTGGCCCCGCCCATTCAGTATGGGCCTTGATTAGTTTACTGGGGCACTATATAAGCTCAGACAGGAGTGAGCTTGCTACAGCCAAGAGGGACATTTTGAAGAATGCATGGAAGCTAAGAGAGGAGCTGAAGCTTACAGAGACATTTTGGAGATGGCCTTTGAAAGCAGACTTTTGCTCCAGAAAAGCTAAGAGAGGACAAATGCCCCCAAGAGCAACTGAGAGTGAAATTTTGGAGAGAAGCTGAAGCCTAGAGAGGAACGTCCTGGGAGACAGCCATTTTGAACTCTGGAGCAGAAGCCAAACATGTGCCTTCCCAGCTAACAGAGGTTTTCCGGATGCCATTGGCCATCCTTCAGTGAAGGTACCCCTTTACCTTGGACACTTTATGGCCTTAAGACTGTAACTTTGTAACCAAATAAACCACCTTATAAAAGCCAATCCATCTCTTGTGTTTCGCATTCTGGCAGCATTGGCAAACTAAAACACCCTCCACCAAAACAACTATTGAACTGGTAGGAACTGTCTGAATCAACTATTTTGAAACTCTGAAGACTAGTGTTACACAGTTCAGCATCCAGGGAAGAGCTTAAGGAAGAAGCTAGTAAGTTGCAGTAAATACTGGTGAATTTCACCCTTCTTGTGGTGGTTACCATCTGTCATCCCCCAACTCCATGGCAGGCAGCAGTGAGGACTGCAGCCCTGGCTCCTGGTACAACTTGCTGGTGCCAGGGTGGGCTGCCTAGGCATCCAAAATCCAAGGGGTGGAGGGGCTGTGCATGGTCTGATCACTGATCACTGCTTTACATCAGCTACTTTAGATAGCTGGGGGACTGACACTGAGCATGGCCATTACTCCAACACCTCCCCCACCCCCAAGGTAAAAATGGCAGAGGACTCTTAAAGAGGCAGTACTCTTCCCCCCCCCCCCTTTTCTTTCCATTCCCCATTTGGGAGAAAAAATAGTTTGGAAAAAACGCAAACTGATGACTCTAGCTCTCAACAACAACAACTACAAAATATACCTAGCACTCCCAGAAGAGTGGGAGGACTAGATTTCCAAAGCAAAACATAATATTCAGAATGTCTGGTTATCAACAAAAAAAATTCAAAAACACACAGAGACAGGGAGATATGTCCCATTCACAGGAAAAAAAGAACTTAACAGAAACCATCCCTGAGGAAGCTCATACACTGCAACTATTAGTCAAAGGCTAATCAACTGTCTTAAATAAGTTCAATGAACTAAAGGAATCCATATACAACGAACTAAAGGAAATTAAGAAAATGTTGTCTGAGCAAAATCAAGAGCTGGAAATTATAAAAAAGGAACCGAACAGAAAATGTGGAGTTGAAAAGTATAGTAATTGAAATGAAAAAATCAGATGGATTCAACAGCAGATTTGAATAGGCAGAAGAAAGGACCAGTGAACTTGAAGATGAGGCAATTAAAATTACCCAGTGGGAAGAGCAGAAAGAAAAGATAATGATGAAAAAGGAATGAGCCTGAGGGACCTGTGAGACACCATCAAGTATACCAACAAAGGCAACATTGGAGTCCCAAAAGAACGAGAGAGAGAGAAAGGAGCAGAAAATGTATTTGAAGAAATAATGGCCAAAAACTTCCAAAATCCGATGAAAGACATGAATATACACATCCAAGAAACTCAACAAACACCATGCAGGAAAGACTCTAAGAGATCTAACCAAGCCAGATTATAGTGAAATTGTCAAAATCCAAAGACAAAGAGAAGATTTTGAAAGGAGCAAGAGAGAAGCGGCTTTCCACATACAAGGAATCCCCAATAATATTAATAGCAGATTTCTCATCAGAAACCATGGAGGCCAGAAAACAGTAGGATGGCATATTTAAAGTCCTTAAATTAAAGAACAAAAACAACAACAACAAAAAAAACTGTCAACCAAGAATTCTATACCCAGAAAAATTATCTTTCAAAAAATGAAGGAGACTCTCCTCTATGTGGGATGTGACTTTCAGAGGTACAAGTCTCCTTGGAAGTGTGGGACTATGACTCCCAGGGATGAGTCTGGCCCTGGCATCATGGGATTGACAATGCCTTCTTGACCAAAAGGGGGGAAAGAAATACAACAAAATAAGGTTTCAGTGGGTAAGAGATTTCAAATAGAGTTAAGAGGTCATTTTGGAGATTACTCTTATGCAAGCTTCATCCAGATAATGCAAATTGCCATGGTATACCAAGTCCCAACCAACAGTATTCCTGAAAACCCTAAAGAAAACCCAGGGCTCTATCTAAGACTCTATAAAAGTTTTACTTACTAAGGTTATTTTTCAGAAACTTAAAGCCTCCAGACTGTTGCTATGCCAGATAAGCCGTGACACTTAGAGGTACCAGTCTCTCCCAGAACATCAACCACTTGCATTCTCCTATCCCTTACTGTCAATACCCCTTTTCAACATGAAGAAGTTACAATGGTCACTGTCCAAATATCCCTGAAGATTGAGAGAATGCTCAAATGAGAGGGACAAGTTGTAACAGAGAAGTTAGGATTCAACAAATGATTATGACTACTGACTCATTATATAGATATTTGTTTTTAGTTTCTAGAGTATTAGAACAGCCCAAGGAAATATCTCAAATTGTGGAACTGTAACACATAGCATACTTTGATATTTGCTCTATAAACTACTTGTTAAACTGTGCTTCGAAAATTATCCCTTTTCTGCATATATGTTATATTTCACAATAAAAAAATGTTTTTAAAAAATGAGGAAGAGATTAAGACATTTACAGAGAAACAAAAGCTGGAGGAGTTAATTGCCAGAAGACCTGACCTACAAGAAATGTTAAAGGGAGTCCTTCAGGCTAAAATAAAAGGACACTAGACAGTAGCTTGAAGCCATAAGAGAAATAAAGAACACTGGTAAAGGTAACTATACAGGTAAGTATAAAATCCTGTATTATTGTACTTTTGTTTTATAACTGCTTTTTCCTGCCTATATGGATTAACAGATAAATATGTAAAATAACATTTTAAATCTATGATTTGTACATACAATATAACTATGTAATCTGAACCAATAAAAATATAAAGGGGGGAACAGAGATACATAGAAATAGAGTTTGTATACTACTGAATCTAGGTTGGTACTAATTGAACTAGGTTGTTATTAGTTTAAGACCATATATCTGATAAGGGTTTAATGTCAAGAATATATAAACAACTCCTACAACTCAACAACAAAAAGACAAACAACTCAATTAAAAAATGGGCCAAGGATGTGAATAGACATTCTCCAAAGAAGATATTCAAATGGCCGGTAAGTATATGAGAAGATGCTCAATATCATTAACCATTAAAGAAATGCAAATTGATACTATGATGGATACCACTTCATACCTACTGGGATGGCTATTATTTTTAAAAGACTGAAAATAAGTGTTAATGAGGGTGTGGAGAAATAGGAACCCTCATACATTGCTGGTGAGAATGTAAAATGATGCAGGCACTATGGAAAACCTTTTGGCAGTTCCTCAGAAAGTTAAACATAGAATTACCATAGGACTCAGCAATTCTACTCCTAGATATATACCCCAAAGACTTGAAAGCAGTGACTCAGATATCTGTACACCAGTGTTCATTACAGCGTTATTCGCAATAGCCAAAAGGTAGAAGCAACCCAAATGTCCATCAACAGATGAATGGACAGACAAAATGTGGTATTTCCACAAAATGGAATATTATTTAGCTGTTAAAAGAAGTGAAGTCACTTCCTTTTTCCAGTATAAGGACAGATGAGTAGAAAAAAATGGGGACAAAAAGTGAATGACTAATAGAAGGGGGTAGGGGGTATGGGATGTTTTAGGTGTTCTTTTTTACTTTCATTTTTATTTTATTTTATTTTATCTTTGGAGTAATGAATGTGTTCAAGGGCTGATTGTGGTGATGAATGCACAACTATATGATGATACTGTAAACAACTGATTGTACAGTGTGGATGACTGTATGGTATGTGAATATATCCCAATAAAATTTCAGGGGGGAAAAAGCAGCATAAAATCATTAAAAAACAAGGTGAAAAGGGAAAAGAAAGAAAAGAAGTGAAGTGCTGATACATGCTACAACATAGATGAACCTTGAAGACATCATGTTGTGTGAAATCAGCCAGACATAAAAGGACAAATACTGTATGATTTCTCTTATAAGAAATACTTAGTCAATTCATAGAGACAGAGAGAAAAACAGTGGTTACCAGGGGTTGGGGCAGAGTGGAATGAGATGGTGAAAATAGTCTGGAAATAGTGGTGAAAGTTACACAGCACTGTCAATGAACTTAATGTCATAGAACTGTCCACTTAAAACAGTTAAGATGATTTTTATGTTTTGTCTAAGTTACCACAATTAAAAAAAGGCATATGCTATGCCACGTCAGAAAGAGGAAGTTAGTTTTTAAAATATTGTGATGAAAAATGTGTAAGAAAACAGTCAATCTCCAAAAAAAAAACAAGCATAAGACTGCCTTGCTTTCCTGTCCCTCCTGCCCTCCTTATCAGCCTCTCCTCTTATTCTTGGGAGCCTCCCAAGGAGCCTCAGTGGTCCCCCATTCCCTTGGGCCCTTCCTTCCCCTGATATCCTTCCCCTCTGGGTCTCTGACCTGTTTCCGGGAACGAAGGGCACATTCCTCCAGGGTCTCAGCTGCCTCCAGCTTTCCCTGACGCCTATACAGAGCTCCTAGGTTCCTCAGAGTAGTGTTCACTGTGGGGCTGAGACCAGGAAAGGAAGAGAGGATGGGTTCAGAACAGGAAGCAGGAGAGAGAGGGTGCAGAGCTTAGACCCCAGAAGGCCAGAGGGAAGAAGGGAAAAGGTCCAGGAGGGGGGGATCAGGGTGTGGATGGTGGGCTCAGAGGAAAAGCTGGCTTCTAAGTGGCAGCAGCTCACCTGCTCACTTTGCAGGCCTTGTACCAGCCTCCATACTCAGCATAGGGTGTGCCACCGTCACGATGCTGGCTCTGCAGGACAACAGATGGGCAAGGGTGCCAGAGATGAGAGGATCAAGGAGCTGGGGCACAAGGTGGCAGGGAGGTAGGGTGTAGGCTGGGCTGGGAGGGCGCCATGCATTGGGGGCTGGTGCTCAGATGGGAAGTGAGGGGCTGGCTTAGTGCAAGGAGTAACATAGAGTCCCAGTAGCCTCAGGCTCCCAGGCTGGGCCCTCCACTTACTTTGCTCATTTCTTCCCGCTCCTCTGCATGCATCCAGATGGGCTTGTGGTCATCTGGGGGTGATACATGGGGTGGGGTGGGGAGGTTAGAGAACTGAGATGGACATTATGAGGGGAGCCAAGGCCCAGAGACCGACAGGGCTGGACTAAAGAGGTCCGGCTCCCCCTGGAAATCACTGTGGCCAACCCCCACCTTTTGTCTGCCTTTCCCTTCCTCCCTGCAGCCCCCTCCCCCAGGCCCTTACCACTCACCATCCACAGATCCAAACTCCTGCACATGAGCACGGGTCAGGATCTCTTTGTATAGTGTCTCAGCCTCAGCATATTTGCCCTGTTTCAGGTAACAGGAAGCCTGGAAGGCAGGAAGGCAAAAACACAGGAGCAAGAGATGGAGACGGTCTTAGCCAGGCTAAAGGATTTCCACTTCTTGACCTCTTTATGACTTTGCCCTGAGAGCCTCCTTACACCCCCTGTTCTAGCTGCAGGATCAACGGTATTCCCACTCCACCCCCAAGGGGTTATGGAACTTCTGCCCTCCCACTGGAATGAAGCAGACCCCTCACTCCTAAAGGCAGCCCCAGAGATGGGCATAAAGGGGAAGACGGTAGTATACCAGACTATGATGCTTTCAATTCCAGGACCCCTCTTTCCACCCAGTTTGCCCCCTCCTCCCTTACCAGGTTGTTCTTGGTCCGGGCTACGTTAGGGTTGTCTGGCCCTAGCCGCCCCTCATAGATGGCCAGCGCCCGCTGGTAATAGCGCTCCACGGCCTCATACTTGCCCTGATTCTGGCATAACAGGGCCAGATTGTTCAGCTGCTTGGCTACATCTGGGTGGTCAATGCCCAGGACCTGGTGGGAAGCAAAGGAGCCAACAAATGGCTATGTTCGTGTGTCTGTGTGCACTCATGCATGCACATGTGGGGAGGACAGGGAAAGGAATGATGGAAGCAGGAACAAGGCAGAGAAAGGGAGATGATATTTAAAAAAAGAGAGAGAGACAGTTGAGGGAGAAGGGTAGACCAGAAGGAGAGACGATGGAGAAGGGGTCACAGTGACAAAAAAAGAAGAGAGAGTGCGTGGGCACCTTTTCTCTAATCTCTAATGCACGCTGGCATAGTGGTTCCGCCTCCTTGTATTTGCCCCTTTTTCCATAGAGCACAGCCAGATTGTTGAGTGTGGCAGCCACCTACAAAGAGAGACTTGTCCCCATCAGATGCTGATGCCTGCAAAGGACCTACAAGGATCTGACACCAGGCAGGTTCCCCATGTTGCACAACCCCAAGGGGCTGGGGGATGGGGAAACTGCTGAATAAGATAGGTCTGAGGTTCACTATGGGGGTGTTATCGCCCCCTAGAGGGATTTGTGAAAATTTCTGGGGGTGTTTTTTGTTTGTCATGAAGATTGGGGGTACTACTACCTTTGGGGAAGTAAGAATGCTACAGATGTTCTACATGTGTGGGACAGCTCTGCCAACTTTTAAATGCCCTGCCAGACATTCAGACACTGAATGAATGCTTTGACATTTGGTGGGACATCAAGATAGGAGTTACATTTTCTGCGATCATCCCTGCCTATCATATGTCATAACGTAGGGAATTATTTTCATACAATTAGCTCATTTTTTAAAATACCCTATTTATCATTTTCTCCTCTTTGACAATCTATCATTTGTCTTGGTATCCTATCCCTTCTTAAGGTTATTTCTTTCTTTCTCTTATATCATATACAAATAAACTTGGCCGGCAATAACTTATTTTAACACTGGCTTTTAATCTAGTTCCATCTATGCTTCTGCTCTTTCATTTTTTTAATACTGCTTATATGGAATGGCTTCTTGTCTTCTTCTAAATTAAAGTATATTCATTATATATAACACTTTATATATGCTCTCTAACATAGTTGTACTCAATATTATTTTACTGTAAATTACTTTTCTTATTTCTCTTTTATATTAATTAGGGTATACTATTGACTTTTTTGGACATTTTATGTGTAGGTAGGTTATATTATCTATGAATTAAATATCAGGAAAATATACATCATAAAAGGGTCATTGGGTCTCAGAGAGTTGAGAACCACTGCGATCAGTGCCTGGGAGAAAGGAGTCCTCTTGCCTTGTTCCCTGAACACCCCTAGGGAGGGGTCAAGAGAGCATGGGGAAGAAAGCAGGGAATACTGACCGCAGGGTGGTCCCGGCCCAAGGTGTTCTCCCGGATGCTGAGGGCATCATTCAGCAGGTGGGCAGCTTCCTTATACTTATTCTGGTCCCTGGAAGAGGACAAAACAGATACAAGTTGCCTTGAACTCTGCCTTCAAGCCATTGCACTCCTTCCCTTCTTTGGGGAGTTGAGGTACATTTAGGCCCTGGAGACCTCATTTCCTTAGTAAGGAAGCCTAGTGTAGACAGTGAGGGAGGTTCACCAGGATGTAGAGCAATGCAACCCAGGATGAAGCCCCAGGTTATAGGAAGCAAGAGACAGAGAGAGCGAGAGACCCTCCCCAAAGGAGAGACTAAAGACGCAAAGAGCCTGAATGGTGAGCATTCCCTGAGGTGAAGGACACTGGTATAGTAAAAGGGAGAGTTCTAGTACATGAGAAAACACTTTAGTGGATAATATCTGGGAGGCCCAGCAGGGAGAAGAGGTACCCCGTGGAGAAAAAGAATGATGGAAGCCAAAGGACGGTTAAGGTGGGAATCCGGAGGAAGATTCCTGGCAATGGAGGCGGAGGGCAGTATTCACCGATACACCAAGGCAAGGATGTTGAGCATAGTAGCGACATCTGGGTGGCCACGGCCGGACGTACGCTCCAGGTCCTCTAGCGCCTGCTTGCAGAGTGGCACAGCCACCTCATAGCGACCCTGGGCTGCATACTGGATCACTAGGTTGTGCAGTGTCCGCAACCTTGCTGGGATCTCATATCCGCCCTGCTGGGCTGCTGCAGTGCCCTGGCCACGGGACACTAAGCCATCCCCCAAAAGGAACAGAAGACTGTCTCAAAGGACTCTTCCCTTCCATTTGCTGCCTGCCCTCCCCACCCCCACCCCAGGTCCTGTTCCCATGCCTGCATCCAACCCCCGACCACCTACCAGCCCCGGTCCCCACTCCATCTCCAGAGGAAATGGAGAACCTATTTCTGGATGGGGAGTATTCTGTATCCAGGGTGGACCACAGCTGGCACCAGCCTCCTGCTGCCCCTCTTCACCCTCCAACTCCAGAAGCAGACTCACAGCCATTGCTGGGGTCCTCTTCCTCCTCATTAGGGAAGAGGTCATCCAGGGAATCCTTTGTGGCGTCACCCTCCTTCTCCTCCTGGCAAGGAAGAAGCAGCATGTCAGGGCCAAGATATCCCCCAACAGCCTCTTCAGGAAGCCTTCTAAGCCATGGAAGGCCGGCATCTGGCCCAGATAACTTTAAACCTCTCTTGTTGCAAAACTCAGAGATGCTTCGGCCAAAATCTCATGACTTTCCCTTCCTTTTATATCCGGAAAGCTTCCTCCCAACTACTCTCATCCTCTAATCCCCCCTCCCTCCTCCTCAACTCTTGTAATTATAGCCCTGTGCCGAGCCCTGTGTGTTTACACTGATTACATGCCTGTCATGTCTCTCGGAGGGCAGGGAGTATGTGTGTCTGACCTTATTGACACGTACCCAAAGTCTCTAGCTCAGCCCTGTGCCCCTCACCTGCCACTACTCACTATGGACTTAGTGCCCACCCGTCACTGTCTAACCTACTTTCCACATTGGGCGAATCTGCTTCCCCCACCAGGAATTTCAGCCATGTACAAACACCTTAAACCAGCCTGCCCAGTCCACCAATCTGTGTCCTATGCAAGTCATCTCCTCACTGGATGTACCCGGGAGCCTTGTCTGTGACTTGCCATTCCCCCAACACTTTTCTAGAAAGCTCTGCCCTCCCCTCACCACCCATCAAAATCCATCCCAACTCCTAACCCATTCAAATTAAAAATCCAACCCAAATTCTACTTATTCTTGTCCCTCACCTCCTCTGTGAATCCTTCTCAGACCATTCCAGCCCTCAGGGACCTAGCTCCTTTATCTCCTTGGAATTCCTGCCACACTGACTAGATGCCTCATCCAACACTGAGCATTTGTTGCCCTGCATTGTCACATGTAACACAGCTTTGTCCCTGCATCTAAATTACACAGCACAAGAGGGCAGGAATTCTCTTTTATAGTTCTTTACATCTCCCCATGCACATCTTCTTGCATCGCATAAGGCACTGAGCTATATAAATGGCTGTTGAGTGAGGGTTAAATTTCATACATTTTGAGAGCAAACTTTAGGAGGGTCTTGCTCAACTGGACTATGCTTTCCCTAATTGTAGTACTTAGGCTTCCGGATTCAAGTTGTCCAGGTGCTTGTCTGACTCTAACTTCTGCTCCCAGAAACCTATAATTGTGAGAGCAGGAACTATGGCTGCCTCACTCACTGTTGCATCTCCAGCATAGTACACAGGGCCCACTACCTAGTAGACATTTAGTAGATTGAATGAGTGAACACTGTTTCCCCCTTTCTGTCACGTCAGGACTGACAGAGGAATTCTGCCAGATGGGGACAGGTTGGGTAGAGCTGCTGGCCCCCTCAGATGATGAGTCAACTTCCTCCACATTTGTGGTGACTCTCAGTTGCCCACTCCCAGTCAGCCCTGCCTGCTCACCGTGCTGTGCCCATCCTCGTCATACTGCCGCAGCTGCCCCAGGAACTCCAAGTGCTTCTTTTCCTCCTCCAGCTGAGCCACGGCCTGTTCACTGCGCTGCAGCCGCTGCTGGGTGCCTGCCAGCTCATCCCGAAGCCACTGGTTCTCCTGGCACAGCCTCCGCACCTGTGCTCGCAGCTTCTGTTTCTCTGACTCCACTGTGCTCAGATGGCTGGCTAGAGCCAGCATCACCTAGGTGGGCCCATCTAGTGAGCTCCAGACTCAAAACGGGAGTGCTCGGGGGTAAGCAGGAGGGGAGCCTACTGAGAGGCAGCAAGACTGGCAGCGGCACAAAAGGGCTAGGAGATACAGATCATGCCAGGGGTGGGTAGCAACGGCCCTAATTTCAACATATACCCTGAATCCAATTTCTCGCCACCTCCACTGCCACCACCCTGGACCAGCTTGTATTATTTGTCTCTCCCAACTCCATTGTAAGATATAAGACAGTAAAGATTTTTGGTTGTTGGGTTCCTTGATATATTTCCAGTCCCCGGAAAGTGCCTGATGTGTAGGAGAAGCTTAACAAATATTTACTGAATTAATGAATGAATGAATGCAGGCTTCCAGGATAAAGGGATCCCAATTGGCCCCAAACCTCTCATCTAACTCCTGCTCCCCTCTCCTCCTTGGTCCACTTCGCATCACCTCCACCATCTTACCTGGGCCTCACTTAGCCCCAGCTCAATATTTTCCATGGAGCGGCGCAGCTGCCGGGCCTTCTCATGCACCAGCCCTTCCTCATGGCCTCCCTGCTGCAAACACTCGATGGTTTGGGATAAGCTTTGCAGCACAGCCTGGTGTTCACTGTGCAGGGCCTCCAGCCCCTGGGTCACCAGCCGAGTGCTCCCCAGGATCTCCTCCTGGCTCAGCCGGTGCCCTGCAGGCTCATCCCGCTGCCCCAACACCAGGCCCGACATCCTTGCCAGGGGGGTCCTTGCCTGGGCTGGGGAAAAATAACAGAATTCAGCTGGGGCAACGGAGAGCAAAAGAAGGTCCAAGTGCAAGCACAAGAGAGTATGGGTGACCCTGTAGCTTAGTTGAGGGGAGAGAGACCAAAGGGGAGAGAGCCTACAACACTAATCACAAAGCTATGGATGTGGGCAAAGAGTTAGGGAGAGGAATTGAGTTGAACAGAGAAGAAAGACTAGAAGGAACAAAGGTGCTTAGAACTAGCAGAAGGATTAAGGACTTACAAACATTACAGAAAGGGAGTTGGAGAGAGCTTGGGTCAGGAAAAGGAATCAGCAGGCAAAAGAAAGCATTACGGGATTAACATTGGGCGTTTGGGAGGGCTGCAAAGAAAATAGGGTTAGAATAGACAGGATATAACCAGAAAAAGTGCCGAGATTTTGATAAAAGGGAAAGAATAGATTTCAAAGTTAAATCATGGAAGAACATAAAAAGAAGAAAACAGGAGCCTTCATATCTCAGGACCCAGGGGAGAGGACCCTGGAAGGTTCAAGGTATTCAGGCTATGTCAACCATGCAGCAAGACCCAGCATCTCCAAACTTGGTCAGCTCTGTATCTTTCCCCACTAGCCTCAAACCCATACTTCCCACCTTCTCAAAAGGGTCTTGTTTCTCAGCTTTGAAGTCCTCTTACCTGTATACAGAACAAAGTCCTTTGCTGCGGAGCTCAGGTCCAAGCCCGGAAGAAACTGCTCAGCAGCCAGGGATTCAGAAGGACCTGCCCTGCCCAAAGTCCAGAAGTCCAGGGTTCCCGCCCCCTCTCTCACCATTCACAGCCACCCAGAGGACACGGCATAGAGCCCCTCCCAGGACAAACACGTTCCCGTTGCCTACAGGTCTTTAAACACAACAGTGTCCTTCCTCGTTCCCCAAGCCAGCCTCCCACCCCAGCCCTAGGGAACTACTTTCTCCCAAGAAGGGAGCGAGGGAGAGATGTGATCAGAGACTTAAGGAGAGGGGTGTATCTGGGAAAGGGTGAGGAGGAAGACCTGCTCACTCCTGGCCCCACCACTTCCATGGCTTTGTTCCCCAGAGGCCAAGTTGGAGGAACTCCCAGGTCTCTGTCACAACCACCTACTAACAGACTCAGAAGAGTCACCTTAGGGTGCCTCCCAGTTGCCTGACGAATGGCAGGTCTGCTGAGCAGCTGCGGGATCACAGGGAAACGGGGAGCTGGGAATTGGTCTCCCGGGCTTGGCAATGGGGTTGAAGAGTGTCCCAGACTGTTGACCTGCCCTAGGGCCCAGGGTGGGGGGTCACAGGAGGTGGGTGGGGGCGGGGAGGAGTTAGAGTGAATGACCGAGGCCGCGGGCAAAGACCCCGCGGCCAGACGATCCCGAGGTCAGTGAGTGAGTTCGTCGCTCAGGGGGCGGGGCAGGTCGTCTGTCTGTCTGTCTGGATGCCGAGGGGCGGGGAAGAATGCGGTGGGCGGAGTTTTGGAGTCGGTGTGGAGTCGTGTGAGGTCGGTCGGAGGGGAGTTGTTCATCTGTCCAGAAGTGCGGGAATATGGGGTGGCGTGGCCCTCCACACTGTGCCCAAGAGATACCTCCAAGACTCACCCGCAGTCTCTCGGTCTGGCTGCCGCCCTTGCCGGTACTGCCCCTTTAAATCCATCATGGCTGCCGCTCGAGGCAATTGTTTTGACGGCTCCGAGGGGCGGAGCCTGTTCCCCAGTCACGCGACAGAGGAGGTGCCAGAGGATTGGCTCTGACCGCGCGCACGGAGAAAAGGAAATGTGTATCCGGCCAGGTCTCCGCTTCTCTACCCGCCTCTTTTGCGTCATTAGAGATCGACGGCGCCGGGAGCTGTTGGAGTCATCCAGGAGCGCTAGGCGGCCTGGCTAAAGTTAAGGGTGGCGTACCGAACCCGGCGGAATCTGACCTCCCCTATGGCCCTGCGAGCACTGACCCGTACTCTGGGCTCCTTGAGCCTGGCGCCACCGCCCGCCGCCACCCCAGTCCTTCTCCCGAGCCTGCTCCCCGCCACTCAGGTAATCTGCTACAGTGAGAAATAAGGCTGTTTTCTGTTCTGGCTTCTGGGGAGGGAGAAGCCGGGAATAGGGAGATGGGGCTTGCGAATCTGGCCCGGAGTCAACGCCGGCCCGTGACCTTGAGTAAGTCACTCTTAGCCTCAGCTTTCTCTTTTGTAAGATGATGTTACCATATAGGGCCGCCGGGTTCCTCACACAAGATACTAGAGGCGAAAGCGCTTTGCAGATCGCCTTTGTATGGTTTCACGAACAGGTAACATTTACTGACTTTCTACTATAAGCCAGCACAAATAATACGAGCTTTAAATAAATGAACTTCTCACAAGCACTCTATGAAACAGTTATTATTGGTCCTATTTTACAGGTAAGAAAACTGATAGGCATTCAAGGGTCATGCACCAAATAGTGGAGCTAGACTGTCTGGCTTCATAGCCTGGACTCTTAACTGCTATGATATGCCATCTACAAGGATTAGTTATTGCAGAGATCAGAGAATGCAGGTTAAGATGCAAAGAATAGAGACCTCAGGTGAAGGTATCAGGAGGTCCCTAGTGGGCTAAGGGTATGAGCTGGGGAGTCAGAGCAAAGAGAAGTTATCAAACTTGCTTGTCTGGGGCTATCAGCTGATGGAAGAGTTTAGCAGATGGATACATGAAATTCAAAACTAAACCAACCTACTCTGCAATGCCGGGAATCAGCAGAAAACAAGACAGAAATGATCCCCACCCATCCCATTTATATGTGAAAAGTCACAGAAACATAATGCAAATGGAAAAAGGGAATCAGTGGTGATGGTGGTATATGGATGTGTGGAAGCTACCAGCTCTGGAGAAGGGAGTTATTCAGGGAAGGAAACATTTCCTGGAGAAGAAGAGTTTTGAGCTAAATTTGGAAGGAGATGCACCAAGGGAAGAACATTTCATTGTGGAAATACTTCAGAGGTGAGAAATGATCAAATGAGGAGAGGTAAACAACACACATACATCTGAGTAAACATTCTGCAATGGTATCTATACAAACTGATTGATGGAATGTTTGGACAACTGATTTAGGGAACTCCTGGGAGCAAGTAGGCTACAAGCTAAAATTGATCTGTGTCCTGTCCCTTGGTTCTCTGTTGCTTCTCCTTCAATTAGGTTTCCAAGTGAAAGAGATTTCTGTTTATCCCTAGGTGATAAAGAATGCCTTCCTCCAGTCACCCTCTGCCTCGATGTTGCTCCCCTGCCGCCCAATCCTTACTTCTGTGGCCCTCAATGCCAAATTTCAGTCCTGGAAGAGTCGTACCAAGTACACCATTACACCAGTGAAAATGAGGAAGTCTGGGGGCCGAGACCACACAGGTGGGAGTGAGGGCAAGAGGATTTAAGCAATGAAGAGGAAAAACATGATAGGACCCTAGGCATGTATAGTGACACACATATCTTGTGGGACAGAAAAATGCAATTAAAAGCATTCATTGGACTCCTTCAGCATGTATTATGTATGTTGGAGTCAGAGAGTGGGATATAGAACAACAGACAATGTGGTCTGTGCTCCTACAATCTAAGTATTTAAAGAAAACTGGCCATACACAGGAAATACCATGGCATTTTTCTTTGCACCATTTGAAAATTTACAACATTTTGGTATTGCTTGAGCACTATTTTCATGACTTTCTCAGTAAACTTCCTGAATGCAGTAATTTGAAGAGGTACAGTTTCAAAATTTAATATCTTCCCTAACATGCTACATTTGTATTTTTCTTATTTTCTTCATTATAATTATATGTTTTACCAAACTGCACATAGGTACTCCCTCACTCCCCCATCCCAGTGTGCTGTGCAAATTCTTATCATTTTCTGCTTGTGCCATAATGTTGGGAAACACTGCTCTTGGCCCCAGGGTGGGCCTGTTCCTGTGCTGGGAGCTAGATTATTCTGACCTGGTTCACGTCCCCAATCTGTCCTGACCACAGGCCGCATCCGAGTGCATGGCATTGGTGGAGGCCACAAGCAACGCTATCGCATGATTGATTTTCTGCGTTTCCGGCCGGAGAGTGAGACCAAGCCAGGACCTTTTGAGGAGAAGGTCATTGAAGTTCGATATGATCCCTGTAGGCAAGTTTGAGATGTGGGGCAATGATGTTGTGTCTGACTGGCTGCTCTGTGGCTCCCCAGAAGACACAGGGCTGCCTAGCTGGCCTGCTCACCTGTCCTTCACCCTGAACAGGTCAGCAGACATAGCTCTGGTAGCTGGGGGCAGCCG
Organism: Choloepus didactylus; assembly: GCF_015220235.1. Classification (NCBI taxonomy): domain Eukaryota; kingdom Metazoa; phylum Chordata; class Mammalia; order Pilosa; family Megalonychidae; genus Choloepus; species Choloepus didactylus. Next base: position 108,659,709 of record NC_051313.1, read on the forward strand.
GAAACGCTGGATCATTGCCACAGAAAATATGCAGGCTGGAGATATAATCCTGAACTCTGACCACATAGGACGGATGGCAGGTGAGGAATGGCTGCCAGATGCTTGTGGGCTGGGAGGCTGCAGGAGTTCTAGTGCTGATGAAATTCCATCTTTTAGTTGCTGCTCGAGAAGGGGATGCACATCCTCTTGGGGCCCTGCCTGTGGGGACCCTCATCAACAATGTGGAGAGTGAACCAGGCCGGGGAGCCCAGTATATTCGAGCTGCAGGTATGGGGAAAGGAACTGCTTGGGTCCCTACAATTTGGAAAGCCAAGATCTGTGGTCACAATTCTCTGAATCCATAGGCCGTTGATAGAAAGAAGGAGAAAACAAGGAAAATGAGGATGTGCTTATGTTTTGACCTAAAACATTGTGTGCATCCTGTTTCAGTATATCTGCTCCTAAAAGGCAATCAAGAAAAATATGTGGGGTATAGTCCCTGTGTAAAACACCCCCCTCCACCTCATCCTTTGTGGAGGGTGGCAAAGCTTCCTTCTCCCTTTTCCAGGTACATGTGGTGTGTTGCTGCGGAAGGTGAATGGAACAGCAATCATCCAGCTGCCCTCTAAGAGGCAGATGCAGGTGGGTGTGTGGACACAAGTGGAAGGGACCAGCACAGAAGGAAGTTTGGAATGTACCTTTCCTGCCCAGGGATGGCTCCCAGATGTTTTAAGCTAGGAATTGCCTCAGGCTGGATCTGCCCTTTACTGCTTCGTGATTTGGCATGACTTGTCAGGCTGAATGGAATTCGCAACAGTGTCTTTTGTTTTCAGCTACCCACTTTCTACTGTAGGATCTGTATTTAGGTTCAACTATATTGTGCTTTTCCCTTGGCCCCTCCTCTCATTGAGTCTGAGAAGCCTTGCCAGAGCCCTTGCCGTCAACATTGTAAGACTGTTTCCCCTTCTGTTCACTGCCCTCCATCCGCTTTCTCTCTCAGGTGCTAGAAACGTGTGTGGCAACAGTGGGCCGAGTATCCAATGTGGATCATAACAAGCGGGTCATTGGCAAGGCGGGTCGGAACCGCTGGCTGGGCAAGAGGCCTAATAGCGGGCTATGGCACCGCAAAGGGGGCTGGGCAGGCCGGAAGATCCGGCCCCTGCCCCCCATGAAGAGTTACGTGAAGTTGCCGTCGGCTGCTGCCCAAAGCTGATAACTGATAGCCCTGGAATCTAATAAAGTGCCTCACCCAGTTTTATCTGTTAATGTTTTTATTGGAGGGGAGGGTATGGACTGGACCAGGGGAGAAAAAGACAGGAGCAGACAAGTGTGGGGAAAAGAGAAAGGAAAACAACAGATGATTGCAAAGACTGGGACCTCGTCCCGAATTTCTTCGGATGCAATGGAGGAGGGGCATTATAAACGACCTCCAAGGTCCTTTCCAGTTCTGACTTTGGGGAACGGGGAAGGGACTTCCGGCGGCAAGAGGGAGGACAAAAAGGAAGAGGAAAGGGCGGCGCAGAGGAGGAGGAGGTGCCGTGCGTCGCCGAGGTGGCACCGGTGGCTCCGCCCTGGCGCTCTCCTCCCGGGGCCCCTCACTTTCCGCTAGACCCAGCGGAAATGGGCCGCGGCTCCGGGCGGGCAGCAAAGCCCCCGCAGCTGGGCTGGCGGCGTCGCTGGCCGCGCCCAGGCCCCGCCCCGCCCCAGCAGCCGCGGATCCGAGCGCGCCGGCGGTGACAGTAGCTCGGCCCCGGGAGCCCTGGATCCGCGCGCCACGCCCCCTGCCCGCGGAGGCACGCCCCCTCCCGCCTCGACCCTCTCGGGGGGCCCAGGCGGGGCCCAAATCTCCGCCAGCCTCGCCGCCATTGCCTGCGCCGCGTCCCTAGCTCTGCGAAGGACAGGCCTCGCGGCAGGACCCCCATCGACTTCTGAGGTGGCCAGAGCCCCACCGCGGCCCCCCGGCCCCTACCCTGGGTTTTCGTCCGCCCACTCGCCCACCCAGCCTCGGCCGACCCCGCGCATCCCCATCCCACCGCGCCTTGGGCTTCCCAAGTTTATCCAGCCGCCCCAACCCCCGCCCTCCCCTCTGGGTTCTCCCACCTGGCCGCGCGCCCCGTGCTTACCGGGTCTTCAATCCCGGTCCACCAAGCCTTGAGCCTCTCGGCCGCCAGGTCTCTGGTGTGCCCGGTCCCGGGCTTCGCATCGTCCCCAGTGGCCTTGCTGCTCCAGCTGGTGGAGGCAGAGGCTCCGCCATCCCCTCCTCCCAGCCCCTCTGGCCTTGCGTCCCTTCCTCCTGCCCCCCATTCTCTGGGTCTCTTGCCCTTGCGACTCACGCTCCCCATCCCCTTCAACCTTCAGAGCTAGCCCACACACATACTCAGGATTTCCCTGCCCACCCACCCCAAAATAAACCCATCTGGACTTCTCACACCCCCTTCCCGGGGCTACCTCTGCCTGTCCCAAGTCCTTGGGCTTCACTTCTGACTCCAAGGCTGCCCTGCACCCACTTCCCCACTGTCACTCTCCCATTGCTCCAAACCTACCCTCTCCAGGCTGCAGAGCCTTGGAGACCCTCCTTTCAACCCCCAAATTTTGGTTTCTTTCAGAATAAACACCCAGTGTTCTCTGCTCAGACCTGGTCCCACCCAGACTGCAGCAGCCAACTCCTGGGTCCTGCTCTGCCCCACCCTGCCTGACAGCTGTTGCCACATTTGCTTTCCCAACTCCTGGATGTCCTTAGTTTCCTGACCTCCCCTCCTCCTTGCCTGTTCTCTTTTCCTTGTGTATCCCAGGTGCCAGGATGGTGGGGGAACTCCGCTACAGGGAATTCAGGGTGCCCCTGGGGCCCGGCTTACATGCCTACCCAGATGAGCTGATCCGCCAGCGGGTGGGCCACGATGGGCATCTTGAGTTCCAGATCCGCTGGCTCGTCCTCAGGCGCGGGGATGATGGGGAAGGGGGCTCTGGCCAAGTGGACTGCAAGGCTGAACACATCCTGCTGTGGATGACCAATGATGAGATCTATGCCAACTGCCACAAGATGCTGGGTGAGGATGGCCAGGTCATCGGGCCCCCCCAGGAGTCTGTCGGGGAGGCCGGGGCCCTGGACAAATCTGTCCTGGGGGAGATGGAGACTGATGTGAAGTCCCTGATTCAGAGGGCCCTGCGGCAGCTGAAGGAGTGCGTGGGTACCATCCCTCCTGCCCCTCTGCTCCACACTGTCCATGTGCTCAGCGCGTATGCCAGCATCGAGCCCCTCACCGGGGTATTCAAAGACCCCAGGGTCCTGGACTTGCTTATGCACATGTTGAGTAGTCCTGACTATCAGATTCGCTGGAGTGCAGGCCGGATGATACAAGCCCTGGCCTCCCACGATGCTGGTGAGCAGAGGCATGGGGATGTGAGGGAAGCGGGGAAGGGAATGGGTCAGCTCAGGGACTCCCGGGACACTGTGGCAGGAACCTCTGACTTCATCAGTACCTAAATGATTCTGTTGCCCTTCTCTTAAAGTTGGGAGAAAAGGAGGTGGGCAGGGAGAATGGGTATCTCTGCAGAAAGAGGAAAGACTGAATCCTCCAGAACCTTGGCTTTCTTTGCAAAAGAAGAATGTAGAGTTTAGATTTTTGCAAATTTGATATACATATATACATACACATATATGGGAGAATATGATAGTAAATTTTGGATTTCAAAGCAAATCATGTCATTCCTAGAATGTGGTGGCCAAAGGACTGCACTGAGCAGAGGGACTGGGAAAAATGCATGGGAAGCGTGAGGTTAGGGAGCAGTAACTGTTTGGGGTGTGGGTTACAGGGAGCCGCACCCAGATCCTTCTGTCGCTGAGCCAGCAAGAGGCCATTGAGAAACACCTGGATTTTGATAGCCGCTGTGCTCTGCTGGCGCTGTTCGCACAAGCCACGCTCTCTGAGCACCCCATGTCTTTTGAGGGCATTCAGCTGCCACAGGTATTCAGTCTGGTTGGGGGTGGGGGTGCAGAGGCTGGGGAGAGCTGGGAACCAGATCTAGGGATAAGGCCTTTGCACCCAACTACAGAGGACAGTATGGGAGAGGAGCTAAAGCTGGGATAAGGTGGATGGAGGCCAAAGGTTGTATCCTACAGGTCCCGGGAAGGCTGCTCTTCTCCCTGGTCAAGCGCTATTTGCATGTCACCTCCCTCCTGGATCAGCTGAATGACAGTGCTGTGGACCCGGGGGCCCAGAACAACTCTGCTCCTGAGGAGTTGAGTGGGGAGAGGAGTCGGCTGGAGCTGGAGTTCAGCATGGCCATGGGGGAACTGATCTCAGAGCTGGTGCAGGCCATGCGCTGGGACCAGGCCTCCAGCCGATCGGGAAGCCCGGCCCGCTCGGCCTGTTCCATCTTTCAGCCCCAGCTGGCAGGTACCAGCCTGGGAATCCCACCCGCCCAGGCCCGGCCCTCCCTCAGGAGGTCAAGGCAGTTCCGCCCTCGCTCTGAGTTCGCCAGCGGCAATACCTATGCCTTGTACGTGCGGGATGTACTGCAGCCAGGGATGCGAGTGCGGATGCTGGATGATTACGAGGAGATCAGCGCCGGGGACGAGGGCGAGTTCCGGCAGAGCAACAACGGCATGCCCCCTGCGCAGGCGAGTGAGCGTGTGGTGGTGGGACGCTGTTGGGGCTCTCTTTTGGGTGGGGACCATGCAGGGGGATTGGGATGATAAAAGGGGGTCAGCAGTTTACCCCTTGGGGAGGAGAGAGGTCGTTTGGAGGGCTCAGAAAACTGAGTTTAGAAGGCTGTGAGGTCAGGAGAAGACTCAAACTGAGGAAGAAACTGGTATAACAGGGGTGCAGGGTGGTTGAGGCCAGGAGAAAGGGAAGGGGCCTGAGCCATCAGGGATCAAATGAGTTGAGGGGCAGAGCCCATTCCCAGTGAGGAGGGAGACCTTTTGTGTGTGTCCGTGTTTTCCATGTGCCAGTGTTTGGCTAATTGGAGATTTTCCAAACCTGGCCAGGTGGTCACTCAGGGCTCTACATCCTCATCACTGGGCCACAGCCAGTCACTCTCGGGCCCTGCAGGCCCTCCCAGGCCCCATGCGGTGAGCCCTCTTCCCCTTTCCTCCTTTCTCCCCGTATCCTCAGGTGTTGTGGGAGTCAACAGGCCACACCTACTGGGTACATTGGCACATGCTGGAAATCCTGGGCTTTGAGGAAGACATTGAGGACGTGGTTGAGGCTGATGAGAACCGGGGGGCCATGGTTCGTGGAACCCTGGGTTTAGGTGAGCCCAGCAAGAAGCAGGGGTCCACTCTGAGCAGAGGAACAGTCATCTGCTGGGTGGGGAGTGACATCCCTGGGCCCTACGGCCCATTTTCACAGCCCTGCCCTCATGGCGGTGGAAGCCCATGACAGAGCTCTACGCCGTGCCTTATGTGCTGCCTGAGGATGAGGAAACAGAGGAGAGTGAGCACCTGACCCAGGCCGAGTGGTGGGAGCTCCTTTTCTTCATCAAGAAGCTGGATGAACCCGACCATCGGGAAGTTCTTCAGATTCTCCAGGAGAACCTGGATGGGGAGGTAGAGCCGGCCTGGATACCCACAGATGTTGGAGGGTTCCTTTGCAAGGGCGGGACTGTGATAGAACATTTGGAAGGCCCAGGATGAGAAGTGGAGGTCAGATGGTGTGGGGGCTCTGGGGAGGGATCTGGATGGTTTGGAGGAGCCATCTGCCAGCCATGAAAGGTTCAGGACAGAGAAGGTGTGCTCAGAGATCCCCACCCTTAGCAAGTGCCCAGTGGAGCTCTGTGTTGACAGGGCTGCCACAGTGACAGCTTCTCTCTGCTGACAGGTTCTGGATGATGAGACCCTGGCTGAGCTGGCCATGCCCATAGAGTTGGCCCAAGACCTGCTGTTATCTCTGCCTCACCGACTCGATGACAGCACCCTCAGAGACCTGCTCAACTGCCGTGTCTACAGGAAGTATGGGCCCAAGGCCCTGTCTGGGCAGCTGGCCTACCCATCCCTTCTAGAAGCCCAGAAAGATGCCCCCCTGCTGGAAGCCCGGACCCAGCTTCAGGAGTCAGAAGATGGAGCCAGAGCAGAAGGTGAGAGACACAGCAGCTGAGCAGACTTGCCTTTAGAGGGGCATTAAGCACAGGGAAGACGTCTGTGCTGATTTTTTATGTAATTCTACCTGAAAGAGTACGTTAGAAAGAATCTGAAATTAGAGGTGAGCAACAAAAGGAGAAGAGGACATTCTGCTCCCTCCAAAGGATGAAAGAGGATGTAAAGTTAGAATATAAAATTGCAAGAGATTTTGAAGCCTTGGAATATACCACTCCCCACCCCACCCCCACCTTTCAACTTTTTCTATTGTAGAGGAAAACAAATTATGGCATAATTTTAAATATAGGGAAATGCTCTGCTGTTTGCAGATGGGAAGCCACTTTGCTATTTTAGGATTAGAAAATATAAAATATACAAAGCTGCCTTGTAAGTACACTAAGAGATGTTATGATATCTATCTCCAAACCTAACTTTTAGGGAAAAAAAATCAATTTTTAGGTGAAATTGAAAGAAAAAAAAAAAGATTGTACATTATGAATCTTTTTTTTTTTTTTTCTGAGCCTTCTCATCACTAACAATAGCCAACTCTTTTGACTTCCCCCGTCCCTGTAGCAAAAGAACCGCAGGCTCAGTGCTCCAACACTCCCCTGCAGCGTCTGGTGGAGGGTTCCGGTCCAGCTGGGAAAATCCTCCTGGATCTGGAGCAAGCCCTCAGCTCAGAAGGGACCCAGGAGAGCAAGGTCAGGCCACTCCTGCTGCAGCTCCAGCGGCAGCCCCAGCCCTTCCTCACACTGATGCAAAGCCTCGACTCTGCAGCGTCCAACAGGGCTCTGCACCTGACTGTTTTGAGGTGAGGGGATGGCGAGAGGCAGGGCTGGGCCCAGGGGGTCTTGGAGCCTGGCTGCACATCTCTCTGTCCTCCTGCCCCCCTGCTCCACCAGAATCCTGAAGCAGCTGGTGGACATCCCTGAGGCGCTGCTGCTCCCCTGGCATGAGGCCATGGACGCCTGCATGGCCTGCCTGTGGTCCCCAAATACTGACCGCGAGGTAACCCCGGTTAGATGCTGGGAGGGAGAGGACACGAGGGCAGAGCCTGGCAAGGCAGACACCCCGGGCACGGCTCTCAGGGACACGATGGAGCCTTTGTGCTCTTGGTTTGGGTTTTGTTTTTAAAATTGAATTTTTTGAAATAGGTATTACATTCACACGGTTCACAAATCAAATGATATAACAAGGTATACACTGAGAATTCTCCCTCTCGCCTGAATCCCTGTTTTCCCGATGCCCACCACACACCCCTTAGCAGTAACTACTTATGTTAATTTATGTACCCTTCTTGTGTTTTTTTATGCAAATATAAGCAAACCCAAAAGGATTTACATGTACATATATATATATATATATATATATATATATATATATATATGTATATATACACGCACATGTATATGTGTGTATATACATGTATGTGTGTGTACACTGAGAGCTTCAACGGTGCATTTTTGGCTGGGCCTGTGGGAGGAAGGGCCGTGGAGGAGGCAGGGGGACTGCACAAACCAGAGTTCCCTGCAGGAACCACAAAGGTCATGGGCACAGAAAGCTTGGGAAGCGGTCAGAGAACCAGGTCATGGTGGCAGTGGGTATATCTGTAGCACACACCGTTGGCTCTCACTCAGATCTAAGACGAACTCACTGGGTGTCCATATACAAAGCCAGTCCCTCTCAGCCCCACTCCCTGCCTTCAAGGTATCTATGCTTGGGGCCTGGGCATCTCAAAACACAACTCCACAATCGGTTCTTGGGACGGCTGGGTGTGAAAGAAAGAATGCAGGGATGCTCTGTGCCTGCCAACGTTGGCAGCAGCCCTAGAGCCCCTATGTGGTGGGGCATCTCTTGGCCTTTTCCATTTCAGTTTGTCTTTGATTCTCTACCTCCACCTGGCTCTTGTGTGTCTTTCCTCACTCCATCTTGTTCACTGCAGTGTCACCAGTACCCAGCACACAGGGAGTATATACTAAATGGTACTGAAGATGTCCTTGTGGGCCCAGCTTTGTCCCCTTTATCCAGCTTCCCTGTCCCCGTCTCAGGTGCTTCAGGAACTGATCTTCTTCCTGCATCACCTGGTCTCAGTGAGCAGGGACTATGCGGTGTTGCTGAATCAGCTGGGAGCCCGCGATGCCATCTCCAAGGCCCTGGAAAAGCACCTCGGAAAGCTGGAGATGGCTCAGGAGCTGCGGGATGTGGTGTTCAAGTGTGAGAAGCATGCCCACCTCTACCGGAAACTTACCACCAACCTCCTGGGGGGCTGCATCCAGGTCAGGAGGAAGGGGGAGGAGGCCTGTGGGTTCAGAGCTGGGTGAGAGTATGAAACCTGAAGCAGTGACAGGATGGTGGGGGGAAAGCAAGTGATTCTAGTGGACCTGGGGACACTTGTCCCCACCCCTTTCCCCAGTTGGCCCTGCTCTGCCAGTGTCACAGGCGAGTCCCACGGCTGATTGATCTTTTCTCCAGACATGTTTCTGTGTTTCTCCATGATCCTGTCTCCACCCACCACCCCCCACCCCATGTCCTTCTTGCTGATGTTCCTGCTGCAGATGGTGCTGGGCCAGATTGAAGACCACAGACGAACCCACCAACCCATCAATATCCCCTTCTTTGACGTGTTCCTCAGATATCTGTGCCAGGGTTTGTGCCTGTCCCCCCGTAACTCCATGTCCCTACACCTGCATGTTTCCTTCCCTCCCCACCCCTACCAGGCCATGATCTCCACCCCTTTCATTTGCCTGGGAAAGGCTCCAGTGTAGAAATGAAGGAGAATAAGTGTTGGGAGAAGGTGGAGGTGTCCTCCAACCCACACCGGGCCAGCAAGCTGACAGACCGCAATCCCAAGACCTACTGGGAGTCCAACGGCAGCACCGGCTCACACTCCATCACCCTGCACATGCACCAGGGCGTCCTCATCAGGTAACACGCTCCCACGTGCAGGTAACATGCCTGCTTTCTCTCAACTTCCCACCCTGTGGCTCTGTCTGCATGGACATGGCAGATTCCACTTCCAACTGGTTCCTCCTTCCTGCTCCCAGGCAGCTGACTCTGCTGGTGGCCAGTGAGGACTCGAGCTACATGCCAGCCAGGGTGGCAGTGTTTGGTGGTGACAGCACCAACTCTCTCAACACAGAACTCAACTTGGTAGGGACCTCTGTGTCATTCATTCGGCCACTACTCATGGGATCTGCCCCCCTGCTCATGCCCCTGTGCTCCCAAAGTCCTCCCTGCCTCAAGCCCTGCAGAGGGTAGCATCCTCTATCCCAGTGCCCATGTGATGACATCAGGCCCTGAGCAGTGAGGGTGAAGTTAGGACCCCTTCATCAGGGCCCCACACATCCCAGGGCTGGGGGAGGGAACCCAGCGATGGGGCTAGTGCAGACTGGGGTGCTCTTGGCACTCCCACCCACATCTGTGAAGATGACAGCTCTCTCTGCCCCCTCCCAGGTCAACGTGATGCCCTCTGCCAGCCGGGTGGTCCTCCTGGAGAAACTGAACCACTTCTGGCCCATCATCCAGATCCGCATAAAGCGCTGCCAGCAGGTAGGGCAAGGGAGGTGGGGGTGAGACCCGCGGTCTGGGGCTCTGAGCCCTGTAGTGGTTCAGATCTTGGGCTGCAGCTCCAGCCTGTGGCACAGGCAGCTCCAGGGGTGAGGCTCGAGGGGGTGGCTGACCCCAGCCCATCCTGCGGGGAGTTGGAGTGGGTGAGAACAGGCCTGTGCACACTGCAGGGCGGCATCGACACGCGCATTCGCGGCTTGGAGGTCCTGGGCCCCAAGCCCACGTTCTGGCCGGTGTTCCGGGAGCAGCTGTGCCGTCACACACGCCTCTTCTACATGGTCCGGGCGCAGGCCTGGAGCCAGGACATAGCAGAGGACCGCAGGAGCCTGCTGCACCTGAGTTCTAGGTGTGTGAGAGCACGCATGGTGGGTCTGGGTCAGTGAGAAAGGGAAGATTATTGCAAATGGTTGAAAGGTGGGACTGCGGGGAGGCTGAGGGCCTATGGTGTCGATTTAATGTGCTCTGGGCAGGAGTTTGGGAAGGGGGAGAGGTGGGAGGAGAAGAAAGGGAAAAGGAGGGGTTTCTCTGGTGGGCCGGGAATGGGCTCTGGTGGTTAGAGGGGAGCCCTCAAGTGTGGATCGTGCAGTCACAGGCTGGGGGGACATTGGCAACATAGGCCTCAAGCATCCCCACCCCAACCCTCAGACTTAACGGGGCTCTGCGCCATGAGCAGAATTTTGCTGATCACTTCCTGCCTGATGATGAGGCCGCCCGGGCGCTGGGCAAGACCTGCTGGGAGGCCCTGGTCAGCCCCCTGGTGCAGAACATCACCTCCCCCGGTAACTGTCCCCACACCCGTCCCCTTCCACCACCCCATTGCTTGGCCCCTCTAACCGACTCCCGGCATATCCTAGAGCTTCCTGGGTTTTGCTCTTGGCCCTTTTTTTTCCTGCATTCATCACCCAGTGCCCCTCTTCTCACAGCCCAGGCACTGCCCTGTTTCCCCTGTCCCCCAGGTGCCAGCTGACACCGTAAGGCTGGGGGCCCACTACCATCCCTCCATATCATTCAATCGGTTGCTCTTATTTTCCTGTCCAACCCATCCTCTCCCCACTTCCCTGGAGACGTGCCCTGACACTCTTGTTTCTCTCATCCTCTAGATGAGGATGGCACCAGCCCCTTGGGCTGGCTGCTGGACCAGTACCTGGAGTGTCGGGAAGCCGCCCACAACCCCCAGAGCCGCGCGGCTGCTTTCTCCTCCCGGGTGCGCCGCCTCACCCACCTGCTGGTGCACGTGGAGCCCTGCGAGGCGCCCCCTCCACTGGTGGCCACTCCCCGGCCCAGTGAGTACTGGGGAGCCAGCAGGGAGCGTACTCCACAGGCTTCTGTCCACCTTTCCCTCCCCGAGCCCTCAGCCCGTTCATCTTCCAGGTATCTGCCACCCTCATCCAGAAACATCATTCTAGGTGGCAGCATGTCAGGAAAGGCCCCAGGGCTTTCCCCAGGAGGGGACCTAGAAGCTGAGGGGCTGCCGCCTCCCCGCCTCTGCCACTTTCTCTCTTTCCACAGAGGGCAGGAACAGAAGTCACGACTGGAGCTCCTTGGCTACCCGGGGGCTTCCAAGCAGCATCATGAGAAACCTGACACGCTGTTGGCGGGCGGTGGTGGAGGAGCAGGTGGGCGGCTCAGGGGCGGGCAGGGTGGTGGTGGGGGGTGGCGGGGTCGCCTCATCACGCTCCTGCCTCTGCCCTGCAGGTGAACAATTTTCTGACCTCATACTGGCGGGACGATGACTTTGTGCCACGCTATTGTGAACACTTTGATAATCTGCAGAAATCGAGCTCCGAGCTGTTTGGGCCACGGGCAGCCTTCTTGCTGGCACTACAGAATGGCTGCGCTGGGGCCTTGCTGAAGCTCCCCTTTCTCAAAGCTGCTCATGTAAGCTTCTTGCCCTCGCCCCACCACTGCGCCTTTCTCCACCAACTCTCCCTTCTAGCCTCCTCAAAATGGCCCACCCTCCCATTTACCATTCAATGATGAACATGTACTTCTATATAACCATGTTATCAAAATTTTGAAAAATAGAAGGAATAAACAGTGACCCATGGGGTGCCATCTGATATATTTTGGTTTTACTCTCACCTATTTGCTGCACGACCTAGCACCGTACACTCCCATGGAGCCATGAGGCTCTCTCCTCTTTTGGCTGTTACTTCAGAAGCCTCTTTCATTGCTGCTGTTTGGCCTCATTTTTTATTTCTGCATATACGTTCCATCTAATGGATGTCCTGTCACTTACTTAACCATTCCCATTCACTCACCATATATTTAACACGCACGTCAAGCAGTGTCAGGCACTGTGATAGGTGCTGGAGGTAGGAGCTAGAAAGAGTCCCTCCCCTCTAAGTTTATAGTCTTCTGGGGAAGACGCACAGTTAAGCAAACAAACTAAAATGTGAAATGCACCTGATAAGTAGTGTGTGGTACAGGGGGAGCAGGGAGCAATGGCTGCTTGAATTGCTTCCAGGCATTCTATTTTATTAGTGACACTGCAATGTGACCATCTTTGTGCATAATACTTATTTCCTCTTTTTAAGTCATCGTTAATTTGATTTTTAGACATAGTGTTAAAAGTCACTTTTCATAATTGTTAGTATTGTTAATTTTCAGAATTGTTAATGATTTTATGGAATAGTTTTCTATAAGTGTTGACCAATTTTTGAAGCTGTTAGCTGTTCACCTCCACTTCCTCAGACCCTCTTCTCTGCTCCCGTTCACCTACTGCCCTCGCTCTGTCATGACCTTCCCAATGCCCAGGTGAGCGAACAGTTTGCCCGGAACATTGACCAGCGGATCCAGGGCAGCCGGATTGGCGGAGCCCGGGGGATGGAGATGCTGGCCCAGCTCCAGCGATGCCTGGAAACTGTCCTGGTTTTCTCCGGCCTGGAGATAGCCACCACCTTTGAGCATTACTACCAGTGAGCATGGACCTAGGAAGCAGGAGATGGGGGAGGCAGGAGGACCCAGCCAGGGCCCGCTCCTGGGGCTGCGGAGGCTGGGCCTTGCCGGGCAGGGCACCCACCCTGAGGCTCAACCTGGGCTGTGTGTGCTGCAGACAGTACATGGCGAACCGTCTCCTGGGCGTTGGCTCGAGCTGGCTGGAGGGGGCCGTGCTGGAGCAGATTGGTCCCTGCTTCCCCAACCACCTCCCCCAGCAGATGCTGCGGAGCCTCAACACCTCCGAGGAACTGCAGCGCCAGTTCCACGTCTACCAGCTCCAGCGGCTCGATCAGGAGCTCCTGAAGCTGGAGGATACAGAGAAGGAAATACAGGTGGGTGCCAGGGAAGGGATAAGCCAGTGGAGGGGTGGGATGGAAGAGAGGCACTGAGCAGCCTGGGGGAGACCCCAGCATTTTGGGCAAACCCTGTGTCCTTCAGGTGGGTCGGGAGGCCAGTGGCAAGGTGCAGGGGAGAGAGAAGGAAGAGGAAGCTGAAGCAGGGGTGGCGGAGGAGGTGGAGGAAGAGGAGGAGAACGAGGACCTCTACTATGAAGGGGCAATGCCAGAAGTGTCTGTGCTGGTGCTGTCACCGCGCTGCTGGCCTGTTGCCTCCATCTGCCACACGCTGAACCCCAGGACCTGCCTGCCCACCTACCTGCGGGGCACCGTGAACCGATACTCCAATTTCTACAACAAGAGTGAGGGGCCCTGCCACGGGAGCTGGGGGCTGGGGAGAGGTGCGATGCAGGGAAGGATCCTGGGGCTGAGAACTTTGATGTGTAAAGAGATGGTCTTTAGGGATAAGAGTCCTCGGGCAATTGGGAAAAAAGAGGTGGATTTGAGAAAAAAGGGCAAGGGGTAGTGGGAGGAGACTATCAGGCCCCAGACTCCCAGCTTGTTGCCTTTCCTGTCCCTAAAATAAGATCCAGGAATCTATTTGTGGGTGGTGGGAAGGGAGGCAGGAGGCGCTGGAGGCCACCAGAAGGGGCTTCTCGCCCCCTGGCAGGCATCTGGCTCCCGGTCTGTCACCTGTGGTCCGAAACTACCCAGTGGGGGCTGATCCTGTGCTAGGCAGCAAAAAGGAGGGAGAAGAGAATCAGACTGTGCCCTCAGGGGGCTTCCAGACAAATGGGAGAGACATCCTTTCTTACGTTTCATGGTTTTGTCTCCCTGAAAACTTGGGGGACTCCTTGAAGGCACTGATCAGAGTCTGCCTGGCACACGAGGTTAGGCACAGGAGAGGGTGGCTTGCCAGGGAGGTGGGCACAGGGAAGGCTGAGACCTGGGGCTCAGGCCAGATTCTCTGTCTGTAAAGTCTCAGGCCCTGTTCCCTGTAGAGACTCGCAGGAACAAAGCTTGACTGATGGTGTCTGTCATCTCAACCCCTAACCCCCGCCTTTCTCCTACTCTGTCTCCCCTCTGCTCCCCGATACTGCTCCAGGTCAGAGCCACCCTGCCCTAGAGCGAGGCCCACGTCGGTGGCTGCAGTGGACGTGGCTGGGCCGGGCTGAGATGCAGTTTGGGGACCAGACCCTGCATGTGTCCACTGTGCAGATGTGGCTGCTGTTGAATTTCAACGATCTGAAGGTGCCTCAGTCCCTCTATGCCTCTCTGCCCTCTCCCACCTTTGCCTCACCTTTCTTCCCAAAACCTGACTCCCTTCCACCCTTGCATTCATCCTCTCCTCTCCACCCCCGGGAGAGGCCCTGAATGTTTTCTCCTCCTAAGGCGGTGTCTGTGGAGAGTCTGCTGGCGCTCTCGGGGCTCTCTGCAGACATGCTGCATCAGGCAATTGGGCCTCTCACCTCTTTGAGAGGCCCCTTGGACCTTCATGAGCAAAAGGACGTCCCGGGAGGTAGGACTGCACTTGGGGCCAGAGAGGCCTCTGCTCACAGCCACGGCTGGGCTCCCCGTAGGCCCCCCACCCAGAGTGACCAGCGCTTATTTCAGGGGTGCTCAAGATTCGAGATGGCAGTGAAGAGCCCAGACCAAGGAGGGGCAATGTGTGGCTCATCCCCCCTCAGACGTACCTGAAAGCTGAGGATGAAGAAGGCCGGAACTTGGAGAAGAGACGGAACCTTCTGAACTGCCTCATCGTGCGAATCCTCAAGGCCCACGGGGATGAGGGGCTGCATATTGACCAGCTGGTCTGTCAGGTAGGTGAGGGGTGGGCACAAAGGATGAAGGGGCTTTAGGGGGATGACAGTCCTCAGAAGGAGGGGCCCATGTTTGAAGTAATTGGTTCTCTGTGGCACCTGCAGGTATGTGAGGAGTAGAGGTTTGGTCGCACCTAATGTCCTTAAGGCTTCCTGCCCTGACAGTTTGTGGCAGGGGAAAGCTACAGGTGAGATAAGCTGGGTGTCTCCAACCTGTTGCTTGCCTGTTCCTCTCCCACACCAGGTGCTAGAGGCTTGGCAGAAAGGCCCATGTCCTCCCAGGGATTTGGTCAACAGTCTTGGTAGGGGATCTGCCTGCAGCAGTACAGATGTCCTCTCCTGCATCCTACACCTCCTGGGCAAGGGCACGGTGAGGCGCCACGACGACCAGCCCCAGATGCTGTCCTATGCAGTGGCCGTGACTGTGATGGAGCCTCACACTGAGTCCCTGAACCCAGGCTCCTCAGGCCCCAACCCACCCCTCACCTTCCACACCCTGCAGATTCGCTCTCGGGGTGTGCCCTATGCCTCAGGTACCAGTACCCAGAGCTTCTCTACCTTCCGGTAGCCCTGGGGATGGGTCAGGGTTAGGTAGGGCAGGGGCTTTCTACAGAAATAAAATGCAGGAGTTTGATTACGTGGTCTGTGTGTGTTTGGTGACTGCCAGAGATCTGAGGGGCAGGAGTTGAGCAAGGGTGGCTCACCTGGCTGAAAGGAGAGTGGGAGCCCTCTGACTCTGAGGTTGTCTCTTGTTGGCATGAGGATGGCAGGGTGGGGAAAGAGGGAGAGAGAGTCAGGTGTGACTTTGCAACCCCCTCTCTAGCAGGGGGATTATGTGGACAGGGATGTCCTCAGTCCCTCCTCAGAGGGCATGCTGTCGGGAGCTCCTTCACCTGGCAGGCTCCAGACCCACCTCAGCCACTTGCTGGATTTGGGCAGCTAACCAAGCAGGGCTTTGTTTTCCTCATTTGTAGAACAGGACCAGAGTCACTGTGGGGCTCTGAAGAGTAACAGGTACATAAGCATTTGATGCAGCAAAGGCTTTGCCAGGGCGAGTCCCTGTTTGGCCACCACTCCCAGCAGCAAGCACAGTGCACTGGGTACCTTCTCTAAGGCTGACCCGAGGAAGATGGGATAAAAGACCCTTGCTGCCTCTGCAAGCGAGCCAGAGCCTGTGGGCATGTCCTAAACGGGTGGTGTAGGATCTGGGTTGGAAGCAGACCTAGAAACCACCACATGCAACTCCGATCTTCAGGCTTCCCACCAGTTCCTCCACATTGCTCCTCTCTTCCTCTCCTCTGCCTCCACCCCTCCTCCAGTAGTACAGAGCTGCACACACTGTCACTGCACCCCTATCCCCGACTAGCCCCCTAGGCGGGCAGCTGTGGGGGCGGTCTGCTCTGTGCTGCTGTGATTGGCTCTCCAGGCCCTGCCCACACTGAGGCCATGCAGGGCTGGCTTGGGTGCCCAGGGCCCAGCAGAGCTCTGTGTCTTAGAAGGGGCCTTGAGTGGAGAAGGGAAGGCGTTATGACCCAGGCATTCTTCTAGTGGCCCAGAGAGGTGAAAGGGAGAAGGCTGCAGAAGAAAGGAGTGGGAAGAAGGAGTGAGAAAGAGCCAGGTGGCGAGTGAGGGTGCAAAGGCCAGAGGAGAGGTGCCAGCCAGGGCTGCAGGATTGAGATTTGGAAAAAAAATCTGTATGAAACCAGGGCCTGGGAGCATCAGGGTGCTGACGATGAGGCAGCAAAGCAGAGGGCAAAGGTGACCCCACTGTGCTGTCGGTGGCTCTTGCAGCAGGCACCATCCCATCGGCCCATGGCTACCCAGTGAGGCAGAGCCCAGACAGGCAGCAGTAGGCTGGGGCTGCAGTGGGCCCCATGACACACTGGAGTGGCTGCAATTGGGAAGGCTCTCCAACTTTGTACTGAATATCATGACCTATTTCTCTTTTATTGCCCTTATTCTTAAGCTAGCTCTCAGGTGCTGGAGCTTTTTGCTCTGCTCTGGGCTCATGCTCTTTACAAGCCTTTCCTTTCCCTCCAGAAACCCAGAGGAGCCTGTTGCTGACCCTAGTAGCCAGGCCAGCATGCACTGCATGTTGGGGCAGAGGATGGGATTTTCCTCTGCAGCCAGCCCCTGTGCTGCTACCACCCTCACAGGCTCCTGCATGGGCTGAGCTGTCAGCCACCAGCCTAGACTCGCCTTATTCATCCCACTCAGTCACTCTGGCCATCAGCCTCCCCTGGGGCACCTCTCTGCCAGGCAATGGATGAGACTCAAGCAATTCTTAAAGAACATACCAGCTTTAGGCCCGAAGCCTTGCTTTTCCCACGTGCAGTACTGCTCCCAGTTGTTGCCGCCCCCTTCAGCACAAGTCTCACCCCACCCCAACTATAGCCTTGATGATCTGCTCCAGAAGAGCAGTTCTGACTTCAGGCCTGGCCCTCCTTTCTCTTACTAGAACCAGAAAGGACCTGAGCCTTTCTGTAACCTCACAGCTGTCCCTGTCTGGAAGGCAGACACTTGGCTTCATTTCTAAGTTTGCTACCCTGACCCCTGGGCGCAATGATTTATATCCCTACAGCTGGTTGGGACCTTGGCTTGTCAAGTCTAAGTAACCAAAGTTTAAAAAGCACACAGAAGACCACTTATTGATTCCATTTATACGAAATGTCCCAAACCTGCAAATAAATAGAGAGACTGAAAGTAGACTAGTGATTGCCTAAGGCGCCAATGCTAAAAGGTACAGGGTTTCTTTTTGGGGTGATGAAAATGTTCTGGAATTAGATAGTGGTGATGGTTGCACAACTCTGTGACTATACTAAGAACCAATGAATTACACTCTTTAAATGGATGAATTGTACAGTATATAAATTTTATCTTAATAAAATCACTCAAAAAAGAAAAACTACAGCTGAACCATAGAGCTTTCCAACATCCATTTGGGTCCTGGTTGAAGGTAGAAAGTAGCAGTTCGAAGGTTTGAGGTGGTCAAAACAGCCTTGTAGTGGATATGTATCATGTTTTTTGACCACCCACCGTCTGAACCCCTTTCCCATGCTTGGGAAACTCCCCATCACAAATCTAGATGGGTACGAGTCCACCTCCCACCAGATATGTGCTTTCCAAGCTTTTCCCCCTTGCAGCCATTGGCTAATCAGATGCTTCTGCATGGAACTTCTCAATCTAGAGCAAAGCAGAAGAGCGAGTGGAAAATACATTTTGATGTCAACGATCACATCTTCACATCTGAGTTAGGATCAATGTGCTTTTAACTCCCCAGACTTTACTACTCCCCCAGTCCACCAAATGCATCCCACCTTTGGAGCTTCTCCAGTTTAGTGGTTCTCTGAGCCCAGCAGTTCAAGTCTTTTTCTGCTTTTATCGGCCAGAATCTATTTCTTTGGTTTTAAAGTAAGATTCATACATGTGTCACTGGGGACCTTGTGGCACGAGATCCCTCAAAGGAAGGCAAACTTTCCTAGTACCTACAGCTCTAGGTTCACAATCACTGATAGCATTGTGAACTTCGTCTCACATTATGCTGCAGCTTCCACTCTGTCATCAGGACATCTTTCCCCCATCCCCAAAACATCAAGCTATAGCTTTTCCAGCATTTAATTCTATTTTTCTCTTTTTTTGCAGGTAAGGTCTTTCTTTACAGCTGCTTTTAATATCTTGGTCTTTCTAATGCTTTGCAATTTCTTATGCTTTATCTAAGTCTTTTGCTTGTATCCTGTCTGGGATTAACTGGGTTTAACTCTAAGTTTATAAATTTCATCAATTCTAGAAAATTCTCCACCTTTTTGAAATATTCTCTTCCTCTGGAAGAGGTGTTTCAAACCTCCTCAGTCTACCTTCCATGTTTTTTAACCTCTTTTCCTTAGTTCCCATCTGTCTCTGTATTTCATTTGTGTAACCTTCATACCTACTTCCAGTTCATTCTTCTTTCAGGTATGTTTAAATAGCTATTTAACCATAAAGTTAAGTATTATATTTTTATATTTAAATTCATTTATATTTATTTATATAATATAAATTAATAATTATAAAAATACAAATGGTTTATATATTAATATTTACATGTATACTTACACATTTTTTATATTTCATTGATGTATAAATACTTGTATTTATAATTTCTATTATATTTAACCATAAAGTTAAGTAGTATATTTTTCATTTTTAAAAGTTTTATTTACTTTTTTCAAACCAGTTTGATCATTTTTGATATTCTTTTTATTAGTCATACTTTTTCTGTAAACATAACATTTTACTAATTCCAACATCCCAGTCTTTGCTGTTATGACTTTGTGGACTATTGTTCCAGTGAGTCTTGTTCATGGTGGTTTCTTTCCTGTGTGCCTTGTTTTTGTTGTAAGCTCATGTTCTTGAAATTTGATCTGAAGGAATTCCTTGAGGACTGAGTTTAAAGTACAGTCCTCAAGAGAGAACTGCATTTGCTTTTGCCAGGTGCCTAGAGGCACTGTCAACCTGAGACCACTTTAAACTAAATTATCAGCTTGAGGATTTTCCAGGCCACATGGAAGTTATCAATTCTAGTCCCAAACAGTATGACGGCCAGCTGTGGTTACATACTACTGGGGAAGCTGTCTGTCTCCACCTCCTACACTCCCCTTGCTTCCATAACCAAAGTGAAATGGGTGAGTCTTCCTCTGTGGGACTGGTTCACACTTGAAATGATGATGTCATCTTTTGAGGGCCCAGACTTAAGTAGAAGGGTCTCTGATCTGGCTTCCCACTGTAGGAGCCTTAGGCTTTGTTGCCTACTCCACACATGGCCCATTAAACAGCAGTTCTTAGTTGCCCACAAATTCCACACACACAAAAAAAGCAGAATAAAAAGATGAGTCATAAGAATGCTTATGAAGGCGATCCTGCTTAAAGTCCTAGCTCTGGGAGCCTTCAACAGATTTTGTGGCCTTTACTGGGTCAAGGTCACTCATTGGTCCCTTTTCTTTTGTACGAGAGTCAATGGTTTAAGGCAAGGGTGTGAGAAGGACACACAGACATGATGAAACAGATCCAAGCAGAGGCAGTGGAGCATGGAAAGAGGCTGAGCTGCTCTCCTCTCCCAGCCCTAGGGGCAGTCCAACAGCCCTCTAGTCTTTGAGTCAAACTAGTCCAAGGGCAGCTGTGATCCTTGCCCTTGAATAGGAAAGAACCAGGAGAACAGTTAAGTCCAAGGCCCATAAATCCATTTCTCACTGGGGCAGTGGCAGAGCTGAGGACAGTTCCCTTTTACTCTTTGCCCAAAGGGAGATGTTTCCTGTCCTTGCTTGCATTTCGGCGCCTCTTTTGACTCAAGAAACTCTCCAGCTTTTTGCTGTGTTTCAGCTCCTTGTACTTCTCAGCAAGGGCCAACTGGCGCTGCTCAGCTAGAGGACAGGAAGAAACTGGTGAGCAAAGGAAGAAGCCACCCTCCTTCCCTTTTCCCAGGTCAGTAACTGCCAACCACAATGTTACGATACATGAGTATTTGGAGTTCGCTGTTGTCTGTAAGCAGGCAGACTTTTTCTATGATTCCAGACTTACTCGTTCAACCAACTGTGAGCTCCCGTTATGTACCTAGCCCAGGATATGTAAGGGATGGTACAGAAATAAAAGTGGCAATCCTGCCCATAATCTAATTAGGGATACAAGACTGGTTACAAATAACTCCTACTATTTCTACTCTCCTCAAAGTTACCATGGAATCCAGCCTCATGTCTTCCTTAGGGAGCTCACTAGAACCCCAACGCAGTATTCTGCCACTGTGGCCACCCCACACCTGTCCCTGTAACCAGCCCGCAACAGTTGTGGCCCACTTACATTTCTTCAGAAAGTATGGCTGATGGCCCTGCTGGGCCTGAGCCCGCCGCTTCTGCTTCAGGGCCAGGCGCAGCTCTTGCTGCCGCTTTCGTTCCTGCTGTGCCACTTCTTGTTGTTCCTGATGAGGAAAAATGAGACAGGAGGAGATGGGTGAATAGGAGGGACCATAAATCCTCTGTGAATACCTCCTGCCTTGAATTGCTATCACCAACCACCTGCAATTATTCCCCACTCACCATTCGCTGAAGCAGCTGCTGCAGTTTCTCATGCTCTTCCCCTGACCGGTGCTTCTTCAATTGCTTTTTCACAATCTCCACATCCGAAAATGAATTATCATGATAGTTAGCATTCTGTAAATGTTAGCTGAAATTCTGTGCCACGCCCCATTCACATACATTAACTAAATAGCACTATGAGATGAGAGCTATTATTATCATTATCCCTTTTTATGAATAGAAAACTGAAGCACAAACAGAATAAGTAACTTACCAATGGTCACACAGCTAGTAAGTTGATGAGCTGGGATTTGAACATAAGAACCAAATCAGGGAAGGTTTAATCTGCCCACACGGATTATAAGTATCAGTGCCGCACTGAAGGCAAACACGATTGAAAGGGGTTGTTTAAAGACATGTATCCCACAGATCAGCACTACAAATGTAAATAAGTGCTTGCATGATCTACTTCTAAGGTATCACATTGGTACAAAAAGTTAACAACGGAGTGGTATATGGGAAAAACTATTGCATACTATGGACTATATTTAATAGGAATACCTTACTGGTACCACACTAATACTAGGGATAAATAATTAGGGGCTGGTAAGAGCTTTGGGGTGTTTGGGTTATGCTAATTGTTTAAAATTGAGAGTGATGATGATGATTGTACAACTAAGTGAAGATAATGTGAGACACTGATCGTTTATCTTGGCCAGAACATAAGCCATATGAAATTAGGAACCCCCTACTTAATAAATCAAGCCCTCGATCTTGACTCTTGCTCTTGTGAAATGTACGGCTGTAAAGGGAAGGCTAAGCCTACCTGTAATGATGCCTAAGAGTCACCTCCAAAGAACCTCTTTTGTTGCTCAGATGTGGCCTTTCTCTCTCTAAGGCCAACTCTGCAAATAAATTCATTAACCTCTCCCCTACATGGGACATGAGTCCCAGGGGAGTGAGTCTCCCTGGTGATGTGGGACACGACTCCCAGGAATGAGCCTGGCCCCGGCATCAAGGGATTGAGAGTGCCTTCTTGACCAAAAGGGGGAAAAGAAAGGTAATAAAATAAGATTTCAGTGGCTAAGAGATTTCAAATAGAGTCGAGAGGCTATCCTGGAGGTTACTGTTATGCAAGCTTCAGCTAGATATTCCAAATGGCCACAGATGCTAAACCCTAATCAACAGTAGTCCCAAAAATACTAAAGAATACCTAGATCCTTATCTGAGACTGTATAAAAGTCTCACTCATTAAGTTTGTTTTTTGGAGACTTAAAGCCTCCAGAGTGTACCTATGCCAGGTAAAGTGTCAAAACCCAGAGGCAACAGCCTTTTCAAGAACTTCAAACAGAAGCAGCTCCTTTCATGTGAACATAATGTCAACACCCCTTTGCAATATGAACAAGTTAGGGTGGTCAGGATGCAGATATCCCTAAAGACTGAAACAGTGATCAAATGAGGAATTTCAACAGACAAGACAGGATTTAACAACGGATTACGAAATTGTGCCAGTTTGAATGTATTGTGTCCCCCAAATGCCATTATCTTTGATGTAGTCTTGTGGGGCAGACGTTTTGGTCCTGATTAGATTTGCTTGGAATGTGCCCCACCCAGCTGTGGGTGATGACTCTGAGATATTCCCATGGAGGCATGGCCCCATCCATTCAGGGTGGGCCTTGATCAGTGGAGCCATATAAATGAGCTGACTCAAAGAGAAGGAACTCAGTGCAGCTGTGAGTGACGTTTTGAAGAGGAGCAAGCTTGCTAGAGAGGAACATCCTGGGAGAAAGCCATTTTTGAAACCAGAACTTTGGAGCAGACACCAGCCATGTGCCTTCCCAGCTAACAGAGGTTTTCCGGATGCCATTGGCCACCCTCCAGTGAAGGTACCCGATTACTGATGTGTTACCTTGGACACTTTGTGACCTTAAGACTGTAACTGTGTAGCCAAATAAACCCCTTTGTATAAAAGCCAATCCATCTCTGGTGTTTTGCATTCTGCAGCATTAGCAAACTAGAACAGAAATCAGAATCTTTTTATTTTTTTTAGTTTCTAGGGCATTAGAATAGCTTGAAGGAAATAACTGAAATGGTGGAACTGTAACCCATGATACTCTGAAATTTGCTCTATAGCTACTTGTTAAATTGTACTTTGAAAGTTATTACTTTCCAGTATACATTTCACAATAAAAATGTAAAAAAAAAAAAAAAAAATCTGCCCACAAACTATGTATTCTGTTCTCTCTAGCCCAACTCTCTAACCTATGCTCTGGTTTCCAACCTTCCAGAAACCCCCATGACCCAGTCTCATGCTGCACACCTCTTTCTCTTTGGCTCGGATGTCATTCAGAAATTGGTAGGTTTTGTCAAACACCTCAGGATTATATTCTCCTGACAGATCATCAAAGCGGGGGTCACGGAACACCTTTGGAGAGAACAGAGAGAATATAAAACAAGACTGTTCAGTCTCCTTTCACTGAGAAAGTGCTTCCTGCCTCTTCCTCACCTTCTTACTGATGGGGACAACCTGACGCAAATATGGCACTCGGACCTTAGCTGACATTTCCAGAGGCCTAGGGAGAAATTAAAGGACAGGTCAAGGAGACTCCACTCTTGGTCAAAAGCCTCCCACCCAAGAAAGCTCATTATCAGCACAAGGTCCCAGGTATCCTCCAACTCCTGGGGCAGGCCTTGCTCCTCACCTGTGCTTATCTGCAACACACGCATTTTGGACAGGTGGTCTAAAACCTTGCTTCCTAGTGCTGTTTCCTGCTACCAAATGTTTGCACGTCTTATTCCCCATTTGGCTCTGCAATTCCAAGAGCTCTTCAAATGACATGTTGGATGTGTCTGTGGAAGTGGGGAGAGGGGCAGAGGTTGGAAAGAGACACAACTCAGCTCAGTACCTCCCAGTGCTCCAGACATCATCCCATCCCCATTCCTTAAGTAACTGATTCCTTCAGAGATCTCCAACAGACCAATTACTACAAGTCTCAGGCAGCAAAGGCTATAGTGGTGCTACATTGACACCTACCTCCCCAACTGTTCCAGCTACCTGGGGCCTCATCTTGCTAAAGCCATGTATGTATAAGACTGGAGTGGACCAAGCCATAGTCTCCTAGTCTTCACCCTCTTATCACTCCCTTACAAGCTTTCTCACAAGAGTCTCTGTTACCCTCACTCAGTTACCATTGCCAATTTCCTAGTTCCTATACTCTTAGCATCTCTTGCCTCAGTCAGTACTCCAGTCTCCCAACCTTCAGTCTCACCCCTCTCAAAGCTTTGCTCCCTGCTTCAGCCTGAGAGGCATCTAAAATGTAAATCTGATCTTAGCACTCACCATGTTTCAGATCATGTCACTCCTGAGCTCAAGCTCCCAAATGGCTTCCATCTGGCTCACAGTAAAAGCCACAGGCCTTACAATGGCCTGAAAGCTCCCATATGACGTCCACCCCTGCTGTTCCACCCCTGGTAATATCTCTAATCTCATCTCCTACTAATCTTCTCATTCCTCTCTAGTCAACTGGCCTCTCAGTAATTCCTGAGCAGGAAGGTATATGTCTGCCTCAATTCCTTTGCACTTGATATTCTGTCTCTTGAACACCTCCTGCATATAGAAGCACTGATTGTTCCCTCATCTTCAAGCATTTGCTCAAATGTCACCTTCGCAATGAGGCTTTCCCTGACTACCCTATTTAAAATCGCACCCCCTCCCTGCTTTCTCTCCAGTCTTTGCCTTTTTCAAAAAATTGAGATGTAACTCACATACCATAAAATTCCCTTTAAAAGTGTGCAATGTAGTCCTTTGTTGCCTTTTAATAATTCGTTTGCTTTTTTTCTGACTGCTCTTTCTAAAAAACAAGCGGCTAAAACTGTGCCTGCATATAATTGATGCTCAATAAATGCTTCTGGAAGTTGTTGAATACTGATCCACCCATTCCTCTCCAGTAACCCATGCCCTTTCCTTATCTGCTTTTAACACATGCATTTTTTCCTCATCTGGCGCCTTAAAGAAACTGCTTAAGATGTCATATTTCAGGAAGCATCCTCTCCCATTTCGACTTTCCAAGACGTTGAGAGACCCCCCACAATTTCTCTTTCAGAAACCTTAGCAGTCTTACCGGAGCTGTTTGCGGGCTCGGCACCTCCATTAGAGGTTGAGCTCCTGGGAGCCGCAGCGGCGTCCGCCAGCCCCGCATTCCGCCCCCGCCGCCCCAGCGCCCCTCCTCCCGGCGCCTGGATGACGCGCCGGCCCCTCGCCCCCGATTCCGCGCCCTCACCCTTTTGCGAGTCACAGGTCGCAGTCCTGGGCTCCAAGACCCCGCCGTTCTCCCCGCCATGCCGGGCCCCGACTCGGCGCTTCACTTTCGGCATCTGCTCGTGTTCGGCTCGGAAGATGAATGGCGCTACTTCCGCTCAAAAGGGCCCAAGGCCCGCCCCTTCCGGCACTTCCCGGGAGCCGTCCCAATTTCATGACGAACGTGCAGAAAACACGGCCCGTAGGGGCTGCCCGGGACCCGGCGGGACAAGCAGGAGGGGCGCTGTTGGGCCTCCGAGAGTCGTAGGCCGAAAGGAAAGACTACTCCGGGATAACGTCGTCGCAACCTTTTTGCCCCTGAGTCACAGGGCTCCATGGCACTGGACTCCGTGCCCGAGAACAGAGGCTAGCCACGGTCTTGGTGGCATTTAGTTTCCTAACACGCTTGGCTGAGAAGCCAGAACCTCAGGGATGCCCCTTCTCAGCATCCTGCCTTCATTGCAAACTCCTGCATCCCCACCTTATTCCCGAAAAATAGATCACACTTTTTGAAGTTTTTAATTCGTTTTTATAAAATCTGAGCCGGCTGAGATTCAGGGTACAGCAACAGCTCAGGGATAGGTGGGATTATCTGCTGGTCCCCATCTCCCCAGGAGAGGGAGAAAGAGGTTTCACGCCAACAGCTGCAACTCCTCTCAGCTCCTACTCAATGCTCTTGGCTCAAGCAAGGAAAGGGGATAGATAGAGGGGTGGGTGGAAGCTCCTGCGACTCAAGACAACTGCTTGCTTCTCCCTTCTCCCCATTCTATTCCCTTCCCTTCCCAGCAAAGCCCAGCCGGCCTGGGGAGAGCAGACGCCCAGGAGCAGTTGGAGGGGGGTGGATGGGACAGAGCACCAAGGGGAAGGGGCCCTCGGCCCAAAGGGGGAGGGACGTAGCCCTCCCCCACTACAGCTTCCCACTGAGTTCACAGCACAGAAACACCTCTAGTCCAACAACTCCATGTGGAAATAGTAAATACTGAGTCCAGGGTCCAAAGGGGCAGGCAGGTGAGAGATGGGCAGGGGCAGTGAAGACAACAGCAGGCTCAGGAAGGAGGCGGCAGAAAGTTCCTCCTACCCATGGGAGGAGACGATGGGGCGGCTGATATTGCTGTTGGTGGTCATGGCATTCAGCTCCCATCTGGAAGGCCAACAATGGCAGACATTAAGGACAGAAGGGGGAGCCCACACCCCCAGGCTCAGAATTGCCTCCTTACATACCAGTTCTTTCAAACTCCTAAAGCTCACCCACCCACAGCCACCTCCTCCTCATAGTCTTACTAGGCTTCACAAGCAGACCCCACCCACCACCAAATCGAACACCACCTATTCCTCCATGTGGATTTCCTGTGTATGTTTATACATATTCTTATGTGCAAGCACCTGGGGAAAGCATCTGGGTAAACATCTCAGCAAACATTGCAACCTACCTTGCCTGCTCTACTGAGATCTAACCAGGTAGTCCCTCCACTTCATCCCCACCAAGAACATCCTTTTTTGCTCTCCACTCCCATCCTTTTAATAAGACCCTGACTCAGATCCTGCCCTGAGGCCTTCCCCACCCGCCCCACTAAATTCAAATTAAATCCCTATCTTTCCAACAATTCTTTCATTCTTCCAAGATTTACCAGTACTGCACCTCATGTCAAGACCCTCACCACAGTTTACTCAGTATTAGGTTGTTGTACATGTGTCAAACTTGGGCCAGCCTGTTAACTATCAATTCAGCCTTGTCAACTCCACTGCACCAAAAACAAGCAAACCAACCTTCAGAGAGAAAGACTTTAAACTGAACTGATATAACCAGAGGGAACTGGAACAGAATGACCCAGACAGGCACAATTACACATAAAGTAACTTTAAGTGCTTGACTTGGACCTAAGAATGGAATTCAAAGGGAAGTCGCCAGGGCCTCTCAATTTTGAACCTGTGATCCAGAGGCTCCTAATCTTGTCTCTTACTTTGCAACTAGGTTCTAGGATTTATTTGAACCTTCTCAGCATGTTAACAAAAACAACTGCATAGGTTCCAGTCTCAAGAAGCAATGCTTCTGAGCTTGCTTTGGAAAACTGGATAAATACTTTTTTTCATATTATTTACCCTGCTGGCAGTTTTTGGCTATAACTTCATTTCCTTCCATCTCATTCCTCACAAGCACACAACACCTCCAGCAGAACAAAAATGTATGTGTTCTCCATACCGAGATCAATCTAATCAGGTCATGGCTGTGCTGCTCTACTCACCCCCAACCACCTCTCCTTCCCGACCACTTGCTATACCTGATGTCATGGGGCAAACAGGACTGGTCCAGGTTATACTGAATCACGGCCAGTTTGCACAGGGTCTTCAGACTAGGGCCTTTAAGGGAAGAGTAGGGGACAGGGAGAGGGTCAAAGTCGAGCAAAGGGTCCAGTTCTGGGTGTCCCCACCCTAAGAGAGGGACCCCAATGGCAGGAACCCTTTGGGAATAAGTGTACTTACTAAAGTCCAAAACGTGTAAGTCAGAATGATCTATGAGGTCAAATTCATCTCCAAGGCCTTCCTCAGGAGACGGACTGTAAGGATCAACGAAGAGGTAAAGAGGAAAATCTACCCATGAGACTCTCTTGCTCAAAAATATCTCCCACTGTAACGTATGTCACAGATTTAGGCCCTGCCCTGAGCCCTCCCCTCTCTCCTCCTAACCTGGTACCCCCAAAGAGGACAATCTTGTCACCAACGATACAGCAGCACTGGCGCCGGCGGGGACATGGCCCCTTACCCTTCGGTTCAATCTTTTTCCAGGTAAAGGACGCTAAAGAGAAATTTACATGGAGAAGGGGAGGTTCAATACCTGCCCGGTCCAGATATCCTCTCCACCCTCCATCCCCTTGCCTATTCAGGATCATTCTTCTCTTTCTCTCCCACCTCAACTGCCCCTTGTTCCTCCTATAAAGGCAGGGTTCTTTACCAGGGTTAAACTTCCAAAGGTCGTGGAAGTGCCGGTTCAGCCTTGCATTGTAGCCACCGAAGATGTACAGCTCCCCATTGTAGCCAACTGGAAGGTGAGAGGAATGTCAAGGATGTGAGGGCAATGGGCAGGAAGGGAAACTTCAAGGACATAATGGACACTTACAGGCTGAGTGGCTCCGGCGCCCCTCAGGTAGCACAGGGGTGGGTGGACAGTCTAGCCAGGCCTCAGTCCTGGTGTCAAAGACGCGGATACGGTTGCAGTAAATCTCATTGTTGGAATGGAATGGCCCAAAGCGGTCAGCACGACCCCCAAAGACATACATATGGCTGCCCAGCATTGTGGCTGAGTGAAAGTCCCTCCAGCGAGCAGGGTTGCCCTGGGCAGGAGCAGAGAGACGGAAAGGTCAGCAGAGAGGCTGGGGGGTGATAAGCTCTCTCTGTCTGAGCTTCCTAAGATTTCTTTGATTTCTTCAATTGAGGGTGGGGTCCTGGGGGAAAGAAGAAAGGACAAACCTTCGTGCAGATAAGAGTCCATGTCATGGTGCTGGTATCCAGCTTGTGAATGTCATTGGAAAAGCAGTCTGCCTGAGTGGGGAAATAGAAGAAAGAAATGAAGGAAGGAAAAAAAGGAAGAGCCAATGGTCATTCCCCGAACCTCCAGCCTTCCCCTCAAAACCTACAAACAGGCCAAAGCCTTCCACTCCACCACCCTCAATTCCTCTTCCTCTTTCTCATTCCCACTCCAAACCTCTAGTTTCTTCCCAGACCTACCAGCTGCTCGTAGCCCCCGAAAATGTACATGGTCTTGCCTAGGACACAAGCTGAATGTCCATCCCGGGCCCCAGGAACTGTTCCTGACACTCGGGGTGTGGACCACTTGTGAGTATCTGAAGGAGATAAGAGAATGACACAGGTAAGCAACTTCTAACACTCCCTCCTGAACTCTGGGATACTCCTAGTCCCCAGCCCCCTGCTCTACCCCACCCTGCAACCCCCACCTTTCCCAGTCCCGAGGCACCAGTTGACAGACCACAGCCTGAGACTCATACTCACTGATATCAAAGGCATAGAGAACATTGCAGGCCCCTTCAGTGTCATTCCGCCCGCCCCAAAGGAAGACTGTGTCATCGATGAGGACGGTTGAGTGTCCATACCGCATGTAGGGGACCACAGGAGCCTGTCCACGGACAGTGGGCCTCACTGGGGGCAGCTTTGTCCAACGCAAGGACACTGTAGGCACAACTCTGCTCAGCCTTGGGAACCTCTCTGTAGGCTGTCCACCTTCTCCCAAACCAGGTATTCATTCACCCACCCCCTTTCCCACAGGGACACGACCAAACCTCAGGCAGCTTCCCATTCCCCTCCCTGATGTGAGCACCCAGGGGAAGCCTCGACACTGGCTTACCTGCATTGAAAATGTGCACATCAATCTGACGCAGAGTCTCATAGTCTTCACCAGAGCAGTAACCCCCGAAGGAGTATACCCGGTGCCCAACAGCCACTGCAGCATGGTTCACCCTGCGGGGCCCGCCCTCCAGATGCACTGTCCACCGTAACATCCCCTGGGCCACAGGTTACAGCAGCATGCCCCCCCGGCACGGCCTGTTGCCTCTGCTACCTGCACACAAGTCAGGGTCACTGGCTCCTCGGGCAAGGCCTTCCCAGCTCACCACAATTCTGCCCAGGATCAATCCCTGCCTCCAAGTGTCACCCTGGTGGCCCTCCCACACCATTCCTCCGCAGGGACACTAGTCACAGCTCAGTTGGCTGGCCCTGCCCCTGGGGAGCTGTTGAGGTCAGGGAGCTAGCCCCACTCGCATGTTCTCCAACAGCAAAGGGTGGGGCTACTCCCACCTGTTTGCCAGCTCAGAATCTGCTGATCAAGGACTCAGCATGGTCATCCCTTACAAGCTCCAGGCCTCCTTCCAAAGCCGGGCACTTTCTCTTGTCCATCTGGCTCTGCTCCGCTTATTGCCACCTCTCTAAGAATCTCTGTGCTCTTTAAGGTGGGGAGTCCTATCTCAAAATACTCGGGACTATTAATAGCCCAACCAGCCCTAGCTAGCCCTTTGAAAGCTGGCATGGGTGCTTCCAAGCAGAAAAGCTTTTAGAATTTTAGAGTGAACAGTCCCCCTACCCAGGACAGGGTAGGTTTAATCCAGGGCAGTGACATCCATGTTACCATGGTTGGTTAGCTACTCATAGGGAAACTCTGGTTAAGCTCAGCTGTTGCCATCCGGGTCACCCAGGGCCCCCCAGAGGCACAAAGAATTCCTTTGACAGCTGTACCTGGTATGCTCCCAACACTAAGAACTTAAACCAGAAAGGTATGTGTCTGCTGGGGACTGGGGGATGGGGTGGGGAAGAGGGAATTCTCTCCTCCTGTCACTTTCCCAGCTCTGCTATTGTGGTGGGAGAGAACAAGCTGTTTCTAGCAGCACTTCTCCCACTTGGGTCCCTGGAAGAGGGATGGGGTGGCGGAATGCATCAGAAAGGGGAAATAAAGCAAAAATGCCCTTGGATTGGACAAGAACAAGATCCAGGCATGAGAGGTCTTTGTCTCTTAAAAGACTATCTACCAGCCTAGTGATAATGGGTGTATTAGAGGACCCTGTTAGGCAAATCCTGCAACTGGCACTGCCCTTGTGGCAGACACCTGCTGAGTTTAGGTGGATCAGCTGCTTCCTGTTCAAGAAGCCCTGGCAGAGGGTAAAGCCAGGCAGAACCTTAAGCACAGAAAAACCCCAAATAAGGGAGGCCCCTTGTAGGAAAAAAGAGACCGCCTCTGCTAGCTTGCCAGCCCCACCACCCAACCCTCCTCAACCCCCCACCCCATGCTTTAAATAGCCACCCTGCCCAACCTGAAATAGCCCCTGCAGAAAGCTACTCTCACTTCATTACTTCCTCCCTCAATCTAAAATATCTTGGACCTGGTCTTGTGGGGACAAAAGGGGGTTGAAGGGCTCATCTTCCCTCATAGCTTCTACTCAGCTATGTCAAAGTAAAGAGATAAACAATTTAGCCAAAGATGAAGAAAGAATCTTAGCTTTTCATCCATAAGGACAACCCAGGCTCATGGAGAACAAGTCCCCAGGGTCTCAAGGGCTCGTCATCTCTGCATCTCCCCATCCTCCATCATGGCGCATTCTCAAGCTTCTTCAATTCCCTTCAAGTACCTACCACATCCCTGGTCTCTTGCAGTTATCAACCCCCCATTTCTGGTCCTTTTTGATCTCCTGAGAGCTTTGCTGTTTTCCCACTGTCCTCCCACCACTCCAAGCTCCACCTGACAACCCTCCAGTTTCCTCTCCACTAAGAAAAGAAAAACTAACATTCATCGACTCCTTTCGGCCAGGGATATTCCTTCCTTAATTTCAAGCTGTTTCTGTTTTCTTCCTACCATCCCAGCTTCCCCTCCCCCACAACGCCAGATTCTCCTTCCATTCTGCTCGGCTTCCCCGTTCTCCCCATAACCTACTCTTCCTTCCAATTCCCTTAGTGTCTCCTCTAGCCGCCAGGTCTCTCCCACCCGTTTCTCCACCATCCTCCCTCAGCCCTTCTTCCCCTATTACCACTCTCCTTTCCCATCATCCCCCCAGTTCTCTCCCCACCCCCCACCCATCACTATCAGGCCCCTCCCCCACCACGCCAGCCGAAGGCATGAGCGTCTCTAGCTCTCCCAATTCTTCCTCGCCCCTTAACCCATCCCGGGCTACCTGCCAGGCCGGGCCGGGGCGGGGCCGCGAGCCCTCACGCTGCCTGCAGCCTAGAACCCGTTGCGCGCCAACCGACGGCTCTGTCCCTAACCAAATAAACACAGTCAGGCTCGGTCCTTCCGGCGGGCAGCGGTGTGCGCACGTGCAGTTGGAGCTAAGAGCCCGTGGCTTATCGGGACTTGTGGTCCACGGGTTTCCGGAGGGACGCGAGGGACTGAGGAGAGGGCCAGAGGCGGAGGAAAGTTTCTGCGCATGCACAGATTTGTGTCAAGACCGTGGGGGTCACTGGGTAACGTAGTCCTTTGTTGTCTGGTCAGGGGATGGCAGTGGCGGGGTAAAGGGCGGACAACTCGTCCTCGCTCGCGTCAATCATGAGCGAGGGGTGGGGCTGGAGCGCCAGGCGCCCCAGCACGTCCTGCCGGGCCGGAAGTGAAGGTGTGGGTTCGGACTCGGGCTCTGAGCGGGTGAGGCGCGTGAAGATACCAGCGCCGAAAGTCCGTGGGGGCGGGTGGGGGACGCTGCATCTGGGGCCATTCGAGGGGAGCCCCTGGGGGCTGAAGAGCGTCTGTCAGGCGGTAGAGAGGGAAGCGCCTAGAAGAGGGGAGAAAGGGGCAGGGACGCCCTTGTCTAGGAGAGCCTGTTTGGCGACCCGGGGTTCCCAAACTGGGGGGTGGGGACTGGTCTAAAGGTGTCTTTTGGAGGTAACGGGACTCTGGTTGAGCTATTTAGGAATTGATGGAGCAGGGCGGGTAGATCCTGGTTTGAGATAGAGCCGACTTAAGAGGTGGAGGGCTAAGGAGAGGCTGAGGAGAGACTGAGCTGGAGAGTTGGGAACAGGAAGCTTGGGGGCGTTTAAACGTTTTGCGGACGCAGGAGGAGACCACAAGGAACTGGATGGGAGGCTGGAGGTGGGCCTAGTTCCATGCGCTCCCTATCCACCTGCTTCCTATTCTTGCAGCCCCTGCCCGGATGGCAGCAGTAGTTCTAGGGGGAGACACCATGGGCCCGGAGCGAATCTTCCCCAATCAGACTGAGGAACTGGGGCCGCACCAGGGCCCTACAGAAGGCACTGGGGATTGGAGCAGCGAGGAGCCTGAGGAAGAGCAGGAGGAAGTCGGGTCAGGCCCAGCTGGCTACTCTTACCAGCCCCTGAACCAAGATCCTGAACAAGAGGAGGTGGAGTTGACACCAGTAGGTGATGGAGATGATGTAGTTGCTGATATCCAGGAGCGGATCCAGGTACTGGGAAGGGACTGTTTCTGAGCATGTAAAGCTAGGAGTTCTGAAGGGCTGGTCCCAAACAGTCTTCTCTCTGGCTCTGCAGGCCCTGGGTCTGCATTTGCCTGACCCACCATTAGAGAGTGAGGATGAAGAGGAGGAGGGAGCTACAGCATTGAGCAACCACAGCTCTATTCCCATGGACCCAGGTAAAAAGACCATTCTTTCATTCTGGAATAATTATGGAGGACAGGGACTGGCCAGGGCCGGTATGGGAAAGTCACAAAGGAATATCCTGTTCCTAAAATGGCGATTTATAACCTAAGATTTTGCAGACTTCAGAATCCAGGCAAAATGCTATTCTGCTAGACTTGAGGGGAAGGGCAGGCTTGCCTAGAAATAACAAGATGAATTTGGTGATCTCATCAGCCCAAGGGCTCCGGGTTGATTCCAGGAGTGGGGAGGAGAGCTGGTTCCATTGTTTCTGTCCCCTAACTGGCCTCTGGTTATGATTTCAGAACATGTAGAGCTGGTGAAAAGGACAATGGCTGGAGTAAGCCTGCCTGCACCAGGGGTTCCTGCCTGGGCTCAAGAGATCTCAGATGCTCAGTGGGAAGATGTGGTACAGAAGGCTCTCCAAGCCCGGCAGGCGTCCCCTGCCTGGAAGTGACTACACTGAGAGCTGCCTTATCTCCCTGCATTCCAGGCCAGAACCAGCACAGGACTGAACACATCCATCTCCATCCTCCCCATCTCCCTTTCCACATTAAGGCAAATAAGACTTCTCAGAGACCCACTTTATTCAGTTCTGTACATATGGGGACATTGGCCCAAGCCCAACCCACCTTAGCATGTATCACTCTGTGGAGAATAAAGCACCCTATGTACACAGCCAAGAGCCGCACTGCCTGTGCCCCTGGAACCTGGGTTTGGCCCTCCCCAGCCCCTGGCCCCTCCAAGTGAGGGGACAAACAGAAATAAATAGGTGTTGTGGGGAGCCATGCTTGAGGCACTGCTCCCTGCTTCCTTCCAGCATTGGGAACCAATAGCACAGGAAAGCAGTCAGTCTCAGGGTAGTCCCTTCCACATCTGTGATCTTAGGGCTGCTGTTCCCCAAAGAGGGGGCAAAGGGTAGGGTGTTCATCCTCCTTGACTCCTTGGTCTGTCTGGGCCCCTATGTTCATCACCTGTTGTCCATTGCCTGTACTTTTCTTTTTGATCTCTCCACAATGGTGTTTCGGTCGCGAAGGGGGTAAGAAATAATACAACCCCATCAGCCTGCACACTGCTAGGGCTGGGGACCTATTTGTGCTGTTGGGGGTGGCTCCACTCCAGGGGCCAGTGGGGCTTGACATGACTTTGGTGAGAATAATTTCCTACTGCTCCCTACATGCCTCTGCAGGGAAAGGAGAGAAGGAAAAACACCTGGAGTTTAAATGAGGATAAAAGGAAGAGTAGTGAGGCATGTGTATTCTTACGTGTGTGCATGTGTTTTTCTGAGACCGGCTTCAGGTAGCTGTGGGGTTAGGAGCAGGAGAGGGGTGGACATCCCCAGGTTGTCTGAGCACTAACATCTCAGTGCTCAGCCTGTCTGTACTAACCACAGGAAGGCAAGAACACATTTTGGGGAGAAGAGGGACCATGTTGTGGGTAGTCCCTGCTTCAAATGACCACATGCCCCTTCCTAGAGGAGCCAGAGAGGCACTGCCTTGCCCCAAATCAGCCAGTGGGGAGCAGAGGGTGGAGGGCAGGGGCAGCGTCCCAGGGCTGAGTGGGCTGTGGCCCTGTGATGTGGGAAGGTGAGGGGGTCAGAGAGCCTCCTGGCTGGCAGTTAGGAACTCTTCTGCCCGCTTGTGGGCCTCCAGTGCCTTGATGGTATACACATCCTGGGGCAGCTCTGACTTCCGCCGAAGTAACACTTTCTCCTTCTTGA
Organism: Choloepus didactylus; assembly: GCF_015220235.1. Classification (NCBI taxonomy): domain Eukaryota; kingdom Metazoa; phylum Chordata; class Mammalia; order Pilosa; family Megalonychidae; genus Choloepus; species Choloepus didactylus. Next base: position 108,694,589 of record NC_051313.1, read on the forward strand.
TGTCCTTCAGCATCTGTGTATGGACAGGGAAAAGACAAGAAATGGTGAACAATTCTCAAGTAATTCTGTTGCCCATCCGTTCCCCGTTCCCCTCTCCCCCATTCTTTGTCTCTTTTGCTCCTGTCTCCTCTCCCTTCCAGAGCTGTCTTTCATTTCTACTCCCCGCACCCTCAGAGCCCTGCACCTGCACAGCCTCTGTCTCCACCGTCCTCTTCAGAAGCTGGATGTCCTCTGCTGTGGGGGTCTCTGTCTCCATCGAGTACACGGGGGGCAGTGGTGGAGGAGCTCGGAACATGGGATACTGAGAGGGAGAAAAGGCATGAACTAGTGGTAAGAGCCGTTTCAGAGACTGTGAGACCATCAGCCTCCTAGTCCTCCACAAATAAGCCCTCCCTCAGCCCAAGATAGGCGTCTCAGTTTGGGGCTGTGGCAGGGAAACCTCACCTGGGGATTAAGCCGGGCCAGCTCCTCAATCTTTTGCCACATCTCTTCTCTTTCCTTCATTCGGAACCGGCCCCTGGGGGAGCAGTAACAAGAGCAAAGGTAGGATTGCGGTGGGCTTGAGAGAAACAGAGGGAGCTGGTGGTCGAAGATGAAAGTCCCCCAGGGGGCGATAACTCACTTCTGCTTCTCTGCCTTGTATTGCTGTGTGCAGTCATCAAACAGTTTCTGATTCATCTCCATAAACAGCTTCAGGGCATTGTAGATCAGCCCATGGATTGTCCTGCCACCAGGAAGACAGATGAGGTATAGGAGGCCTGAGCCTGTCCCGAGAAGCAGGATCCCTGTTTACTCTCCCAGAAGGTGCTCTAAGAGCTTGCTCATTTACTGCTCCCATTTCACTAATCTCTGTACTGGTGAGCTCGCCAAATCAATGTAACTGGCACGTAACCTGCGATTAGTTTTTCACGGTTTTTACACATATTGGTCCACCTGTCCATCCTTACCTCACCCCAGGCACTTCCCACTCTCTAACACACTCTAATGGCCTCCCATCAGCACAGTGGTCCGTGTCTACACCACAGTGAGCTTGCTTTCAGCAGGAAAGCCTTTTACAACACTAGGATTCTTTACATACAGCCTCTAAGAGGATCACATCAGTTTCTTAAGCATGGAATTATGTCTCCAAAGCGGTGATGTGACCTGTAGAATATCCCGTAATGCCAGCACTGCTCTGCTGTTAGTTGTCACAGAGATCTCTCACATCAGTCTTTGCTCTGCAACAGTCAGAACCTCGTGGGTCCTGTGCATATGCATGGGCACCTCCCCCACTCGTTGAGTCACCAGGTGAGACCTGTGGCTCTTTATTTCCTCCACACCCTCAAAGGTTCCAAAACCAGATCCCCACTTCCCAGCCCCAGCCCAGCTCCCTACTTATTCCAGTGGCTTTTGGAGTTCCGGTAGAGTGCAGGAAACATGATGGGGAGGACTCGGGCAGCATTGTCACTTATCAGGCTCATGATATACTCGTTGTTCCAGTAATAAAGAGCACGCTCTGCCACCTGGTGGGGAGAGGTGGGACTCAGGAGGGGTATGGTCACTTCTCTGAAGGCCCTTTCCTCAGTTTCTGGGAGGCTGGGGTTGGGATATGCCAGGGCTGGGTCTCACCTGGAAATGGGGGCTGGAGACACACTTGGCAAGCTGGCGGAAGAGTGGTTCCATCACTTTGCTGAATTCTGAAGGTTCAATGACATCCAGAATCTCCTCCAGTTCATTCAGGAACATCACCTCCTTAGGGCTGTGGGTCTTAGGCCAGAACTTGAGAAGTCCCACAATCACCTGTGGGGAAAAGAGAACATGGGGGTAAAATTCTCACTTAACACCTGCCTCTTCCTCCAGGAAGCCTTTCTGCCCCCTCCCACAGCCTGGTGAGCTAATTGCTCATGCTTCTCTGGCTTGGGTCTATTCACTGTGTGTATAAGGTTTCACTTTTACTTCAGAAAGGAAACCATGTCACCTGTCAGGCCACATCCCTCCTGAGAGCCACTTAGGGCACTGCTCAATAGGTACAGACTGGCAAGTGATGATGATGGCAGTAAAAGGTGGACCCTGGGGCATGGAAGGGGAATTACCGGCTCAGTCAGACTGCTCTCCTTCTCCAGGAATTGTACCACACAGTATGCCAACTGCAAAAGGTTGAGGTAGAAAGGAGGTGAGGTGCAGATCCCAGAATATCTCAGAAAGGTCAGTGGCAGAAATTAGATCCCAGAATGGTAAGAGAGGTTAGGGAAGGAATTACCCCACCTACTTCTGCCATCCTATCCCGAGAGGCATACGTTCCCTCTCTTTTTCTCTTTTCTTTGCTACCTGAGTCAGGCATCATTAGGAGGAAAGCAGCTCACCTGAGGATGATAAACACTCAGGGACTTGACCTTGTGAAGGGGAAGCAGAACACGGATGAGGAACATCTTGTGCTCTTCCTTAAGGGGCAGGGCAAAGCCATTGATGATGCTGAGAGTTAAGGGCAGGAAGTATATTAGGACCAAAGGGCCAGGACCAAGCTCAATGTACCAATCCTCCCAACCTTTTTCAGGCATCCGCGCCCCTACCCCACTTCTCACCTGCCCAGAATCTCCAGGAGCTCGGCAATCCCGTTGTGATGCTCCGTCTCATAGATGAACCTAAGGGAAGAGAAAGTACTCTCGACACAGCCCCTGATGTCCCGCCAGCATTCTGCTGTCTGCAGAGTCCCCCCTCCGACCCTTCTCCCACCCCACCTCAGTTGGGGGGCTACCTGGGGTTCTGGCCTTACCTGTAGAAGATATGGTTGATCTGCCGACGGATATAGGCCCGGAGTCCCAAAAACTTGCCATAGATACGATGCAAGATGGTCTTAAGGAAGTCCCGCTCTCGAGGATCCTCACTGTCAAACAGGTCCAGGAGCTGGCAGTGGGAGGGAGGGAGGCAGCGAGTGAGGCAGGAGCCGAGGAAAGCCGGAGCTGGATACAGGGGTCTAGCCAAGGGAAGCCCCAGAGTTCTCTGGAGTGGGGGTGTGAGGCAAGTCTTTGGGAAGCAGAATGATTATTATATTGCTGTACTCAAGGTGATGTCTGAGTAAATGTGTATGTACCTGGTTGAGGGGGGAAAAGTGCTGTGCTATGTTTTTGTTTCCTTCCATTATGATGTTAAGCGTCATAATGGCAAGAGTAAGCCTTTTTAACCCCACCCCCATAGTCTCCTTGCACTAGAAGCAACTGAAACCCAGTATGTTCAGCATAAAGAGAAAGAGCAGCTGGCATAGGAGGCAGGCTAGAGTTCATGTAATGGAAGCAACAGGGAAGGAAAGGAATTTCAGCAACTCACAGCAAGGACAAACTTCTGGTCAATGTACTTCTTGGCTATGTTTGGCTGGAAATCAGGAGACTCAAGAAAACGTAAGAAAAACTCATACACGAGCTGTGAGGAGAAAGGAAAGTATCCACTTAGGGAGAATTCCCCAAGGGCTGGGAGATGCCCCCTAGCTGCAGGTCTCAGAGAGAACCCCCATTCCCTGCAGCCAGGGTCAACCTGCTCCCTTGCCCTGGTACCTGCAGATGCGGCCATGCAGCTTCCAGGGTGGGCTCATCTTCCTCTGGGTCGAACTCGGCCCCAGTGGGATTTGATGAAGGTGGCAGCGTCCGGAAGAGGTTCACTGAAAACTGAGCAGCGGGGTCCAGGTTAGAGCTCCATTGGCCTTCTCCAGGGCCTCTGAACTTGTCCAGGTCCCCCACCCCTGCCCTTTTTTCCCTTTCCTTGTGCCCACCATGGTGACAGCCTCAGGGTAAATGGCCTCTGTGACAACATCGCGGCTATGGGTGATGTACTCCACCATCTCATTGAGTCCTGCTCGCTTCACCTCCTTGAATTTGAGGTCACTGAGGGGGTCTGACACAAAGTCAAAGAGGACGCAGCACTGGCGGAGCTTCTGGATAAACAGCTCCTCCCGCTCCTGGGTCGGTGAATCTGTGGGGGACCCCAAGAGTCAAGTTCTCCTCCCCAGTCTTTCACTGCGATGCCCTAGTCACCTTAAGGATTTTCCTTCACCCCACTCTACTCCCCTGGCACCCCTAGCCTAGTGGAACTCCCCCTCATATTCTCTGGAATTCCCTTCCCCTCCAAATGCCCTCCAAACCTCTATTCTGTCAATGCCCAATGCCCCTAGCCTAGGCCTACTGCACTAGCCCGTGGCTTGTTTCCACGTACCTTTCAGAGCAGGAAGCTTCTGTAACTCCCGGTTCTTGCTGAGGTTGAAGCGGGAGGAGCTCTGCCGCCGCTCCTTCTTGACAATCTGGGGCCCCCCTGAGTACTTGATTTTGCTTAGCTGTGTGGGGGGCGGTGTGCTATTGCTGGGACGCTTGTTGGATGATGGGGGCTGGGGCTGGGGCTGCGGCTGGGGCTGTGGCTGGGCCTGGTCAAACAAGTAATTCTTTGAAGTCCACTCTATAAGATACTGCCTCCCACCCCAGACCGGGGCACTACCCACCCCCAGTCCATTGATGCCTGTCTCCCGCCATGAGGGAGCTAAGGACACAGTCATAAGGATAACTACAGGCATAACTCTGGGAAGGGAGTTGTCAAGAAGTGGCTCCCCAACTGATGCCCACTCTCTGTACATCAAGAGCCTCCAAATATTCATTCCAGTTCAAGAACAGGCAAAACTAATCGATGGTGAAAGAAATGAGAAAAGTAGTTATTTTGCCCAGGCCGGGGGCAGGGTATGAAGATACTGACCCAGAAGGGGTATGAGGAAACTTCTGAGTGATGCAACCGTTCTATATCCTGACTGGACCTGGGAGGTGGTTACATGGTGTATAAAATGTAAAAATCCACGCAGCAGGACATCTAAGATTGCTGTACTTTACCCACTTAACTGTATCTGCAACATTCTTCAATTAAAAGGTAAAAGAAACAATGTGTTCCCATGTCACAGCAGTGTAACTACTAGAAAATGAGCCTAAGAAAAAGTCTAAATATAAAAATGTTTTGTGTGCATTTTCAACACTTATTTATAATAGAAAAAAAATCTTTTTAAGTAAATGGAATATTATGGAGTTTAAATTAGTTTATGAAAAGTACAAGATAAACGTAATCATACACGGTTCAGCTGTGCAAAATATTTACGCAGTCATAGTAATTTACCCAAAATTGGTGATAAGTATTTTGGGAGAAGGGGCAATGTCTGTGTGGGGATATAAGAGAGCTGAAGCCTTCATTTCTCCATAGCAGAAAGTCAGTAGATGAGGTCTAATCACAAAAATATTTTTTTTTTAAAAAAGCAGCAAAAGAATCTTATTTAGAAATACAGAAGTCAATCTCAGAAGAAAGAGCTACGAGTTGAAAGTGACTGCCACAGAACAGTGGGAGCAGAGCAGCCTGGACCACGGGCTGCTCTTTTCCTTACAAGCCTATCAGGACTATTTGACTTTCTGAACTATGTGTGTGAAATTACTTTGATAAAAAATTTAAAATAAAACAAAGACCTAAAATGATGTAAGACAGAAAACTGCTTCCTATGCTAATTTAAATATGAACAATAGTAAACTGTATATGCAAAATGAGCTGAGCTACATTAAAACGATGCACAGAACAAAAAATAAGGGAAGGAAAAGAACAAGCAAGCCCACCATCTGGCTAACGACTATCTCTGTGGGTAATATAGGTAACTTTTTCTACTTTTCTAAATATTCTACAAGCTGACACTGCTTTTATAATGGGAAAAATACAGCTGACTTTGAAAACCTAGTCCTTTACTTCCTCCCAGATACTGGTGTCGGAGGCCCACGAAGCCCATTTTCAGAAGCCTAAACACAGGGGTTGGCAGGACTGTCCACCCACAGGTGCTCCTGGCCAGCCAGGCAACACCTTGCTGGGAGAGGAGGGAGGCTGCACTCCAGGACAGCCCTTGTCCCTAACCAGAGACTAGCCTAGGCCCAGAGGTGCCAGGCTGTTTCTACCGGGTGTCCGCACCACAGGAAAAGGTGACCTCTTGCCCTGGTGCCCCCATCGCCACCTCCTCTCCAGCCCCACCCCACACTCAGACATCTTACTCTTTCCTATAAGAATAGGGGAATTTGAGCTCCTCTGGAACAGGGGAAGGGAAGGAGGCAGAAATTTTACCCTTTGTATATACTCTGAATTTTGTATAAAAACAATCATGTTGGGTTTTGTGACCTCTCTGGGTCCGGCCTGGGACAGACCTCGCTAGCACTCTGCCCTCTCTCCCTCTCCTCCACCGGAAACAGCCCCAGACACCGGTGTGACTAAGGGAATGCAAGGAAGTGGGGCTAGAGCTGGCGGCCAGCACGTCTTTCTTCCTGTTACCAACACTCAGCCAGGGTGATTTTGGTTCGACAGTGCAAGGCACACTGGAGTCTGGGGTCTGCATGTGGTTGATTTAAAATGTCTCTGGGGCTGGGGGGCACAGAGGGAGAGATGGCAGAGGAGGGCCAGAGCTTGTTGTGCACCCAGACCCTCCTCTGCTTCAGGTTTCCATTTCCCAGCCTTAAGAACAACCAAACCCTTATCCATGGATCTTAGTGTTCAAGAACACAGACTCAAGCCAGACTTACTAGCTAGAATGACCTCTAGAAAGCCATATAGCCTTTCTGTGCCTCAGTTGACTCATTTACAAAATGGGGATGATAATAGTATCTACCTCATAGGGTTGTAATAAGGCACATGTGCGCGGCACACAAAAAGTGCTTTTAAGAATTTTCTTTATTATTACCATTATTATTTCCCATCCCTGAATTCTATGAATGCAACCTGGAACTCCTGAAACTAGCACACTTCAATGCTCTCTTGAGTCCATTATCCTCCTTGTTTTAAAATGGGGCACTCAGGAAAGCACTGCATCATGCAGACCCAGCTTAAGTCTTCCAAAAAGCCTTCTGGGGTCACTCCAGCCCTTGGGTGCTCCTCACCCCAAGACGTGCGAACACTCTCACTCCCTAGTGACACCTCTTCCTCAGGTATTTATCCATTCATGTGTCATCACCCTCACACCCAGCTGGCAAGTCCCTTGAGAGCCAGGACCCTGGTTTCCTCTGGACTCCCCCAGCACTGGCTGCTAAAGGGAGTCAGTGAACGCTTGATGGTTGATTAAGGCTGTTGAGGCTGTCAGTTCCTGCCCAGGCCCCTCCCAGAGGCCCTTCCTTTCCTGTCCCAACTCAGGAACCTCATTGGTGATAAGAGGGTGAGGGGCTCAGTGCTGGCCTGAGGGATGTCTGAGGAAGAATGTCTGTCTCCATCCTTCCAAATGACAGGCAGACACACAGCACCTCCATGAAGCTGGGACTGAGGGGACATCTAGGGAAAAGCAAGGCCTCAATTCTTTTTTGCTAAGGGGGATGGACTAGATCAGTGATTTCCCAACCATTCTCCTTGTAAGGTCTCAAGAGAACAGTGGGTTGCAGAGCTGAAAAATGAGTTTTAAGAAAAAAACCCTGACAAGTTGGTGCCTCAGGTCCCTTCCACATAGGGATTGAGCTGTTGAAGGCTAGAGTGGCCTGAGGGCAGCTGAGCAGGCTTAGCCTGCCCCACCCCCACCCCCCTGGACCACCCTGCTTCTAGAAGGACTACTGGCTCCCAGGCTTCAGACACTAGAGGCATTTGAGAGACAGCTGCCTCAGCCAGAAAATCCCCCGGCTGCCAAGGCCCAATGAGGTGTCCCCTGGGTCTGTGCGCCTTTGCTAGGATTTAATGAGCTTGTCAGAAGGGAGGTGTGGGGACATGCCAGTGACTCACATAATGGTCAACCCTTTCTCTAACTTCTCCAATGACCTGGGGTGGAGGTGAGGGGCAGTAAGCCCCTAGAGAACTCTCTGCAGCCATTGGAGCAGCTGACCAAAGGTGACCTGACCAATCTGTCCACCTCCTACTATGTCCTGCCCAGTCCCACTTCTGAGACTCTGTAGTGGCCATCTCCTCTGCCTCAAGTACCTTTTCCTTCCACTTCTAAACTCTCAACAAGATCCATACTTGCAGAAACCTTCTTAGATTCAGGCCTCAAGTGACGCTTTGAATTTAAGCACCACACTGGGTTGAATGGTGGCCCCCAAAAGATACATCCATCCAGAACCTGTGAATGTGACATTATTTGGAAAGAGGGTCTTTTCAGTCGTTATTAAATTAAAGATCTTGAAATGAGATCATCCTGGATTGTCTGGGTGGGCTCCAAATCCAATGACAAGTGTACTTAATAAGCAGAGGAAAAGACACAGAAAGAATAGAAAACAGAGGGGAAGGCCATGTGAAGATGGAGACGGAGAGTTGAGTGATGCTGCTACAAGCCAAGGAATGTCTGGAGCCACCAGAAGCTGGAAGAGGCAAGGAAGGATTCTCTCCTGGAGCCTTCAGAGGGAGCACAGCCCTGTCAACACCTTGATTTCAGACCTCTGGCCTACAGAGGTTGTTTTAAGCCACAAGCTGTTGTTTTAAGCCATCACTTGTGATTTATTACAGCAGCCTCAGAAAACTAATACAAGCACCAAAACTCACAACCAGGAGATTTCAACTGAACTTGACCACTCGGAAACAATCCTGGTCAAACCTGAACCTAACACCTATTAAACCCAAGCATTTAAACATAAAGTAGGGAATAGAAATATAATTTAACCATTATAGAAAGTACTGAAAGAGAAAGATGAAAGATAAAATCAACAGTAAAAGTTGCAGACTAATTTGCATAATTAACTGGCCTAAAAATACAGACTAGGTAACTTTAAAACTCTGAAAATCACAGGGGCATTCTGTCCCCTACTGACATCGAGAACTTCATCTAGCTGTACTTAATCTCTTCCTTCATTTATTCAATAAAAATCATGCTAAGCATTAGAGGTAAAAAGGCAAATAAGACATGGCTGTTGCCCTCAAAGAGCTCATAGTCCAGTGGGCAAAACAGACATAAGAGCAGCTGACAGGACAAGGGAAATGCAAGAACAGAGAGAGCCACAATGGATACGGGGACACGGATGGCTGAGCTACAGACTCTGCCTGCAAGAACGGGAAGAACTCCCTGAAGAGGTGACATTTGATTGGACTCTTAAAGCATAAGTGTGAGTTTAGACAGCAAAGAAAGGAGAGAAATAAAGCATTTCTGGCTAACGGAACCACATCTGTAAGAGCCCTGAGTCATCAAAAGGGCCTGTCATATCAGAAGTCTGGACATTCAGTGGGACAAGAAGCAAGACAGATGCTGGGAAAATGGAGTGGAGCCAGCTCATCCGGCTAGCAAGTTTGGGTTTGATTTGAACTTTTAAGCAATGAGATGCCAACAGAGGTTTTTAAGTAGAGGGCTGATAACACCAAAAATGTTTTTAGGGCAACATCTCTGGTTACAGAAAGGACAGGCTGAAGTGGGGAAGATTGGGATAATTTCTTCCTTCCTTTGCGCCCACTCCCAGAATGCAGCATTGGATACAGCACGTGGAATAGTCAACATCATTGAATTGCTTTCTCCGAAGAGAGACCAGGAAACACCCTTTTCTGGATGGGCAGGTCACAGTGAGCCTGACCTTATCTCCCCAGGCTCCTTTCAGTTCTAGGATTCTCTTCCAGGATTTCAGAGGCAGAGTATCATGTCATTAAGGACATGGGAGCACTGGTTTCCGAGCCACACAGATCTGGGCTGAATTCCAGCTGTGCCATTTACTTACTGAGTAAAAGCTATTTAACATCTCTGATCCTCAGTTTCATCTGTAAATGGGGTGGGGGGGATAATAACAGTATGACCTCAGAGGAGTGTTGTGATGATTAAACAAGAAAATGCATGAAAAACACGTAGCACCAAGTCTGGCACATAGTAACTGCTCAATAAAATAAATGTGAGCTGCTGTTACTGTTAAGATCAATTGGAAAAGCTCTGGCAAATGCCTGATACAGGGTGAATTTGGATGGAAGAGCCCAAAATTCTGAACTAGAAAAAGGGCAAGGGAAGCATTGAGCCAAAGAGTTTCTGACCACCTGAGCTTCGCAGCCTGACCTCCAACTTTTCCAGCATCCCCCTGCCTGGGGCCAAATGAGTTTCTGGAAAGTTATGGGTTGGAATTACTGCAGCTGCTTCACACTGGGGAGCCCTGAGCAGCATCTCACAAAATGGAACCCAAGGTGAATGCACACTCTCCTTTTCCAGAGGGCTTGAAATTGACCTTCTGCCATGAACAGATATGTCCAGAAGGAAATGAAGATGGCATAGCATTCGGTCCCAGCATATTTCTTAACCTGTCTGAGCATTCGTTTTCTCATGTGTGAAAGGAGAGAGTTAGACTCTAAGTTCCCTTCCAGCTCTAATCTGACGTTTGTTTGTTTATTCACTCACCGGTTCATTCATTCACTCTCTAATGCATTCAAATCCTGGGGCCTCCCATGTGCTGGGCCTCATGGAGTTCACACACTAACACAGGAGGCAGCTAGTAAACAATGAATTCACACGGATTGGTTTAATTACAGCTCTCTAACTGCCACCATGGAGCGGTACTAGGTATCAGAAGAGCAAATAACAGGGGTGCTGACCGCATCTTGGGGATGCGGGTGGGGGGAGGGGGCGGTGGTCAAGAAGGCTGCTTTAAGGAATGACTTATCCTATCAGTCTATTAACTGAAATAAGAGTTAATTAGGCAAAGAGTAGGAAGAGCTGGCTAAATATTCCTTTCTCTCCCTTTAAATCCTGCTTCTGAGTCTTTCTTGCTGCTTTGAATGTCAGCTGCTAGCTCCCAACTACCTTCCCTGCAGGTCCCACAAATGTCATCATTCCTAAAGGGGATGACAGCCCTTGGAGCTACACACAGAGGCATTTACTGAGGACCTGCTATGAGCAGGCATCTCAGCACAGGTGTGAGGAAGAAGCAAGGCACAGTAACGCAGCTCCTTCTCTCAGAGTTCACAGTCTGGTAGGAGGACACATATGGGAACAAATGGTTACACCACCAAGTGATAAGAACGATTCTAAAGACACGCTCAGATTACCGCCTAAGTGTAGAGGAAAGAGTATTTTATCTTCTGTAGTCCTCAACTTCCATGTCTGTAAAGTGGGAAAAAACCTCTCTTGGTCCTTCTGATTACTCAAAGGAGGCCTAAAAAGATGGTCACAGATGTGAAAGTGCTTCAGTCTCTTTAGAGGCAAAAAAAATCTGAATCTCAAACACTGTTAATCAGGTTCTTAAAAAAAAAAAAGCCACAAGGCCTGCCCATAATGAGAGAGCTGTTTCCTGTTCTCCATCCCTCTGAAAGGTTTACGGAACAGGAAGGAAGCAGCAGAGAAACCAAGGATCACCAGCTTCCAGGTAGTTTGGGTGCTCAGGCAACACGTTCCTAGGATTATTCTCCATCCAGACCATCCCTTGAGACATACCCCTGAACTTTCAGGGACATATGCAGGATTTCTTTAAGTCCCTCCACCCTCTGTGCTCTCTCAGCTTGTCATTTATTGCTTTACAGCCCTAGATTGCCAAGCTGCACTGACCTCTGCTCGTGACTATGCTTCTGGAGGTCCCATTTGCTGGAAACCAAGGGCAGAGGGCTGAGCTCCTCCTGCCTCAGGAGCATCAGCTGCTCCCAACCCCGTCCCACCCAGAGCCATGCCAGACTCATCGCCCCATCAGGCACCCATGTGCTTTTTCTCTTCTCCCCAGAACCCTGTTCCACAAAACTTTTTGACCCAAGAAAAAGACACTCTCAACACTCAATCAACTCAAACAACTCTCTGCTGGTAGACAGAGAAACAACTTTCAACAGAATCTCTGGGGAATCTGAAGAACTGGAGGGTTTCTTTGGACTACACCAAGCCAAAGGGAAATCCTGCCTGAGGGCAGTCTGGATGGGCTGACCAGGTCATGCTCAGGCTATGGGAGCCGAATCAATATTTCCTCCCTCCTTCCCTCGTGCCTGGATGACTTCTGTCCCCTGGGATCCCTCACCTCACTAGCCATCAAGAAGTTGCCACAGTCCTTACCTCCTCGGGGTTCTCGCCTCCACCATCTTTGCCTGAGCTGCTGGGCTTGGCCGTGCCTTTGGCAAGCTTGGGGGGCTCCTGAAGGGAGAAGATGGAGGTAGGGTTAGTGGATGCCAGAGAAAGGAAAAGACCTAGACTGGACCCCATAGATCTTTGTTGCAAATAACCTCTGTCCAATGCATTCAATCAATCTGAATCACTGAGCACCGACCAGGTGCCTAGCCCTGGAGCGGGAAGGAGGATACAAAAGGGGAGTTTTGGTTCCTCTAAGGACTTTAGAATCTGGTTAGGAAAACATCCCTAACACATTAATTGAGCATGATAATGCTCTTTCATCTCACAAGGCTGATGCGTGACTTAGGGCCTGGGAGGGCCTTCTATCAGATAAGAAATGGTGTTAGGAGTCTTAAGGGAAAAGCATCATGGAACAAGCTGCTCAAGACTGGCTTCTGGCTGAAGTGGTCCAGGGAGGCCTGAGGCTTTCATACTGGAGGGGAATCACTACTCTCCCCTTAGGACCATCTGGAAAGTTTTAGAGGCATTTTTGGGGTGTCACAAATAGCACCCAGACTAGAGGAGCTATTGGTATTTAATTAGGGGTGCCCAGGAATGCTACCAGGTACTGGAATTGTCCCACCCAAAATGCCAAGAGTGCCTCCATCAACAAGCACTGGGATGGGAATGGGGGTAAAGCCCTAAGTTCCAACAAAGAGTGAGCACTGGTCTGAAGTGACTCTTAGGAAGCCGGCAGCTGGCTCAGAGCCCCGGCCTGCCCAGCATCTCTTCCTATATTTTGGGCCAAAATAAGCAATTGCACAGGGACAGGATGGGGCAAATGTGCAAAAGACTTGGGGATTGAGATCTGACTGCATACTCAGCACCAGTCATCCATGTGCCAGGAGCCCACTGTGCACCAAGTGTTTGGCAAATCGGGGACATGGAAGTGCCCCTGTCCTTGGCACCTACAGGGCCATCCCTGGAGGATGTGGCTCAGTCCTGAGCATCAGACTTTGGGAGGGACAGTGACGAATTCTAGTTCTTCAGGGGAAATGCAACCCATTCTGGGAGCGGATTCAAAAGCATGTCCAGCAAAGCAACAGCTGCAGGAACTGGGATAGTTGACAATGGAAGGGAGGAGTCATGGGGGACAGGGGCAAGATGGATCTTCCACAAACAAATGAAGGGCTGCCATGTGGACTAAAGATGTAACTTGTTCCTTATGGATCCAGAGGCCCAAGAGCCACGGGCTGAGGTTGCAAGAAGATAGGCTGAGACTCCAGATAAGGAGGAATCTTCTCATGGAGCAGTTGCACAGAAACTGGCAACCCCGGAAGCATTCAGGCAGAGGCTAGCTGGTCTCCTCTAAGGGATGGTGCAAAAGGGATTCAAACCTTAAATGAGAACTGGGTTAGAGGATCTTGGAAATCACTTCCAGCTCTGAGATCCTGCAATTCAACAGCACCTGAGGCCCTTCAGTGGGAAGAAGGGTTAAATCAAGTGATTCTGACTATGGGGGCAAAAGGATTCCAGGGAGAAGAAAGCTGTGTGGGCTGGAGTAGGGGGGAGGCTGCGTGGAGGTGGGGAGGAAGAAAGCCATCCCTAGGCGCAGAGCTTGCTCAATGCAGTTGCATGAGCAGGACGGCATTCTTTCTTTGACCTGAGCATTCTCCCACTACCTACTGACCAAGCTGGTCACACTTACCCCTGCCAGAAAGTTGCTTCAAGCATAGGGTATGGAGAAAAAGGATGGGGTGGTGTGGATGCAGGCAGGACATGACACTGAGGTGACTGTCTGTACACACCCCAGACATGGGCTCCTCCAACAGGGCTGACCTATCTGCACACACATCTTATCTCTCTCTCTCTCTACTTGATCATAAGCTCCTTATTCGTCTTTGTCCCCCTCCACCCACCCTACAGCAGGTAGCACAATGCCTCAGACACATCCCTCAGGGAAGGTGCCTAAGAGAGATCCCAGCCACCCTTGAAGAGGGGTGAGTGTGGGGGTGAGTGTGTGTGCGTGTGGGGAAACCAGGCCCATCACCCTTGTTGCCTGGCTCCTGCAGAACAAGTGTACACACACTTCAGCCTGGCCCAGCTAATGAGTGCTGTGGAGCACCTTGGCTAGAAGAATGGGTTTTCGAGTCAGCCTTGTGTTCTGGACCTAACTTTTCCTAGCTGTATAATCATGGGCAAGTTAACTAGCCTCCCTGAGCCTCAGTTTCCTCATCTACTAAACAGTGACAATCACAGTTCCCACTTCCTTTAGCACAGTGCCTGGCACATGAAAACCCTAAAGATTGGTCATTATTATTATTATTACTATTTACGAATAAGAAGAAAGTGGGAGGGAGCAGAGGCACCCTACCCAGGAACCTAAATGAGAGAAGTCCCAGGTCAGAACAGGAGTGAAGGGAAAGGATGCAAATCTCCCCAAGGCTGACTCAGCACCTATCCACTGAGGGCCTGCATGGTACAAGGCAGATGCTAGAACCAAAATGGTGCTTATCTCAAGGGGGAAGAAAGGACTTGTCCACAATGAATTCCAGTACATAAGCAGCCTATCAAGTGTTCTGCAAATCCCGAGCTCACTCCCAACTGAGGGCTCAGGCCCAGCTCAGGGAGGAGGCCGCAAGGATGGCCAGGATTGAGACCCGCGGAGATGAAGGAGAAAGAGGAGAGGTTATGTTGAGCAACAAAAGATTCTCCACCCACCGGCTACTCTCTCCACCCCTGCTCCATCCAGGCAAACCTCAGTCTCATTGTCACCTCCATTCCACTCAGGACTTGCCAACTATTGAAGGAGGCCAAATGCAGCCAAAAATCAAGCAGAAAGTTAAACCTGAAAGGGGATCAGAGTTATGCCTGGCTGCATGCACCTGATCCCAACACCCTTTCTCAATGAAATACTTACACTCATGGTCCTCACAAGTCTAATTAAAAATGTTTCTTCTTTTCAGTCATCTAGTAGGCAAAGGCTTTCTGTGGACAGGACAGTATCTGCTCCATCAGATCCAAAGGTATCGATGGGCGGGGACCTCAACTGAATTCTGCCCCCCCTCCACACTCCTTGAAGGAACCCCTCAGCCCCTGGTGTGGCTTTTATGTGCATCATCTACAGATAAGCTGCCCCAATCACCTTGTCATGCCCACTCCCCAATGACAGGGCCCAGGTGGGGCACACAATCCTGCCCAGTTAGCACCCCACGAGGTTCAGTTGCTAGTACACCATCACCAACCCCATACTCCAAACCTCTGCCCCTGACAGATTTTGGGGACAACCCAGAATCACAGCTGCCTGGCAAATCCCCAATAGCTCCAGGATAGAGAGTTTGATTGATAAGGTCAGAGATGACAGCCTAGCAACTCAGCCAATCAGAAGGCAAATGAAAGCAATACACCTCTAGGGTCATAAAGCAGGCGGCTAGAACACCAGGCCAGAGCCAGCCCCCACCATGAGGGGCCGGTCCCAGGGGAGAAGAAGCTGGGGGAGGCTGGAACTGGTATCCTAGCATCCTCTGTGTGAGTCTGTACCTCAAAGAAACCACACCTCTGAGTCAGACCTCAGCAACAGCAGGAGACAGAGGGGTAGAAAAAGGCAGGGATGAGGAAGAGGGGAAGGTGGTATAGTGGTAGAAGAGGAAGGTGGAAGAAGGCAACATCAAGAAGTGGCCTGTGTCAAGACCAGGGGTGGCTGGCCCATGGGAGTAAGAAGGAAAACTAATCTGACTTTGAGGTAGATTCCTGATTTGAGACTAAGTGTGGCCCAGGAAAGACAAAATCCAGCACTGGTTGCAAAACAGAAAAATGCAAAGGTTATCCTAGGATTAGGGATAAAGGGAGGAGCCTGCTCAGATTAGGAAGGTTGACTAGTCTAGGTTGGATCTGGGAGCTGGCTGATGCTGGCTGGGGGGTGAGGGTGGGGGCTTTAATTCGGGAGACCTGAAATTGCAGCTCTGCCTCCAGCAATCTGTGTGACCTTGGACAAGTCCCTTCCCAGGCTGGGGCCTCAGTCCCCTCATCTGTCCCACTAGAGATTGGACTGCATGTGCTGTGAGGTCCCTTCCAGTGCTGACGTTCTGAGGCTCCATCCACAGAAGGAAGGGCTCAGTCCTGGCTCACAAGTTTGTGTGTGAAGGAAGAACTAGAGGGAGGGGCCTAGTCAGATTCGGGTGGAAGAGAGAGAAAGCTGCCTCCCAGGTCAGGGGGCTTGATTCAGAGAGAGAAAGGGCTGCAGGGGATGGTGGAGGAGGCCATCCTAGGCGGTGAGAAGAGACGGGAAGGGGCTCTGCAGATGGGGAGGGGGCAGATCTGGAGGGAGGTGCTGTCTCAGATGAGAGGGGCTGTCCCAAATGGGTGTGGGGCGGAGGGGGAAGGTTGGGAGGAAGGGGCGGGGGAGAAAAAAGCAGGGGAGTGACCTGGGAGTGGGGCAGATCTGGAGGGAGGAGGTTACCCAGGGCTGGGGATAGGAGGCGGGAGGAAGAGTGGGAGGTGTATTTGGGAGGAATGTATCCCGGCCAAGGTGGGGGAGCTGTCCCAGCTGCGGCACAGGCTGGTAGTGCTGCCAGCCGCGGGGGCGACAGGCTGGCCCCGGGAGTCCTGCAGGGGCCAGGCGGGAGGGTCAGTCTGGGCTGTCCCGGGCCTGGCTCGGGCCCCTCCCAGAGCTCCGTGCAGGCCCCAAGGCGGAGGCGCGGGGGAAAGGGCCACGCTCACCTTCTCCTTCTTCAGTTTATAGGGCATCTCGGCCCGTCCGGACCCAGCCCGGCTCCTGCGGCCCCGCTCCGGCTCCGGCTTTGCTCGGCCGCACTCGGCCCGCTCCGCCGTCTCTTTGCCACCGCCTGCGCGCTGCGCCCCGGTCGAGCGGTGTCTGCGCCTCCAATTGGCCCGGACTTTTACAAACCTGCCTGACAACCCGGCGCCGCCTCCTCGGATTGGCTATCGAGGCCAAGCGGCTTCCTTTTTTTCCCATTGGAAAGAAAGAGTACAAACCGCCAGGGTTCAGCTCCCAGAATTGGCTGAAGTGGGAGGTCCCGCCCTAAAGTGGGTCGAGCTTAGGGAAGGAGGCGGGGGCAAGGGGAAACCCAGGCTTGGCTCCAAGTGCAGTACTCCAGTGTATGGTGTGCGTCGGCCTTGGCCATTCTTCGCAGGCTTTGGAGCTCTGCTCATTCCCTTCCGAAGTGGTTCTCACACTTTCCCCATTGTGCTAACCCGCCCGGTCCGAATTGAAGGAAAGAAGCCCTAAAATGAAGGGCGCTTTTCTTCATCGGAGCAAAGCAGCGCTTAATTGCATAAGCAAAATTAGTAGAGAGAGCTCCCGAGGGTCCTCCGAGGGCATCCGCCTCCCTGGACAGGAATTTCAGAAGAACCTGGGATCTGGGGTTCTCATTCCGACTTTGTTCCAACTTTGGGAAGTGGGTCACCAGTTCCTACTGCAAAAGTGCAAGATAGACTTGAGCAGTTGGGAAGACAGAAAAGCAACTTCATTGCTGAGTATCTCAGGAAATCCATCCCTTTACCCCACCCCGCCCAAGCCAATACCCTGATGCATAAGATTCAGTTCCTGTCCTCAAGGAGTTCACAGTCTGGCGACTTGTAAAAACAGATGATTAAGATACAATGTGATGAACTACACAAACCTAGAGGTGACTTGGAGGAGTGTGTTTCAGAAAGCCAGCTCCAGTAGCAGATTGGCTACATGAAGAAACTGGAGAAGGATCATGAAGAATAAGCCTGTGACAATATTGACTGTGTTTTAAAATTTCAACTTCTGTGTGAGACCAATGGAAGAGATGTTTATTTGGTGCAGGATCTATATTTTCTGCAGCACACTAAATAATTTAACTTGTGTGGTCAGTTTATTCAAATACCATGATTACATGGAACTTTGAATAGGAAGTGAGATCTGGTAGGTTAGTGTGAAATCCCGATACATCCCAAAGTAATTTGGGCAGAGAATAAAGTTATATTTGCAGCACACACACACACCCCCCCCCAGGAACTGGGGGAAAATGTGGAAATTTTGGACTTCCCCACCTGGATTATTACTGATATTCTGACAAACATTGATGACTAACAATTTAATAGGATGAGCCTTCAATCTTGGGGTTTGCCCTTATAAACCTTGTTACTGCAAAGGAGAGGCTAAACCTACTTACAATTGTGCCTAAGAATCTCGCCCAGAGAACCTCTTTGTTGCTCAGATGTGGCTCTCTCTCTAAGCCCACATGACAGGTGAACTCATTGCCCTCCCCCCTACATTGGACATGACTCCCAGGGGTATAAATCTCTCTGGCAACATGAGACACGACTCCCAGGGATGAGCCTGGACCCAGCCTTGTGGGATTGAGAAAATCTTCTTGACCAAAAGGGGGATATGAAATGAAACAAAATAAAGTTTCATTGGCTGAGACATTTCAAATGGAGTCAAGAGGTCACTCTAGAGGTCATTCTTATGCGCTATATAGAGATCCCTTTTTGGTTTTTAGTGTATTGGAATAGGTAGAAACTAGAAACTAGAAATGCAACTCAGTAGCCTTGATTCTTGAAGACAATTGCATAACTATGTAGTTTACATGGTGTGATCACATGCTCATGAAAACCTTGTGGCTCACACTCCCTTTATCCAGAGTATGGACAGATGAGCAGAAAAATGGGGACAAAAACTAAATGAAAAATACGGTGGGTGGATGAAATGTTTTGAGTATTGTTTTCTACTTTTATTTTTATTCTTTTTAGAGTAAGAAAAATGTTCAAAAATTGATTGAGATGATAAATGCAATGATGGTACTGTGAACCATTGATTGTACACCATGGATGGTATATGAATATATCCTGATAAAACTGAATTTAAAAAAAGGATTAAGTCTGTGGTCCTTGCCCAGGAGAGCAATGCTATAGGACAGTGGCCATGGGGATGGAGGAGAGAGGATAGAATTGGACAATCTGTAGGATCAACAAGATTTGGTGATTCATTGGATTGTGGGGGATGGTAAAGGAAAGGAGAGAGTTGAGAATGACTTCAGACATCATCAGAGATGTAGGAGGAAAACTGGTGTTGAAACTGCAAAGCGAGTAAAAAATTTTCAGGAAGGAGGATTGGTCAATAGAGTTAGATTCCAGAGAGGTCAAATAAGATAAAGATCAGACAGCATCCCCTGGATTCTACAATTAGGAAGTTATGTGCGGTCTTCACCAGGGGAATTTCAGAGGAGTACAAGCAAGATTATGGTGAATTGAAGAGTGCGTAAGAAGTAGAAAAGTGAAGACAGCAAATGCAGGCTATCTTATAGAAGTTGTATTTGGCTTTTCAGTGACTAATGATTTAAAGATAAGCAACGTGGACTGCATTATTTACTGGGGGGAAAGTCTGGGAGGAAAGGACATTTATTTGTGGAGGGGTACTTGTGTCAATATGGGTGCTGACCCAAGGCAGGATGCCAGATGTGTTTACCCATCTGCAAGACCCCAAGGAGCATCACAGTCCTAAGGCCTAGAGTTTGCCTGCTTCTATGTAAAGCAGGTATATCTTCTTTGCCCATCCTCCATCCCCATTCTCCCAGTCCTTGGTCCCTCTGGGAAGCAGGGGACAGAGCCATATATACTTTAGGACTACCAAATGGGGATGGACAATTTCAGGGTTAGGACTGGAGGTAGCTCTGGGAACTATAATCAGACATTTTAAAAATGTTTTTGTCTTTATGGGGATAGGTATCTCTTATAACATGCAAATCTAATATTCAACTTTCAGATATTTTCCTTTCAAACATTTTTCAGGAGTGCATAATGTACAAAGCAGAAGACTGCTTCAAGATGTTTAGCTGTGAAGGAAAGGAGACAGCTGGGAAGCAGCTAGAAGAGAATGCAAGGTTCAGAAAGTAGATTGCCGCCATCCAATCCACTGATTCTGAGTGCAAATAGATTATTAATAATTGCAAATGTGTGGCTTACCAGTGTCTGAGTGTCTTGTACAGAGCAGTGGGGGTGGAGACAAGGATAGAATCTAGGTAACAGCACAGGTGGGAAGCAGGCTCTGAGCTCCGTACTCATGACAGAAGCTTCAACCCCCTTCCTTGCGCCTGCTCTGCTGCTCTCCTGCTCTCCTGCTCTCCCTGCCTTCTCTAAGGTAGAATCGGGGAATGGGCTCCAGTCTGCAAAGATTAGTGGTGGGGATGGGAGAGAGTAACTTGATTGGCGGGGGTGGGGGGGGGTGGGGGGGGTGGAGGGGGTGGTTAAAAGAGCAAAGTGGCTTTGTCTTCGCTTCCACTCTGGTGGGAGTAGAACGAACAGGACAATGAACAGGACAAGAAGGGTTGGAACGTGGGTTTTGTGTAGGATGTCTGTTGGAACAGGTGTGGCAGCACCAAGCACTCCAGGGCTACGTGAATCACATGTGGTAATTCAGCCAGCAGCCACTACAGATCCATAAGCATGTCTAAGACAGTTTTATAATCCTACCATTCCCTCCTGCAACCTTCCCCCCAACTCCCAAACCTCGGTACCTACGCTTCTACAGGGGGCGCTCAGAGAGGGGTGGGATCCCTAAATACTACACCCACGGCTCCCAGCACCAAGCCAAGTACTAAGGACCCTGGCTGTTAACTGGTCAATCAGTAAACTGTAAAGTACATGCTCTATAGTTGAGAGCACGTTACTCCTCTAGAAGGTACAGAACCTAAACCCCTGTAATCACAGGCCCAAAGGACGCATGCGTAAAGGCTACGCAACCGCAGCGATTATGGTTTCTGCCATCGAAGCACCGTCCTGATCAGTCCGAGGCGCACCGTATTCCTCTCAGAGCATGCTCGCTGCACGCGACCCCCTCTCGCTTTCTCCTCTCCCTTCACGGAAGCGGAAGCGGAAGCGGTGTTCGCTCCGCGGGGTCGGGCCGCTAGCAGGCTCCGGAAGCCGCACTCCTTCACCTTCTTACTTGGATTCCTGTCACTATGGCACTGGCAGTACTGCGAGTCCTGGAGCCCTTCCCGACCGAGACGCCCCCGTTGGCGGTGCTGCTGCCACCCGGGGGCCCGTGGCCTGCGGCGGGGCAGGGCCTGGTGCTGGCCTTGCGGCCTGCGGGGGAGAGCCCGGCAGGGCCGGCGCTACTAGTGGCGGCCCTGGAGGGGCCGGGCGCGGGAACTGAAGAGCAGGGCCCCGGGCCCCCGGAGCTGCTGGTTAGCCGCGCGCTGCTGCGGCTTCTGGCACTGGGCTCCGGGGCCTACGTGCGGGCACGGCCCGTGCGGCGGCCCCCGGCACTGGGCTGGGTGCTGCTTGGCACCTCACCGGGGCCCGGGCTCGGACCGCGGGTCGGGCCGCTGCTGGTGAGGCGCGGGGAGGCCCTGCCTGTGCCCGGACCGCGGGTGCTGGAGACGCGGCCGGTGTTGCAAGGGCTACTGGGCCCGGGGACGCGGCTGGCTGTGACGGAGCTCCGCGGGCGGGCCAGACTGGGCCCGGAGACTGGGGACATCTGTCGGCCCCCACCCCCGCCGGTGGTGTCCTCCTTCGCGGCTCTCGGCACAGTCCGGCGACTCCGGGGAGTTTTGGGAGGGACCGGAGACTCACTGGGGGTGAGCAGGAGCTGTCTCCGGGGTCTCGGCCTCTTCCAGGGCGAATGGGTATGGGTCTCCCGGGCAGGAGAGACATCGAACGCTTCCCAGCCGCACTTGGCCACGATGCAGGTCTTGGAGCCTCGTTGGGACCTGTCTGAGAGGCTGGGACCTGGGTCTGGGCAGCCGGGAGAGCCCCTGGCTGATGGACTGGCTCTCGTGCCTGCCGCTCTGGCTTTTAATCTCGGCTGTGACCCCCTGGAAGTGGGAGAGCTCAGAATTCAGGTAGGATACATGACCAGAGCTGTAGAATTGAGGCCCCTTACTCCTTATGATCCTGGCCTTTTCACTTAATATCTCAGCCTTATTCATTCTCCATAATCAAAATAACACAAGTCTCCATAGTGTGGTGGTGGATGGGAAGGGCTTTCATCTAGTTAGGTGAAAGGTGAGAGCCACAAATTGCCAGGTGTGAATGGTAATCTACTTAAGCTAATCAGTTCATTGAATTGCTATCCAGTATTGGGGGTGGGGGTGGGGGTAGTATGGAAGATGATACCCCAGTGCCTTTGCTTATGCTTATCCTTGATTTCAAATTCCTTCCTATTCTTTTGGTCTTATCTGTTAAAATCCTACCATCCTTTCCTTCAAGGCCCATCACAAGATGCTGCTTTTCTCACAAAACCTTTCATGATCTTCCTGTAACATTTCTCCCTCCTGTAGTATTTTGTACCCTTCTTAGGCATTTATTTTATTCTGCCTTATAATGATTATATAATCTGTTTACTCCCCCAATTATATATTGTAAATTCCTTGAAGGAAGGGCTCTTTATTATCTTTGGTGTCTCGTGTTTAATTTTAATAATATATCCAAGAGAAGGTTTTGGTTTCTGCCTTTAAGGAGCTTACTTCAAGAAGATAACTGAATTGGGGGGGGGGGTGTGCAAATATAGTCTAAAGTATTAAAGTATAGACATCTAGGCGCCTAGATGTTTGGTTTAGACCTGCACTGTCCAGTATGGAAGCTACTAGCCACTTTTTGGCTATTTAAGATTTTTAAAACTAAATACAAGTTAAAATTCAATTCTTCCATTGCTTTAGCACATTTCCAGTGCCCAGTAGTCACATGTAGAGATAGTATGTTTCCATCATTGCAGAAAGTCCTGTTGGACAGTGCTAGTGTAGCCTATTAGTGCTATAGGATGTCAGGAAGAGATATAAGATATACATGAATGGGAGTGGGTATGGAAGATACTTCTGAATGAAGGAAAAACTAAAGTATTCAGACTGGAGCTCATTCTGCTGAACCAACACTTTCGGCTTCAATGAGATGATGTCATTTTCTCACAGCCTGAAGCCAGAATGTCCCCACTAATATCCGCTTATGTATCAATCCCAATGGCTGCCAGTTTTCACTCAAAAGACTTGTAAGAATTAACTTTCTACAATTTCACTAACTCGGGGTCAACTTAAGGTATTAGAGAAGGGCTGTCTTTACTCGGAAACTTTTTTGGAACCAGAGCCAGAAAATGAGTTGACGTCTCTTCCTGATAGCCATTAGAGGGGGAGATTTCTGTTTAAGGACAGCATTCTAGGGAACATACGGGTATTTGACTCTGCTACTCCAGACTTCATCTCTTAACCAATCTTGTGGTTATGCAAAGGCTGGAGGATGGAAATAGATATATTGGCTGCTAAGAGACATGGCAAGACGTGACTCCTTGAGAAGGTTACAAGATGGTGGTTATTTCTCTAATAGAGGTTCTCGGAAGGCTCCGGCACCTCTGAAGACAGAAGCTGCTCAGTACTGCCAGGGCCTCCGTTTGCCAGCGAGTTGCACATCGAAATTGTGTCCTCTCCCCACTACAGCACCAATGGAAATTATGACCATGTTCTTTACCAACACTTTCAGACACCCAGGTTAGCTGCCTGCTTTTGTGGGAGGATAGTGTTTCACCCTCGTCGCTCTCCTCCTATCCCATGCCTTAGATCCAGGTACCATAGAGCCTCTGATTAAGAGAAGCCACATTTAGGAAATACTGTGGCTAGGAGCCTCTTGGTGTGCCAAACAGACAATAGAAGAGAGATCTGGGCATGAGGTGAATTTGGACATTCCAGGTTGAGAAACTTCTTTGATCCAAGTGGCCCTCAGAAGAGCCAGGACCACGCTCTGCCCCTCACTGGTCTCTGATCTCCCTTTCTAGCTGCTCCCCCATTTCCTCCTGATCATTCTAGGTCTGACTTGTTCTCTAGAGAACTGCTTGGGATCTCTGGGTGGGCAGTAGGCCCCTAAGAATTAGTCTGTGTGTTGGGGGTGGGCAGCTGGGAGATGTGTCTGGCACATGCTCATGACACAGTTGTGAGCTGACCGGGGCCTGCTGCTGTGTTGCAGGGTAGTCCAGGAAGGGGATGTTCTGTGTGTGCCAACAATTGGGCGAGTAGAGACCTTGGAAGGAAGCCCAGAGAAACTGCCCAGGTATGCAGCTGCCTCCTAACCTACAGTTTTTACCCTGGGTGCAAGAGTTCTGTGGTCCCCTCTTCCCAATTTGTATTTAATAATTTTGTGTATAAGAACACTTTTTGTTGTTATGTACATTTTTCTGAAGAGAAGGTCCACACCTTCTTGAAGTTTCTCAGACTGAAAAAAGGCAAAGAAACACTGCCTGCTGGCTTGGAGGTATTTATCCTCAAGGCAATTGCTGTGTGGTGTTCCTAGGTAAACTAAAGCATCAGAGATGGTTTAATGCCCTAGACCAGTCCCTAGATGAGATTCCTTTCTTTCTCAACCACAGTGTTTTTCAGGCAGGGCTCGGGCCTTTCTCCCATGTATTTAACACAAGATCGGGCTCTGATTTTTGCCCAATTCTTGGAGTGTGCACTTGCTGCTTCCCAATTTCCATCTCCTAAAAGGAGGATGAGGTTTTGCTACTGTCCTTGAGGGGCCTTCTCTCTCTTTATCCTCAACAGAGGATGAGAAATAGAGGAAAACCGAGCCAAGAACCCAAAACAAGGAGTCCAACTTTTCTCTGCCTCCTGTTGACTCTGACCACAGGGGTTCCACATAAAATGGTGAGGCAAAGAATGAAGAGATTGCTCTAGTCTTATGTGAAGAGGGAAAAATGCTTAGCTCTATACCCCAACCAACCCCTGTACCTCAACCTATAGTTCCATTCTGGATGCAGTTTACTAGAAAGAGCACACAGCTGATAGATGCACTAACCCAACTTTCAGGAGATCGTAAATGAGGCGATGGCACCAGCCTGCAGAGGCTTTGACATAAGAAACTTCATGCCCAGGGTCTCTGGCCTAGCCAGGCTGGGTCCTCTGCAGAGATAGGTGCCTGGCCTAGAGCCCCTGAATCATCCTGGTCAGTGTTCACAGCTTGGTTCTGAGATCTGGCAAGTGCTCAAGCTTCTCAATCTCAGAGCTGTGGTGCCTCATTGAAGACCTGGTTGTGCCCTCTGTAAGCCCAGTTAGTGCTCCACAGTCAGGGCCCTGTGGAAAAATGCCAGGCTTGCACTTATCAGTCACTTCCCACCCCATTACCCATCTTAAATTTAGCAAATGTCTTATGAGCCAGCTTTCTATAGGAAAACTGCAGAATGTACACCCTTTATACTTGCAAAGGAGAACAAACACCAGGACCTCCTGAGACAGACTACCAAGCCAGTTCTGTTCCTGGGCATCTGCTGTTCCCTTCTCTGAGTACTGAGCACATAGTACCCCCCCACACCCAAACCCCTTACCCCAAGCAGGTCCTAAGGAAAGCAGGGTTGGGTTGGGCAGGTAGACAGATAGTGATGAGTATGTTAGGCCTTCCCTGGGCTTGGTAAGGGAAGCTAGAAAAGAGTTCCACTATGGGTGGTATGTAGCCTCTTCAGCCACTCCCGTGTTCTGCTTCTTGAAGCCAGGCCATACAGGAGCCAGCCCCACTGTCTCCCATCTGGCCCTTGGGAACATAACAAAGTGTTTCCTAAGAGCTTCCAGACATGTTCCAGAAATCTGGCCCTTCTACTCGCTGAGGCTGTCCAACCTGCCCTCCATCTAAGAGGGTGGTTTCACCCTGGCCCCCCATGGTGCTGTTCCTCACTGGATTCCTACGTGGCACTTGCAGTGCTTGTCAGATGCACCCCGACTCAAGGTGTTTGGCTTGATTGAGATTTTAGGTCATAGACCCACCCATCATTTTTATACATTTGCTAACACTTGGGTACAGTTTTCCTTGTGTTCTATCTGGAAAATTGGGTTAGCCGCTGTTACTGCTTCCCACTCTTCCCACTTGGTAGGTTGAGTCAACCTGACTCACTGTGACACTAGCCAGTGACTGCACAGCCCTGACCATGCATCAGAATTACTGGGGAGCTTTCAAAACATATAGACATCTGAACCCCACCCAGACGTGTGCAGAGGTGAGGCTGGGGCCTATGGGAACATTTTTTTTCCCCAAAAAAGAAGAGGAAATAGTAATTTTTAAATTGCTTTATAATTCATATACCATGAAATTCACCCTTTTAAAGTGTACAATTAAGATTGCAAGTTGTACAACCATCACCACTGTCTTAATTCCAGAATATTTTCATAACCACTCCCCCAAAACAAAACAAAACAAAAAAAACAGACCCATTAGCAGTCAGTTGCCATTGCTCCTTCTTCCAGCCCCTGGCAACCACTAGTTACTTTCTGTATATGGATTTGCCTCTTCTGGATATTTCGTTTGAATGGAATCATGAAACGTGAGAAATGCTGATTTTAAAGAGCTTCACAAGTAATTCTAATGTGCAGTCAGAATAGAAAATCATTAATTATTAGACGTCATTAAGGAATCTACCTGCAATTAGATTTTGTAGGTTACTGAATAAGAGCCAGGGGACCTTTCCCGGATGTTTTGGGAGGGCTTGGTGGTTATGTGAGGGAGAAACTGCATTCTGAAGCCACAGGAAATGATCCATTGCTAAGTGCAGCAGTGGCTTCCATTGGAGTGGGCAGGTGGGCCGGTTGTCTGGAGAAACACATCCAAATATCTCTGATGGTTGCCATGGGGGATGTGGAGAGACAGGCATAGCTCCTGTCCTCAAAATATGCATGATCCAGCAGGAGAGATGAGAAAAATGACCTCCTTTCCTTACCCTCTCACCCTACCTCCCACCATGTTTCAGGGGCTTTTTTTTTTTTTTGCTTTTTTTTTTTCTGCTCTTGAACTCATCCCTGCAGTAGGACCTCTGTGACTGAGTCACCCTCCTTGTCCTTGGGGTGGGAGGGGGGTACATGGGCCCTGGATCTGGGGTTCACTGGGCCTCTTTCCTGCAGGTGGCAGGAAATATATTTTAAGGTGAAGAAAACAGTTGGGGAAGCTCCAGATGGGCCAACCAGCACCTACTTGGCCGACACCACCCACACCTCCTTGTATATGGTGAGGTCTTGGGGGTCGGAGGAAGCCTGGGGAAGGGGGTGGAAGCATCAGTCGAGCGCTGCTACCTTTCACAGGTGGGTTCTACCATGAGCACTGTTCCCTGGCTCCCTTCGAGAGAATACAATTCCTGGAGCAGCTTGTCCCCTCCAGGCCTGGAGGCCTTGGTAACTGAGCTCTGTGCTGTCCTGAAGCCTCGCCTCCAGCCGGGGTAAGAGGGTGTGAGGACAGCATGCTCAGGACCTCGCTGGAGGTACAGCGGGCTGATGAGTAGTTCCTCATGCTCCCGGCCAGTGTGGGCTTGAGAGGATTTCCCTCCAACCAGTATGGCCAGCCCAGGCTACCAATCCCTGTCCTTTCTAGAAGCAAATTCCCAGGCTCCACTAGGGAAGAATCTCCACTGGGGCAGCTGTCTTGCCCTTGGGGAGCCCAGTAGCCATCCTGGCCTTCACCACCCAGGCCCTAAAGGACATACCATACCACTGGCCCAAGTATAGGCATAGACCCTTCCCCTCAGTACAGTCGAGACCAGACATAACAGTTAAGGCCTCACTGAAGGCACAGTGATGACAAAAGGGAATTAGTCTCTGGGTGTGGATATGCTCCCTGCCCTGGCCGGAGCATCACAGCTGGCAAGGGCAATATGGCTTCATCATGTGGAGACAGCCCTGGGGAGGGGGCATCCTCAAGGAGAGAGAAACAGGGTGTCTACTTTCTAGATCCAAGTGTTTCTGTGTTACTAGGGACTCTGAAGTTTTGGCTGGGTGGAGGAAACAAGCATCTCTTCTCTGGTTGCAGGGGTGTCCTGCTGACCGGAACTAGCAGTGTCCTTCTACGGGGTCCCCCAGGCAGTGGGAAGACCACAGCAGTCCGTGCTGCCTGCAGCCGCCTCGGGCTCCACTTACTGAAGGTGAGGATACCTGGAAAGTGGAACCCCAACCACTTCCCCTCAAGATTCAGTCTCTCTCTCTCTCTTTTTTGGCCTACTGACCTAGTGGGTCATGCATATTCCCATGATTCACAGCTACTGAGAGATGCTTTCAAGAGGGAGGGGGTTTCAAGGTTTTGGTGGACAGTACAGGACTAGGTAAGGAAGAGGTGGAACTTGACTAGGGTTACCTTCTTCCCCCATCCCTTCCCTCCCCCAAAAAGGATGGCCTATATCTTCTGATTTCCTGCTCCAGTCTCACCTGTCCTTTGCTCACATGCTCACAGACCTACTGGAACCCCCTCCCCAGGTGTCCTGTACCAGCCTCTGTGCAGACAGTAGTGGGGCTGTGGAGACAAAACTGCAGACCACCTTCTCCCAGGCTCGGTGCTGCCGGCCTGCGGTCCTACTGCTGACAGCTGTCAACCTGCTGGGCCGGGACCGTGACGGGCTAGGTGAGGACACCCGCGTGGTAGCCACACTGCGTCACCTCCTCCTCGACGAGGACTCCCTCACCAGGTATTTATGCAGAGCTGGGCCTATTAAGGGGCAAGGCCCAGCCCTCCTACTCCTCTTTAGCCTCTCGTTCCTGTCTTCCCCACACCCTTCAAGGGCTCCTTAGACATCTACCACCCATTTGACTGCCCTCTAGATAGCCCTGAGCTGGGGATCCTAGGGGCATCCAGAGGGAGGAGGGTATGATCCCACTCTTAGGAAATACTAGGTTGAAGAGAAAGCAAGCCTCTGCCTTCATTGAGCTCCTAGGTGAGGACAGAGACAAAGGTCTCCCTCTCTAGGAACTCCCATGGACCCCCTTTCAGGAAACTTGGGATGTTCAGCTCCCTACCCCATCCCAGCACCCACCCCACCTTCCTACCCTTCTGCACTGGCCTCAGGACAAGGCCGTGCTCAGAGCTGCCAGTGATGTCCCTTACCCTCAGTGCTCACTCCTCTCTTCTGCAGCTGCCCTCCCCTGTTAGTTGTGGCCACCACAAGCCGGGCCCAGGACCTGCCTGCAGATGTGCAGACAGCATTTCCTCATGAGCTGGAGGTACCTGTGCTGTCAGAGGGGCAGCGGCTCAGCGTCCTGCGGGCCCTCACTGCCCACCTTCCCCTGGGCCAAGAGGTGAACCTGGCACAGTTGGCACGGCGGTGTGCGGTGAGCACCAAGGCAGGGTGCTGGGCCTCGCCACGTTCTTTGTCACAGCAGATCAGTCCTCCTGCCCCACAAATGAGTGTAGAAAACCCAGAGGCATCAACCTTGGGCCTCTGCTGCTGGCTGGGGACTACTTTCCATGGTCCCCAAGAGTCCCCAGCTACAGCACCCTGGTCATCTGTCCTTTCCTTTGGTCCCCTAGGGCTTCGTGGTTGGGGATCTCTATGCCCTCCTGAGCCACTGCAGCCGGGCTGCCTGCACCAGGCTCAAGAACTCAGGGTAAGGGAACTTGGACCCACGAGGGCAAGGCAGTAAGAGGAAAAGAGGATGGGTGGGGGGCTGGTGTGGAAGGGAGAAGGGAATGGGACCCTGAGGGGGTGGATGTCCTAGGAGAGGTCCCCTGGAGGCCTCCCTGTATTTGTTTGCAGTTTGGCAGATGGCTTGAATGAGGAGGACGAAGGGGAGCTGTGTACCGCTGGCTTCCCCCTCCTGGCTGAGGACTTTGGTCAGGCACTGGAGCAGCTGCAGACAGCTCACTCCCAGGCTATTGGAGCCCCCAAGGTAGAGACTAAAGGTCCTTGGAGGTTGGATAGGGGCTTCCTCCACCAGAGAATCTCAGCCACACACCTTCTGTCTCCTAGATACCCTCAGTGTCCTGGCAGGATGTGGGTGGGCTGCAGGAAGTGAAGAAGGAGATTCTGGAGACCATTCAGCTCCCTCTGGAGCACCCTGAGTTGCTCAGCCTGGGTCTGAGGCGCTCGGGCCTCCTACTGCATGGGCCCCCTGGCACTGGCAAGACCCTCTTGGCCAAGGCGGTGGCCACTGAGTGCAGCCTTACCTTCCTCAGGTGGCCGGGGGGCCTGGAAGGGATGGTGGATGGATTGGGGGCTGCAGCAGTCTGGGGAGCAGGAGGGGCTGCCCAAGAGGTCGATTGTGTGTATGTGCATCTGATGAGTCTCACCCTTTCACACCCTCTCTCAGTGTGAAGGGACCAGAGCTCATCAACATGTACGTGGGCCAAAGTGAGGAGAATGTGCGGGAAGGTGAGTGAGTGGGAAGGGGCAGGGCTTCCAGTCCTTCCCAAGCCCCCATGGTCCCTGTGCTGCCGCCACCCTCAGACTGCTCAGCCTTTCCACTAGTCAGGCTGCCGCCCAGCAGGGTCTGATACCGGGAGTGCTGGTGATGAACTGTCAAACCCTGGTGCCTTCTGCCCTCTGCCCTGATGTCAGATCCCCCTGGGCTTCCTCCTGTGGGCCCTCTTTCTCTCCTCAGTGTTTGCCAGGGCCAGGGCTGCGGCTCCCTGCATTATCTTCTTTGATGAATTGGACTCCTTGGCCCCAAGCCGGGGGCGAAGTGGAGACTCTGGGGGTGTGATGGACAGGTGGGGGTCTGAGTGGGACTGGAATCTGGGATCCCAGATGGGAGGATGGGAGATGGGTCACAGCAGTCCTCCAGGCAGCTGGAGGACATTGGGGGTCATTGGGAAGGACAGGGAGCCTACATGGAAGGATACACAGGACATGGCTGAGCAGTGGGCCCTGGTAGGAAAGCCTGCAAGGAGAAGCACCACAGGCAGGGGCAGCATCTAAGGATGGATGAAGGAATTGCAAGCCTTCACTTCCTCCCTTGCAGGGTGGTGTCTCAGCTCTTAGCCGAGCTGGATGGGCTGCACTGCACTCAGGATGTGTTTGTGATCGGAGCCACCAACAGGCCAGACCTCCTGGACCCTGCCCTGCTGCGGCCTGGCAGGTGGGCACCCCATACTGCTCACCTCCACCAGGCTCACCCCCTTTGACCCCCATTGTGTGCCTCCCGTACCCCTCATGGCTGGGCTCCCTGACCCTGAGGCCAGCCTGCCCTCCTGGGAGAGGAGGAACCTGACCTTGCCCTGTCTCATCTCCCCAAAGATTTGACAAACTGGTGTTTGTGGGGGCGAGCGAGGACCGGGCCTCCCAGCTGCGTGTTCTGAGCGCCATCACGCGCAAGTATGCCCTGTTAGAGGAAGACTCCCGAGGGCTCGGGCCTTGGGGTGGTTAGGGGATACATGCACCTGCAGGACAAGCCGGGCAGCAATGGCTGCGAGAGAGGAGGCAAGGCCAGCCACAACTGTCTTTTTTCCCATATCCCCAACAGATTCAAGCTCGAGTCCTCTGTGAGCCTGGTGAATGTGCTGGATCACTGCCCTCCCCAGCTGACAGGTGCTGACCTCTACTCCCTCTGCTCGGATGCCATGACAGCTGCCCTCAAACGCAGGGTTCGGGACCTGGAGGAAGGTGAGCCATTCACCATCCCCAGAAGTCAACCAAAAAGCCAGTGGGAGGTGGGCCTGGTTCTGGATTTCAGAGGAAGGACCGTTGGCATCTGGGGGACCTGGGACAGGATGATGGTGCCCCCAGGGCTCTCTCTGTTGCCTGGACACAGTCCACAGCCTCTGTTTCCCAAGCTGGGCCGGGGCTCCTGGCCTTGACTCCCCGTTTGATTCCAGGGCTGGAGCCGGGGAGCTCAGCACTGCTGCTCACCATGGAGGACCTGCTGCAGGCCGCTGCCCGGTTACAGCCCTCGGTCAGCGAGCAGGAACTGCTCCGGTACAAACGCATCCAGCGCAAGTTTGCTGCCTGCTAGGAACCTCCCACACTCTGGAACCCTGCCATGGCTAAAAGTACCCTAGGTTTCCTGACAGAGAAACCTGAGAGGAGAAGGCTCTTCCTCGGGCTACTGATGGCCCACCTGAAGGCTGCTTCCCTCCAGGAGATTCCCCCTGGGTGCAGAGTGTCATTGGGAGCCCCACTGAGATCCCCTGAAGCACCCCTGTCTTTCAACCCTCCTTTGAGGCCAGCGCCAACACTATAGCTCATCATAGGAGGAGGGGCCAGGAGCTGGGGTTCTGGGGATTGGGCACTGGGTTGGGGGGTGGGGGTGCCAGATCTGGGCTGAAAATAAAGTGCGTGCTGCCCCCTGCTGGTGATGTGGGTGAAAGGTTGGAGGGGTACAGAGCAAGTGGTGGGCTAAGCCTTAGGGAAGGACAGGGGTGGGAGCCACAAGAGCTTGTTCCTCCCAACAGAAATACAAGGCATGCTGGAACGGTAACAGGCACAGACTATATTGTTTGCTTTTCCATTTGCCTGAACCCAAATCCCTGCACCCCAGCTGCAGTCTGCCTCTCCCCACACTTGATGTGGGGCTGCTGGTCCCCACCTCCCTATACAGAGGCAGGTCACTCAGCCTGTCCTCTTGAGCACATGGATGAAATAGCAGGGAGTGTAGGCCTGGCCTAGTTTGTAAGGCTTGAAGTCACCTAGGACGCTGTGGTGGCATTTGCCCCCGAAAGCTTCTCGGAGCAGCTCTGTGAAGGACTCCAGGCAGTGCGGGTAGTAGGAGAGCCGGAACTTACTGCAACAGAGACCCCACCCAACCATGAGGCCAGCTCCCCCTCGACCACCACCCCCTCCTCTCCCCTGGCCTAGTCCTCTGGGTACCTCATGCCAGGAGAGCCATCCTGGCCAGCCCCCGGCACCTGCATTGTGTAGTCCAGAGTCACCATATGGGCTTTGTTGTTCACAGTCAACACTGACGTTGTGATGTCCTTGGTCAAGTCACTCTATAGGCCATGGTGCAGGCAGCATTAGCTTCTGCCACCCACTGGGGCCCCCCAGACCCCAGGACCACACTTCCCACCTGGGCCTGCCTTCCCCCAGCAGGACCCACCTTATAGTAGATGTTCTTTCCTGGGGGTGCACAGCCTGTGCTGAGGATGTGATCGTAGTTGCGATGATCAATGACTAGCAGACCCCCCGGCCGCACCATGCTCGCAATGTTTTTTAGCGCCAGCCGGTGCTCACTCTGGTCCCCTGAGCTCCAGACAGGGGCAGGAAGGGTCTGCTCAGGGCCAGTCTCCCTCCCATGTCTCCCCTTCCCAGGGGTGCCAGTGCCAAGGCAGAGAGAGAGAAAGCAAAAAGTCTGCTTTAGCAAGAGAGCAAGCACCAGAAGAGGGGTCTCTAGAAGGAGTATAGCTCAGGGCTGTATAGCCCAAGGCCCCACCCTTGCTCACCCATGCAGTCTGGCAAGTGGGCAAAACTGTTTCCAAGGCAGATGACAGCATCAAAGCCACCCCCTGGTGGCTGGGGCACATCTTTGTCCAGAGTCATCCAGTTGGCTTCTTCGATGACTGGGGGCCAAGAAGAATAGGAGTCAGGTGGCACCTCTACCAAGTGTAGTCCTGCCTCTGTTTCCCTATCCAGACAGAGACACACAGGGAGTCCCCATCCAGTTAGCGGGAAGGGACAGGGAAGATAAGGAGGGAAGAGGGGCCGGGGAGGAGGAAGCCATGGTGGAGAAGCAGGGCTTATGGGTTTTTATTTGTGGGGTAGGGACAGGACACTATAAACATTTAAAACTAGCTGCTCACACCCCAACTGTTCTTATGGTGCCTAAGCCTCCCTTTTCGAGAAAATGACTATTCTCTTTCCTCTAATTTTAATGTCCCCCTGGAGAAAGAAGAGTCCACTCCAATTGCTACAGGAGCCCAGGGCAGAGGGAACAGTGTCCTCGGTGACTGAGCTGGGAGGGCTTGGCTGGACCTGCATACCCCACTTGTCGAAGCTGGGCTCGTGCCGCCGGTTCCAGCGCTCTTTTAGCGCATACTTCAGCATCTTGTCACTGGCATCCACGCTGGTCACGCTGAAGCCCTCCTCCACCAGCATGATGGAGTCCACCCTGGACAGGACCAGTGATGACAGGCAGGCAGGGGCAGTCAGTGGCGGGGGGCAGGGCTGGGAAGACAAGGAAGAGGCCCCGTGTGGGACGCGCTCTCCTCAACTCTTCAGAGCCCTTTCCTCTGCTCCCCCTCCCTGGGCCCTCACCACTGACCACCGATGACTCACAAATCTGTTTTTTATTATTAGATAGCAACTTTTTTTTTTTAAGCAGTTATTCACAGCCAGGCACTAATCACAGCAATCCTGTTTGTAGATGGTGTTATCCACATTCTAGCAATGAGCAAACTGAGGCTGGGGTTAGTTTAGGAACTTGTGCACAGGAGGCGGTATTGCAGGTGGTTTCCAGCACAGGCCAGACTAACCACCTTGGGTCTGTATCTTCTCTCCACTAGATGGAGGACCTTTACTTCTCTGAGACCTAATTTCCACTTCCCCACAACTTATTTCATGGGGTATTGTGAGGATTTTTTAAAATGATGTATCAAAAGCTCCTGGCAAAGCACTTGGCACGGGCTAATGTTGGACAAATGTCACCTTATCATTGCCCAAGGCCAGCAAACTAGGAACAATCCTGGAGCCAGGATCCGAGCTCACTGTGGCTCTTGCATTGACTAGAGGCACCCTCTGCCGCCTTCCCCAAAGCACTGTACCCACACCCTCACTCCCGCCTCGGTGGTCTTATCCCTCTTCGCCCACCGAACTTCGCCTGTGCGCTCGCCGTCCCGGTTCTGGCCCGGCACGCACCCATTCCCGGCCCTGGGGTCCCACCCCCTCCAGGCTCCGAGTTGGCAGGGGAAGCTGCCCCGACGTGCCCAGCCGTGATCCTGCGCTCCTGCGGCCCCGGCCCAGCCACCGCGGTTCCCCGGCTCCGGCTCCCGCCCGGGCTCACCCGGTGCCACAGGCCACGTCGAGCACCCGATGGCAGCCGTGTTGGCGCAGCAGCCCGAGCAGCCAGGCCTTGTACTCGGCGGTGCGGCTGCGGGTGTCCCCGATGTAGAGCTGCCAGACACGCGCCGCCTCCCCGTCTGCGTACTGGTCCGGGAGCCCCTCGGCCGCCACCCCGAGGGAGCGGGTCCGGTACACGCTGTCCACCATCCTGCTCCGCGCCCAGCTCCGCGGCCACCCGCTCCACACTTACAGAGCGGCCGCTGCCTCCGGCCCCGCGGCCCCACCCGGCCAATGGCAGGTGAGCGCGGGGACACGCCCCTGCTCGGCTCCGGGCCAGGGGCCCGCCGGCCGCGGTAGAGCACTGCCTCGCAATCCTGGACCGGGCCCTGCTCGCCGGACCTAGCCCTCTGGGCAGACGCACGGCGGGAAAGGACACTTGGACTCTTCCCACTCTCTGCCCACCTGACCTGGCTAGCCAGAAGGAGCAGGAGCAGTGAGAGTGCCCACGCCGCCACCACC
This sequence comes from Choloepus didactylus, assembly GCF_015220235.1. Classification (NCBI taxonomy): domain Eukaryota; kingdom Metazoa; phylum Chordata; class Mammalia; order Pilosa; family Megalonychidae; genus Choloepus; species Choloepus didactylus. Next base: position 108,729,670 of record NC_051313.1, read on the forward strand.
AAAGCTGGAAAGAAAGCGAAAAAAATTTCCAACCCCCAATTTCACAGGGGGGCAGGACTGGACCGACCGCAGCTAAGGAAGGTATTAGCATATCTAAGGAAGAATGAACATCCAGCTGAAGGGAAGTCCAGCCCTAGGTCGTGGAGAGTCTAGGGATAATGCTGGTCTGTCAACCGAATCCGGAGGCGGAGAGCCCTCCCGAGGAGTCATCCGCACCCACCCCGAGGTAGGGGCGCCTCTGTTGTGTAGGTGACGCCTGAGGCTTTTCCCTGAGCCGTCTAACCGGGAGTCCGCTCCTCGCCCACCCCTTCTAATGACCGTCTGCATCCAAGGAGGTGCCCACGGGGAGAGCAGCCCGGAGTCAGGGGTGGGAGTGCTTGGCGCCCTTCCTATTAGATTGTTCATTGCCACTTCTGAAAATGCATTTAAGAAATTTGGAGAAAAATGAAAAATGAAATCAAATTGGAATAAACAAGCAGAAGTATAGGGAAATAAGTTGTCACTACCTACAAATGGATTGGCTGAACATAAAATACTTGAGAGTTAAGTGGGTTAGGGCAATTTATTATTTTTTTTTTCCTATTGCCTTCTTTCCCATTTGTTTTTGTCTAGGAAAGGAATGAAGTAGGCAGGAGGCTGGCTCACTCTTTTAACCCTCTCTTAATATACTTGGAGGTAAACCTGGGATTTTCTCAGGGTCCAAATGCTGTTGGGAAATGTCGCTGTTAGAATGACCAGGCTAATCTTATCAACCGATTGTCGTTTACCAGACTCTTTGGGTCACAATACTTAAGGGCAAGTATTCTTGCAATTAGGATGTTTGTGGCCTTTCCCCTTTCTTCTTCTGATAGTCATACAACTAGTGAAGCCTGAGAGAAGAGCATTGATTTGTAAAGTTAGACATCTCTGCCCACCGTTTCATAAGGAAATTGCTATTCAGGGAAGACCCCATTTAGGAATTTGATAAAACTAGCTCCAGAAAAAGTATTTTGATTTTGTTCATTTTATCTAGCTAAGAAAAACAGTCAACTATTTAAGCAAAGTGCTTTTTGGTTTGGTGTAATGTGACTTCCTTCACCTAGGGAAAATTTTTCCATGTCTAAAATGATGTCAATTTATTTTTTTTTCTTTTCCCATTTTTAAACTGAGAGTTGTTTGAAATTTTGGCATAATCCACACATCTTGGAATGTCTGTATAGCAGCATTTTTGTGATTGGCCTGCAGTCTTTAGAGGCTAAAGGCCACACTCTATACTGATACAGAATTTGATTTAAATATTTGATTTTGATTAAAATATTGATGACTAAGATTTCTGAGAAAAATAACATTTTACCCACAGAGCCGTAATTAGGATTAGAATATTATAGGCTGTGTGTAGCTTCTAAATGTACTTTCCATTTCAAAGACAAAGTTTTAGTTCCCAAGTTAATGATTATTTTCTTTCTCATCCAGGGGCATTTTTTAAAATGTTGAGATCATAGTGCATATGAAATTTCATGGATTTCCTTTTAAGTTTTTTTTTTACTTTTAACTATCAAAAGCATATTTTCTTCTCTTAACCATAAAGTGCTCGCCCCCCATATTTTTAATGGCTACATAGCATCCATTTAGTGGATGCACTGTGACTTGTTCAATCATTCCCCAAGTTTTGAACATTTAAAATGCTCTCACAATTTTTCAAGGGAGTAAACACGTGGATGATTATGATCAAACCATTTTCCAAATAGAATTTTTCTATTAATTGGTACTGTCATCCAAAACAAGCTTATTTCAATTCTTCTCTACATGAGGATTTTATTCCTATTTCATTAGGTATTAGGTATAATTATTGTAATCTTCTTTAATTACTACCAGAATGTACCAAATAATTACAAGTCTTCATCTCTAAATTGTTTGTTCATGTCCTCTGCTCACTGAAAGATACGGAACCACCTTTTGTTTTTGTTTTTCTTTTAGATAACCTGTAAATTTTAGATAACCCAATTCAAGGACCTGGGCCATGGAGAGGCAAGTCACAGAATATAAATCAATTTACAGTTTGACTTAGTTGAAAATGAGAATAGGTGATATTTTAAATATGCAACATTTATTATTTGGAATTTGGCTGAAAAGACAAAATTTTCCATCTCTGATGTGTGATATGTTTGCAAAAAGACTTTAGCTTGAGACTGTGGCTGCAACTGGAGAAATTCCAAGGCAGTTCCTACCTGAGGACACATTAAAATCCTGATATTGAAAAGTACATATATACAGTAACTACAAGTGGGAGCTATCCTGTTTTTGTTTTGATTCGGACCAGGTCAAATTTTATTTTTCACATGGTGGATGCTAAATTCCAAACTCCAGTCCAAGTCACTGAAAAGAGCTCTTCGCCACTGACTGTCAATGCAGATTGGACATTGGAATGCCCAAGGAGGGATGGAAAGCCACCAAACTGCATGGACTCTGCTAGCAGAATTATCCCAACTTTTTAATATAAGGCACAAGACTCAATCTGTGTAAGTATCAGTGCCGCACTGAAAGTGAACATGATTGAAGGGGGTTGTTTAAAATACTGTGCCCCACAGATTAGCACTACAAATATAAGGAAGTGCTTGCATGATCTACTTCTAAGGTATGACACTGGTACAAAGAGTTAACAACAAGTGGTATATGGGGAAAACTACCCATTGCATATTACAGACTATATTTAATAGGAATACCAGACCTTTACCACACACATACTAGGGATAAATAATTAGGGGCTGATAAGAGTTTTGAGGTGTTTTGTGTTACGATAATAGTTTAAAATTGAGAGTGATGTTCATTGTACAACTAAGTGAAGATTATGAGACATTAATTGTTTATCTTGGACAAAATATATGCTATGTGAAATTAGGAACCCCATACTTAATAAGTCAAGCCCTCAATCTTGATGCTTACTCTTGTGAAACTTACAGCTGTAAAAGGAAGGCTAAACCTACCTTAATTATGCCTAAGAGTCACCTCCAGAGAACCTCTTTTGTTGCTCAGATGTGGCCTTTCTCTCTCTAAGCCCAACTCTGCAAGTAAATTCATTAACCTCCTCCCTACGTGGGACATGACTCCCAGGGAGTGAATCTCCCTGTTGATATGGGACACAACACCTGGGGATGAGCCTGGCCCTGGCACTGAGGGATTAAAAATGCCTTCTTTAAAAAAAAAAAAAAAAGCCTTCTTGATCAAAAGGGGGGAAAGAAAGGTAACAAAATAAGGTTACAGTAGCTGGAGATTTCAAATAGAATCGAGAGGCTATCCTTTAGGTTACTCTTATGCAAGCTCCCACTAGATACTCCAAATGGCCACAGTATCCAAGCCCTAATCAACAGTAATCCCGAAATACCTAGGTCCCTATCTGAGACTCTATCAGAAACTTAAATCCTCCAGAGTGTTCTATGCCAGATAAATCCCAAAACCCAGAGGCAACAGCCTCTTCAAGTAAATCAACCAGATACAGCCCCCTCCCCCATAATGTCAACACCCCTTTTCAATATTATCAAGTTAGGGTGGTCATTTCCTAGACATCCCTGAAGATCGAGAAGGATTAAAGGTGAGGAAGGGGTAGCAACAGACAAGATTGGATTTAACAAAGGATTATGAACAGTGAATCTTTGTATATTTTTTTTAGATACTAGGGTATTAGAATAGCTAGAAAGAAATAACTGAAATGGTGGAACTGTAACCCATACCATTCTTTGAAATTTGCTCTATAGCTACTTGTTATATTATACTTTGAAAGTTATCACCTCTCTGCATATGTTATATTCCACAATAAGGAAATAACTGAAATTGTTGAACTGTAACCCATAACATTCTTTGAAATTGGCTAACTACTTGTTAAATTGTACTTTGAAAGTTATCATTTTGCTGTATATATATTTCACAAAAAAATGTAAAAAAAAAAAAAAAAGCTTAAAAAAAAAACAAACTCAGTCTGCTCTGAGAAAGTCCCCTTAAGCATGTGTAAAATTGGCCTCTATATTAATGGGTTGTAACACTAATGGTTACTATTATACTTAGCACATCCATGAGACTTTCACCATTGTTTTAAGAAGAGAGGTTCTCTTTGACCATTTTAAACTTTGCTAAAAGCAGTTCTAAGGTGTGCTGATCTTCAGTAAGATCTCTCCAGTATACACAGATCTGCCTATTAAGCTGTTCTTCAACATTAAAATGAGATGCTATTTGGGCTGGTAACAGGTGGGACATTGCTCTCTGGAACACGTGACTTAGCGCATGCTGTCTGATCTAAAGGAGGGGGAGAGTAAAAAAATCCATCCTACTTTGGTGAGGAATTCCTGAAAAAACAGCGTCTATTAGATTTTTTGAGTGTCTTTTTTTGTTTTGGACAGAGAACCTTTTATATTTTAGGAGCAGGGGTGAAGGATGTCACCATGCCTGGAGCTGATGATGGGGTCAGCCTGCTTCTCTCCCCTCCCAATGTACATAACACCTTCCTATACTGAATCACAATGATTTCAATGGAGGTTTAAGTTCCGGCAGTCTGCACCACCTTAACAGATGGAGAACACTATTTTAGAGAAATCATTTATAAAACTGAAGTCCCCCTGAAGAAACAGTAAAGAGAGAGAAGCCAACCCTTGAGGGCAGCATAAGGGTCAAGCTTGACTTTAAGACATACATCACTTTAAACTTTGAAAGGGAAGAAAGATCTGAAGGTCAATTCTGAAGAGGACCAGAGGTGAGCAGACAGCAGCTGGTCTGCCTTCTGGAAGACAGAGCCATGGTGTTCAGGCCAACAGGTGGTGAGCTGTCACTACAGGGTACTATGACATAAGGATTATGCACCAGGATGCTGAAGCCATTCCATTTGGGTTCATAAGCTGGTTGGACCACTTACCAAATGTATGATATTGGGCAAGTTATTTAACTTTTCTGTGCTTCATTCATTTGACAGATTTCTATTGAGCAGTCACTCTGTGCCAGGCACTGTACTAAGGGCCGGGGATACAGCCATGAACAAAATAGACCAAAATTCCTTCTCCTTTTTGGTGCGTGTTGGGCGGGGGGTGGGGTGGGGATGCTTCTGGGGTGATTGTCCTTGATCTGGGTCTGATTACTTGGGTTTTAAGTTCACAAAAATTCATTGAGCTATATATTTACGATATGCACACTTTTCTGTATATGCACTATACTTCAATAAAAAATTTTAAAAATCCCTGTCCTTGTGGAGATTACCTCACTGAGTTATTTTGAGGAATAAATGAGTTAACCATGTAAAGCACCTACAGCAGTGCCTGCCACATAGTAAATGCTCATAAAGAGTGGCTATTACCATTCTAGTTAAACTCCATAACAACAGAAGATGTTCAAGCAGATAATCTGCAGGTTCTAGATTAGTACTAAGATTAGTACTACCATAAACCAGTTAGGCATGGACCACGAACCTGTCATGGAAAATGATCTTTCTTTTAAGATCAAGAAATAAGCAAGGGAATTTTGTTCATATGTGAGCACTATAGTGACGCAGGGCTGCTGTAAACATTTGGACAGGTTGTGCACTGCACAAGGACTCCACATTCACATTGCAAATCTCATAGGTTTGTATATTTATTATGATAATTTTCTGGCAGATAACTGTCAAGTGTTTTAGTTGAACAAAACTTATATTAAAATAACTTTCTGGCAGATGGAAGTCAAAGGTTAAAGGAAGAACACCTTTTCCAGTTTGCACAAAAATGTTGCAAATGAGAATGCCACCTAGGAATGTGGAAATAAAGAGGAACCTGCCTTCTAGAAACAGTCCTTTAAGATGAATACAGAGGCTGATGCAATTGCCTCTGAGACTACAGGTCCCAGGCCTTGAGATTTGACTGTATCTTGGTCTGTGGTTCTTTGAATCATTGAACCAGACAAACTGACCTTATGGTTTGTCCATGAGCCTTCACGTGTCTGGGAATGTTAATCTCCTACAGAGAGATGGGTACACCTGGGGTTCTGACAAGTTGTTTGTGAGGACAAGACCGTGGCCCAATGTGACTTTATCGAGGTCCTGTCCCCTGTTAGGACACCACCTCTGGCTACCAAGTGCTGCTTAAGCCTTTCTCATGGTAAAATGGGTCCCAGCTGATCACACTGTATGAACCATACGAGATGCTTGTTAAACATGAAGACTCCTAGGTCTCCCAGCCTAGCAGGTGTGAGGTGGGCCAAGACATCTGTATGTTCAACGAGCATCCCAGTTTAGGAAAGCTTGATCTAATAGAGAGGCTGAAATCAGGTTAACGCAGGCTGAGGCAGTCCCCTCACCTAATGGATGGGAAGGGGTGTGAGACTGGGAGGTAATTACCCAAGTTCAAAAATATGTGTCATGGAGAGAGGAAAAGAAAAATCTGGGAAGCCAGACCCTGCCTTTCACTTTTTCTTGACTTGGCCAGGGGAGAAGTCGCCTGCAGGGGTGGGCTGGGTGGGAGGCTAGTGAGTGTGCAACCTGACTGGCCCTTGGGAGGGGGAGGGACTTCCCATCCAGCAGCCACAGGTCAAAGAGCAAAGCAGTAACAGCACCGCCTGCCCTCAGGACTGGGAGTGGGCCCCGGGCCAGCCACCCCAGTAAGGGGATAGGTCTTTGCCCCTCCTACTCTAAGAATCAATGAAGCCCTGGGGACAGAGGCAACTCAGGCACTGAAATGCCGTGGGTTAGTGACACTCTCAGCCATCTCTTATGTTCAGAACAAAGTACAGGATGGGACCTGATTGGAATCTCACTGTCTAAACGTTTAACAGGAAGCAGTCAAAACATCAGTTTTGGAGTTAGGGAGGTGGGAGGCCAGACTGAAAAGTCATCATAAAAAAAAAAGGGTGTATGTGTGTGTCTCTTTATCCAAGGACCTAGGTCTAAGTCTCAACAGCCAGAGAAAAAGCTTCTGGTTTTTCCCACTCTCTAGGGCTTTGGCTGTCCTAATTTGGAGGGGGTGGGGGTGAGGGTGAGGGGGAAGAGGGGCTGAGTCCAGGCTGAGGAGGCCCCTCATCTCAGGAGTTCAGACCCCAGAGCTTCTTCACTAGACCCAAGAAACCTTCAGCACTACACCCCTGCAGGACTGCGAGTAAAGACCAAAGACCCAAACCAGTTCAACATGAATTACGCTGTCAGTGCCAGGTATTGGGGGAAGGGGCCCTGGCAGCTGTGGGGTAGTGAAAAATACCTCATAGTGGCAAAAGCAGAGTCTGAGTCCCAGCTATACTGCCAATTAGCAGCAGGAACTTGGGAATGTCACTTGAGCCTCAGATTCCTCTTCTACAAAATGGGGCCGATACCACCCAACTCACAAGGGCATTTTAAGGATTAACATCATTAAAACACTGGGAATGCATACAGTTGTCATCATTATTGCTACCAACTGCCCTGATCCTCCTCAGCCTCAGGACTGACAGTGGAGGGACCTGAGCTTCCCACCCCTTCTCCCCAGGGCCAGCCTTCCACTCCTCTCCTGGGTCAGAGAACATTCTGTAACCAGGAGGTGTTGGTGGAGGACTGGGGTATCCTCTCCGCTGGGCTCTAGGAAAGCTAAGTGATCAAGTGTGGTCATCAGGGAACAAGGTCCAAGACCAACAGGCAGGGCCAGCAGGAGGTGAGAGGGCAGGGTGGGAGCTGGTGGCATAAGCAGTAAACACCTCACACAGCAAATGGGAAGGCCTTGGGGAAGAGAGGAGAGGCAGGAGGGAGGGAAGGGAGCCAGGGCAGCCAAGTGCCCAGGGCACAAACTGCAGTCCTTCCCTGCCTGGGAGCAGAGTGGGGAGGGCCTGGAGAGCTCAGTGAGAACAAGGGCAGCTCACGGCTGCTCTACAGGGTTCAGCTGAGGGACACAGTCAGCACGCTGTGCTGGGCCTCACCCCATGCCCACACCTACCTCCCTCACCCCAAGACAACCCTGGGCCCACCCTGCACTTGCCAACAGTTGGTAGGTTCAGCCTTGACGGTGGGATGGGAGCAGGCTCCCCCATCCTCAGGCCTTAAGACTAGGAGAAGGTGAAGGGCAGGAAAAAGCAACACTGGGCTCAGGGCCTCTCTGAAGGGCTAAGGAGGATTTGGAAATTGGAACAAAAAAGGCCAAAAGGTTTTTACTCTGCACACTGCACCATGGGCCTGGGGGATGAGGGCCAGACAGGGTGCAAGGTGTCTGCAGGGGGGGTGGGCAGACAGGAGGAGCCGTGGGGTGCTGCAGTCTTGCTTCCCTATTGGAGGAGGAGTGAGGGGAGGCGAAGGCTGGGCACGCCCTCCTGGAGGGTTCCAGAGAGGCTCTAGTCCTAGTGCCCAGCTCTGACAGCTGCCCCTCCAGAGTTCACACTGGAGTCCTCAGAAGTCCTGAAACAGCACGGCCTGCCTCAAGCCTGTGTCAGGAGAGACGCGCTCGGCAGAGGGAGAAGGCCAGCGCAGGCTGACCACTGTTGCTCTGAGTTCTTCCTGGGGCTTGTGTCCTTCCTTGAGCCAAGGCAGAGAGGACCCTAGAGCTGGGAAAACCATCTTTGCCTGCCGGAGCCATGCCCCAGACTCGTTACTTTCTAGGTCAGGGGTCTCTGGCTACACCCTTGATGCAGGGATGCTGGGTTGGGTTCAAAGCTCGTCAGGGGGGCTGTGTGTGAGGGGGGATGCCTTCTGAATGCCCTCATCCTCCTCAGGGCCGGGGTCTCCCTCGAGGCCACCCAGCTCCTTCCTCTGTTTGCTGCTGCCTGCTGCCTTGGCCCTGCTGCCCTTCTTCTTGGCCTTCTTCCCTCCCAGGGCGGCCGTGTCCCCCTTCTTGCCAGACCACTGCTCTGCCAGGCAACCTGGGGGGAGGAGGGGAGTCTCTCTCAACGGAGGCGCCTCGGGAGTGGTTTGCTGGGGGAGGAGCACTGATTGGGGAGCAACTGGTATTGGTCCCTGATATCACCGTCACCCCCCTCCTCCCTCCCTGAGGCCCCCAGGCTCCTCTGGAAGCAGCAGAGTTATGTGCACACTGCTGGGCACCTGGCTTCAGTGCCTCTTACCTCACCATGTCCCGTCAAGCTCCCCGAAGGTGGAGATCCTAGGATGCCCTCTGGTTCATTTTCATTCCCTCCCTCCCCACCTGCCCTGAGGGGCAACAAACAATGACATCACCCTGCCCCGCCTTCTCCTCCCCTCAGACTCACTGGTGTCCTTGCCCTTCAGCACGTGGTTGGCGCAGAGGAATTCAGTCAGATCCTCCTCCTGGTGGTTTCTGTACCAGTCCTCGATCACCTCCTCAAACTCTTCCACCAGCACGTCGCACTAGTAAGCACAACACCTCCCATTGGCAAAGCTCAAGCACCCAGCCGCCTCCCAGATGGGCTCATCTGAGCCTCGAGACCCACTGTGAACCAGGCCAGTGCTTGTGGTTCTCATCAGGAAACTGAAGCCAGAGAAGTGAAATGACTGACCACGGTCTCCCGGCTCCTGATGGCCTTTGTCAGGTGCAGACTCAATCCCCACCCGGCCCCACTGGGCTCAACAGCTTCTGAGGGCCGAAGGGCCTATACCTGCTTCTTGAGGTCAGCCACCTCTGCGGAGGTCTCGTTCCACAGCTCGTAGGGGATGTCCATCACCACCTTGACCCCTTTATGCACCAGGTTGTGTAGAGTCTCAAAAGTCTCTGACATGCCCTGGAAGAGGCAAACAGTCATGGAGAGGGAGAGCCACCGTCTCTCCCTGCCTCCCTCCTCTCCTGGTGGTGCTGGAAGCCTGAGGACCCAACTCTGAGAAGCAATGACCCTCTAAGGCTTCTCACCCTTGATCTTACCTACCGCTCTCCCCTCTCTTAGGCCTGTCTCCCACAACCCCTACACACACACACACACACACACACACCCTGCCCTGCCTCTCCATACCTCATCATTTCAAAGAGATCTGCTGTTTGTTGTCCTCAGGCCTTACTTTTCATTTGAACTTCTACTCCTTTTCTGGGAATAGAAGTTTGTCTTGGCCCTTTCCCCTCACTGTGCCTGGGCACACTCACTTTCATATATCCAGGCCCAGTCCCTGCACCTTGTATCTTTCCTTGGTGGGAAGGGGCCACAGCCAAGGTGGGGAGGACCCTTATTCTGTTAAATCTCTCTCAGTTACCTAGGTCTTCTCCAAGAGACAACATACTATCCATTTCCTGAGTTTTTCTGGAGATGATTCATACAACTCAGGCAAATACATTCATTAAAAATATCCTCCCTCCCCCTGACCACTGCTTTTTACACAATGATACTGTATCATACACGCTATTCTGGACCTTGCCTGTTTTACTTAATAATATACCTTGGAGATAATTTCAGTTCCGTTCATAAAGAGCTACCTCATTCTTTTCTTATTTTTTACAAATGCATAATATGTGATCAATGGCTATGTCAATTTATTTCACCACTCTTCTGTTGGTGGAAAGTATTTTAAATATCTTTATATTAAAACAAACATGGACTTGTTACTGAGTATAAAACTCATACAAATTTTACAGATAATCCCTAAGACTCCTGCTGCCTGAATATATACCCTTAGGTCTCCCAAGGGTTTATGACCAATCTCCTTTGCCAGAAGGGTACTTAGGTGGAAAATGTGGGCAGCAACTGTTCTTCCAAGTGGCAGGCCCTGAAGAGACAGAGATAAAGCTTCTTTAAGAAGCTCATTCTCTCATGGAGAGAAACATTTGTATATACAGTAAATGCATTAAATGTGCCATGGGCATCCTGATGGCAGTCCACTTAGGTGCCATGTGGGCCTGGAAGAATGGGCAATCACTGCCCCCCAAATGTCTGGTGACATCTCCCCTAACCTCCCACAGCTCTGCATATCATGGACTTTGCTCAGCTCTCCCTGCTCGAATGCTTTAGGTTGTGATGGTAGCTGCCACCCTGGGGTATTTCTGTCTGTATCTGAGCCAGAGGCATGACCCTGATGGGCAGGTCCAAGCCATTATGAATGTTCCCACTGCCACTCAAATCTCAGGCCACTTAGGATGGGAGGTCAAGCGGAGAGTGAAAATGGCAATCAATAAGGAATGAGAAACTTCCAGGGCATGACCTTCAAACTACACCCATAGCAGCTGACACACTTCAATACATGAAGGCTGGGCCCCAGAAGAGCTGAAGGACAAGCACAAACCCAACCTTGGCAAACCGGTTGCTTCCGGTCCTCTCCTTGTGCAGGCTATAGTCCAGGAGCCTCTTGCAAATGGTCTCGGTGACTTCAATTAACCGTAAGTCCCTGCCAAGACAGCAACACAAGAGGAACTGAGTATCCCTCTGAGCTCCCGAGAGTTAGCAGTCTGTCCCTCTAGCCTTGCTGCACCTGCGCATCTCACCAACAGGAAGTCAGAGCTGGGAGGAAGATGGGCCCTCTGGTCTGGGGGCTCTGAAATGCTGGAACATGGACCAGAGAGACAAAATCGTAATGGATCTAAGGCAAAATAATGAAAATAAGGACTCTTTGTAAAATTAAGTGACTCAGTATTTGGATTTTTTTAATAAAGCAAAATGCATCAATTTTGATGTTAAAATAGTATTTCATTTTAAAAGGATGATCATAGCTGATGAAAGTTTCTTGTTTTTGATATTTATACCTGGCAACATAAACAGTTTGGTAATCCTATGATAGCAACACCTTAAAAAATGGCATTGGTCCTTGAAATCCAAGAGTCGGTGAATCACTGAGACAGCCCAACAGTCTTGCTTTTACAGAGGCACCTGAAGCCCAGGGAAACGAAGGGATTCACGCCACACAATTAGTAGGGGGCGGAACCCCTAGGCAAATTCTGGTGTCTGTTGGAGCTGCTTCCTTTGTGGTGGGTTTGCCTAGCTGAAAGGGAGAAGGGAACTCTGAGCCCTCGAAGCCTCCAGCAACACAGCAGGCCAGGCCAGGGAGACCCCAGTTCACTTACGATTTGGTGTATTTCACTCCGGAGGCCTTCCGATCCAGGATGCCGTAGCCTGTGTCAATCACCTCTTTGGTCTTGCCAGTCTCCTCAAAAGCTGACTTCAGCTCCACGGCAACATATTTACACACTGGGGGCGGGAGGCAGAGCACAGCCCACTGAGTGCGCGTGAGCCCCTGGTGGGAGCAGCACCCAGCAACACAAACCCAGGAGCCAACACTGAGGGCAGGGAAGGAATTACTACCACCACGAGATGGAGTTCACTGTGAGACAACTGGCTCCAAGATCCACTGCCCCATTTCCAGTCTTGGTCCTTATCCTACTGACTTCATTTCTTTTCTCCTCCATCTTTTTTACTTAAAAAATTTCAAACACACAGAAAAACAGAGTACAAAGAATAACTATGTACCTTCCACTTGTATTCAACAATTGTGAATAGTTTGCTACAATCTCTCTCCAACAAACAACATTTACATTGTTTTCGCTAAACCATTTTGGAAGTAAGATGCAGACATCATGACTTTCACCCCTAAATATGTCATCATGTGTCTCCTGAGAACAAGGACCTTCTTCCACATAACCATAAAACAATTACGACACAATAATCCCAACATTACCAAATACTAAGTCCATATTCACATTTCCTCAATTGTTCCAAAATATCTTTTATGGCTATTTATTACTTGATTTCATATGCTGTTCTACAACAGCTTTCTATTCCTATTATCCCTTTCTGAGGCCTTGTTCCCACCATTTTGCACATTTACTTTCTTATTTCCTCTAACCCTTCCTCAAACAGTTATTAAGTAACTCCTAAGTGTCAGGCACTGCCTGGGGATATAGAGATGAAAACAAGTTTCCTCACTTCAGATACTTTAATAGATCCGAAGAAGTGCAAACAAGTAATTTACTACCTCAAGAGAGCTGCCACCGCAGGTGTGAGGTGCCTGCGGCCCTAGGAAAGTGCTTAATGCTCTCTAGGGGCTTCTCTGTCCTTTTTCCCAAGCTGGCCTTAAAAGCCCTCTCCCTTTCTGTGCTACTCCCACCTGCCCTTGATTTCTTTCAGGGCCTCTGCAGGATCCAAGCTCTTCCTAAGTGACTTCAAATGTGTGTCTTCATCTCAAATGTGTGTCTCCAGCTAGACTACGAGGATCCCCAAAGTGGCATCATGTATTGGATTTCTTCTGTATCCTCCTAGTCTGTTACTCTGTATATCTTAGATACTTGATAAATCCTCCTAAGGGTGGTGAAGCAGCTTTTGGTGCCTGTGATTGGAATCCAGTCTGCAAGCTAAATGCCATCAACACTGTGATAACACTGACAGCAGGGCTTGGGAGAAAAGCAATTTACCACCAAAATAAAGACACCCCCCACAAGCTTGCTTGGAGAAATTTTATAACATATACATTAATTGAAGGCTTTGAGGACTTGGCACATGTGAAAATCCCAAAATATAAGCTGGTGATCTCAGAGTCTGAAACGAATGAAGGGCTTCTGAACTCTTTGGCTCTCCACCCAGGACCCTCTGGGGTCCCTCCCTTTTTCCATCCTGTACTCTGTTCAAGCTCATCAATTTTCTGGCTCATTTTCCCCCTTCTCCCACGCCCTCAACAAGCAGTATTCCAGGCCTGAGGGGTTGAAACATCCTTACTCCCCTATACCCATCAACCACAACTTTGCTTCCCAACTCTTCTAAACCTTATCTCCTCAAGACCCCTTCTGGGGATCCTACCCAGAATCAGACTCAGAGGAGACTCATGGCACAGATCCCAGACCCTCACGATCCACCCACTCTTTTTCTGGGCAGGTTCTCCTTCCTCTGTGCCGAGGCCTGTTCCAATCAGGCTACCCAGCCAGAAGGCAAGCTTGTGGACCAGAAATAGTCAGCATTGAATTATGAAGGTGTAATAATAATAAATAAAAATAAAAACATTAATGATTAAGAGGAGCATAAGGGTTGGAGACTGCCAAGCCATCCTGTGACTGAAAATACCTTTTAAATTAATCTCAATGATTACCTACAAAATGAGGGTGAACTAGAATGATCTCTAAGATCCTGTCAGCTATATGCCTCCTAAGGAAAAGAAATTTGAGCTTCTTAGACTACAAGAAAAATAAGAGAAATGGTAGGGGCTCTTTGGTATCAGAAATACCTTAGAAATCAAAGAGAAGGGAAAGTGTAACTCTTAAAGGGTATCAGAGGAAGACTGCAAGGAAAACATCACAACCCTCTGTCTATTTAAGAGAATGGGCGAGAATCCATACTAGGAGCCTTACCAGTGAAGTCAGCTCTTCTCTGGAGCATCTCACTTTTAATCTCTCAAATGGAAGGATTATGCATCCCAAACCACCCCATCCCCACTTCTCAGTGTTTAGGCAACATCTGGCCTGCCCTAGACTTTGATAGGATGAAACGGATTTACAGTCAACTTTCTGGGGGAACCTAGGGCTAGAGAAATGAGAAGGACAGAGCGACTGAAGATGTGAGGCAAAAACTGAGAAATGGAGGGGAGGAAGAAGGGATGCCTTTCACAGTCCTAGCTTGCGCTCACACTCTCCTGCTCTCTCAATTTCCAAGCCTCCATCCCACTTCTTTGGGACTCAACCTTTTTCCCATATTCTTAAAAATCTTCCTCCCTCAGCAAGTTCCCCCAGGCTCCATTCTTCCCTCAAAGTGATCCCTTAGGCCTCAGATTCTTCTCCCTCCCTCCACACACCCACAGGCCCTTTCAACCTCCATTCTCAGTAATTTGGTACCTCTAGCTACTAGCCCTTCTTACGCACCCTCCATTTACTCATATCAATTCCAAAAACATTTATTGAGCGCCTACCAGCACTGTTTGAATGGATATCTGAGCCAAAATCCCTGCCCTCAAGGAGCGCACAGTTTAATGGGAGAGAGAGACAATTACACAGATTAGGGTAGCATGAAGCTTGAAAGCACAAAGGAAAGTCTCAAGTTCTTCTTCCTCCAAAACAGTCATATGGAACTTTTCAGTTCCTCAAACCAGTCTTTTGCTTCTTAACCTGCATCTGCGGTTTCCTCTGAGTTGGGGCCCTCTCTTTCCACTGCTCTTCATGTGACTAATTTGTAATTACTCTTTAGGCTAATTAGAAGCTTTTCCTGAATCCTCTCTATACCCAGCCTGCGCCCACCCTCCACTTCCCCTATCACGGCATCTACCACCTTGTTTTTATCAATTTATGAGCTCCAGGAGGACTGAGTCCGCATCTCTCGTCGACCCCTGTGTCCAGGGCCCGGCACACTGGCAGGCACACAGTACGTTCAATGAATGAACACATTCGCCAACAAGAGCTCAGGACCTTCCATCCCCAAGACCCTTCCCCGCCCCGCCCTTTGAGCCCCGCCCCTCTGGCAGAAAACGCCTCATGGACCCCGCCCCCTCACCTTCGCATTTGCTGGGCAATCGAACCCAATCGGTCTCCTCGGCTCCGGCCTGGCTCGGGCCCAGATCGGGGGTCAGCAGCAGCAGCAACAGCAGCAGGTAGACGAGCAGAAGGCAGCGGGACCCGGGCCCGGGCGCGGGCTGAGGCGACGTCTCCATGGCTCAGCCGGACCCGACCCGAGCGGACCGGGCAGCTGTTCCTCCGGTGGCTCGCGCTGGACAGCCTCCACGAGCAGCTTCCGGGACTGCACACGTGCCTCGGCGTAACCACGGCAACAGCGAGCCCCTCGCCCGCCCCCCTCCTCTCACCCCCCCTAGCCCGCCCTCAAAGCCAATGAATGCCCCGCGGCCGACGTAGCCAATGGGCTTTGCCGGTGTTCGCCATCTGGCGAATGGGAGGACGAGCGTCTTTCGGCCTTGGCCAATGACAGAACTGACGGCGCCCTCAGCGACCTATGGCAACGTCTCTTCCCACCCCTTAAGGGAGGCTTGGGAGAGGCTGGAGGACTAAGCGTGGGGAGAGGAAATGGGTGTCTCGGCTTCAGTGAGAGGGGGTCGGGCGCGCCTGTCCTGGGAGATATGGGGAAAACTGTCTCCGTAGCATTCTCTGCCTTCTTTAACGTCACTTCCCTGCTGAAGTCAGTGATAAGGCAGCATGACTTACTGGGCATCTGTTTTTTAATTTTATTGTTGTTGGTATTGTTGGTATTGCCATCACTGTGGTAAGTGCTGTGGGTGAAACCAGGACGACTCGGTCTCCAGCCTTCAAACAGCTTTCTTGGGGCCTAGTCACCCTGGATTTGTCCCTCTGCTAGGCTTGCCTGTTGTTGGAAGTCCAAATTGGTTAATGGAATTGAAAATCTATCTGGCAGTTCGTAAAGTTTTCAGGCATTAATTTTCTTTCTTTCTTTTTTTTATTTTTTATATCTCTATCCCTTTTACTTGTTTATTCGTTACTTAGTTCTCTGGATTCTTAGCTCCCTGAGGAGGGACTTGGCTGCTATTGCCTTTCTCTTCCACTTCCCCAGCAACGCATGAGGAAATCCTCATTAAGACCCCAGTCTGCTGTGTCATCCAGAGGGATATATATTCTCCGGATCTTTGGGGCTGCTTAAAGCTGCCCCTGAGCTCAATGTCCTAGGGACACACAGAGACCAGAGCTGCTTCTCTGAGAAGTTGTCTGCAAATTGCATTTTTGCTCATAAAACTCTATCCCCAAGTGCCTTATGAAGTTTCCTTCTCAGAGGCTGGATATTTATGCTATTTTTAATGAAGACTTAAAAGAATTAAGGGCCAGTTCTTTGACATTAGCTTCTTGGTCAAAACAATTGTTTCGATAACAAGGCACTTTTTTGGTGGGAGGTGGGAGGGCATGCTCAGAGCTTGGCCATGGTCCAGGAGCCCTCCTGGGAAATGCCATTAAGCCAGCCACAGTGGGGATTTGGGGTAGAGTTGGGGAATTGGAGTAAGATGGGGAGCATGGGAGAAGCTGAAGGAAGTCCAGAATGGACAACAGGGCCTCTGAAAGGACATTTACTGAAGCAAGAATTAGTTTGGCAGGAGGCCTGGGCTGACAGCTGGAAAGAGACAGTGGTTGGAGAAAGTCTGACCTCCTGAAACCAGCCTCCCTGCTGTGTGTCAGTCTGTGTCAGGAAAAGAATAGGCCCTATGGTGATTGTGAACAGATTCATCCCCAGAAGCTGTGAGAACCCCTCCTTGAAGAATCCAAAAAGGGGGAGGAATCTCCTTACAAACTGGTAAGAAACCAGAAGTGGAGCAAACAGTGAGTGTTTTCATGGAACAGCAGTTGAGAGGGCACAGAGGCTCAGAAAAGCTGGGGGTGTCAGTGACACCATGTGTGAGGGGTAGTGGTGTTGGAGTATAACCCCCCATCCCCACCTTGGGGAAGCCTAGAGATACACAAGAGGGAAGGAAGACTGAGGTAGGGCCATTGGTCCGGCAGACAGTCCTGTGGTAACCAGGGGACATCTGGATTCACATGAAGGCACCCAGGGATTCTTGGAGTGATGACTGGAGAGGAATACTCGGGAATGGCTGGATTTCTTGCCAGAGCTGGGGAAGAGGGGAACACAGGTTAGACTCCACTGTGGGAGCCTTGTATTCTATTCAGTGGAGAGAACCCTCTTTAGGAAAACACACACAAACACACACACCTCTTTCGTACCTGGCTCAGAGTTGATGCTCAATGAATATTTTTCAAATGAATAATGACCATTAATTGATTAATAACATGCAAGTTTGGAATTACCATCTACACTCTTGGGCATTGGACATGATCCTGTTGCCTGGGAATCCTGGCCCTGTTTACTTCTGTTGAGTCTATACAAGGCTTCACATCAGGCCCAGCACCCCACCTTCCTGGGATCCTGGACTCCCTGCCCTGACCTCTCACAGAGGTGGGGTCATGGTGAGGAGACAGAGGGGGCCTCAGCTGATGCCTCGCTGTGGGGGAAGGAGACTGAGGTGGGACATCGTCTTCTCCAACCCCCAACCCACTCCATAGTTCCCAGGTTCTCACCCTCAGGAAGCTCTCTTCCTCAAGGGAGCCTTCCCAGATTTCTGCCTCCTCTGAATCTGCCAAATTCCCTCCTCCCAGGGCAGAAATTAATTAAAATAGTTTTCAATTGCTTATGTCATTTAAGTTCTCTTTTAATTGTTCTCAGTTATCCAAGTCCAAGTGCCTGAGTGGCTTGCCACCCTCAAGGGGTTCCCAGTCTGATGGAAGAGACATGGCCTTTTCCCTCAGAAAGCCTTCAGTATGAAAAAGGAGACAGAGCCCGCCCCCGGGAAGCTCCAGTCTCCAGGAGGAGGCAGTCACAGTCAAATGACCCGAGACTTGAAGGACTGCTGCGGTAGGGTCGTGAGTACCAGGCCCAAGCTCGATCGGTGGAGGGTTCCCCTCCTCCAGACGGGGCTCCAGGGCTGCAGCGCGGTCCCTCCATCGCTGCGGTGAAGTCCGGTGAGTGGGAGCTGCGGCCTCTCAGACGGGCGGAGGCGGCGGGAGAAACGGGCGGTGGGACCGCAGGGCCCTCGGGGGTGTGGGGAGCCCCGGGTCCCCCGGGGTGGGCGCCCCGGCTGAATCCGCCCGCGTCGCGCTCAGGCCGCGGAGGCGGCTGCAGGTCAGCAGCACGTCAAACAGCAGCAGTTTGAAGAGCAGCAGTCGCAGCGCCCCCAGCCGCAGAGCCTGACTCCGAGTCCCTGCGGGAGCAGCAGGTGAAGATCCTCGTGGCTGGACCTCAGCCCCACCCAGAGGAGAGTGTTCCCCAGAGAAGAGGGGCCTTGTCTCTGCCCTTGCCGTTCTCCCTTCCCCGTTTTGTTTCCCTCTTCCAGGGAAAGTTCTTCTTGGTGTCTAACCTCAGCTCTTACAGGTCATAATAACAAATACCTTCCTAGTCTTTTATTTTATTCCCCAACAAGCAGGGAGATGTGGGCCAGGCAGAAATTAGAATCGGATGCAGAGAAGAGCAACCAACTCAAAAGTCTCAATTTGGTCAGGACGTAGGGCTGGACAGGAAGAGGGACCTCATGACTCCCAGTCCAGTGCTCTTTCCACCACCCCAGACAGTCTCCCATTTACACAGGGCTCTATGCATGGCCCATCCATCTGGGCTGCCCACAGCCTGTTGGCTCTCACTGTGCCTCTTAACTGGGGTCCAGGGATTAGACTGGGGTCAGAGGATCCACCTCTATTTTACCCATGGCCAGACTGAGGCCCAGGATAGCCATTGCCCCAACCCAGCAAGGCAGCCTCTTCAGGGAATACCAACCAATCTTTGGTGGAGACCCCTCAGGTCAGAACTGAACACCCCACCTTCCAGGGCCCAGGGTGCTGGCCTCCAGTTCCTGAAGCCCCCTGTCCCCACGTACTCACCCCTGATAGGCTCCTGGATGCAGGTCCTGGCTGAGGAAGCTTCTCCTGCCAGCCAAGGAGAAAGGAATGAGTCCTTTGGGATGGGCTGTGCTCTGGAGGGAGCACCTCCACATCCCTAGTGCTCTGCCCGGGCCCAGCACAGAGCAGGTGTTCAGGGCATGTTGGATAAAAGGACACATGATCCAGCAGCGAGAAGCCTGAGCCCATTTCCTGCAAGTCCTCTGAAGGTTCCAGACTTCCCTCGCTCCTGGTCATGCCCTGTTCTGTGCCCCAGGGAGGCTGAGGTGCCTCAGCACTTTCAGACAAGGAATCAATTTTCTTAGCAGCTTTCTTTGGAAGGCAGGACATTTATTCAACAAACATTCCCATGTGAAAGATGACAAAACTGAGGTAATCCAGAAAGACGAAGTCAGTCACCTGGTCAACAATAACAATAGCTGACTTCAGACACGTTAACAGAACTTCCCTGTACATCTGTTTTCCCATCTGTAAAATGGGGGAAATAATATGACATACCTCATAAATATAAAGTATTTAGAATAGTGTCTGGCACAGAGTAAACACCCAATAAGTGATGGCTCTTTATTATTTTAATTATTGTTTGGTCCTCATAGGGTGAGGGGTGATATATGGGTTGATATATATACATATATATCAATCGTAGGGTAGAGGAGGCATTATCTCTTGGGTGAAGTAATGCAGCAGAGCCAAGATTTGAACCAGATATTACAGTTGCAAATCCCAGGATTCATAGTACTGAGGCCACCCTGCTCCAAGCATCGTCTGAACTGGATGCTCTGCATTTGGACCCCTTCATACCCCCGTGGCCTGGAGCCTGCCCTCCCTTCCACCACATGGTTCCAGGGTATATGAAGGGGACGGAGAATAACTGTGCCCAGGCAGCATCCCCACCTGATAGCTGTAGGGGCTGAGTGCTCCAGCCATGGTCGCCTGCCCCAGGCCCGGTGTGACAAACCAGTGGCTCCCAGGCTGCCAGCTCCTTGGAGGGTAGGGAGAGCTGAGCCAAGCTAGTCCAGGTGCCATCTGCCGCTGGGGAAGGGCCATAGGTGAAGGCATCCAGCAGGCTGCCATTGCCAGCAGAGAACCAGATGGGGCTGTCAAGGCCAGGGGGTGCAACATCAAGGACCAGACATACCACCAGTGTCTGCTGCTTCCCATCCACCAGAAATGTGATGGGTGGGGCCAGAGAGGGGAAGGGCGTGGCACTCACACCTGCAAAAAAGCACGAATGTGGGGGGTGGGGTGGGGTGGTTAGATCAGTCCATGTCCTCCCAAGCCGATATCTCATTCTAGGATAGGGTTCTGGGTTTCTATCCATTCATCTACCTAACCTTTCATCCACTCATTCATCACTCCCTCCTTGCATTTACTCATCTAACCATCCTTCTTTTCCTCCGTCTCTCAGTCTTTTCATCCATCCATCCATCCGTCCGTCCATCCTTTCTACCTTCCTTCTACATCTGTATGTCAATCCATCTGTCTATTATATTTGAGTCCCTTCCTGTGCCTGGCACTGGGGATACAATAATGAGTAAGACACTGTTCCTGCCCTCAAGAAACTCAGTCCCTTGGGAAGGACAGATGCATAAATAATACCATGTTGTGCCAACCTCAGGAGAGTGGTTACTTCTGGGGAGGAAAGGAAGAAAATAGGATCTGTAATGCAATCGAAGGGGGCTTCAAATGATTCCATAACACCTTTTTGTTTCTTTAAAAAAAAGATCTGACTCAAAAGTGGCAAAACGTTAACATTTGTTAGATCTGGGTGAAGGGTACAGAGATGTTTGTTGTATTATTCTCAGTTCTTTTCTGTAGGTCTGTATTATTTCATAATTTAAAAGACAAAAATAAAGTCATATGGGTACTGCAAATACTTGTCCTATACTTTCTAGAATAGTCCTGATTCTCCATAATCTTATTCTTTTCAGTAAAGATGAAATTTAATATAGAATGAAATGTTATTTTTGAATTTTTGGGTGTTTTTCCATGTAAATAAAATCTCAAAGGTTAAAACCTACAGACAAATTTTCAGGATGTGTCAAGTGCAACCAGGCTCAAGAAATGCTCCAGGGTGCAGAGGAGGATGCCAGACAGTCTGGTGGGAAGGTGGAGTTCAAATAACTGACCAAGGAGCATGGGCTTGGTAAGTAGGATTTGAGCTCAGGTCTGTGTGACTCCAAATCCCATGCTTGTTCATAAAGATCATCCTATCTTGAAGGATGACTAAGATTTGGCCACATGACTGACTCTCCACTTCATTTACTTAGTCTCAATTGCCCCACCAATATAATGGGGATAATAACAGCAGTCCAATAAAATTGTTCTAAAGAGTAAAGATCATCAATGTAAAATGCCCTGACATTATCATTATTTTCAACAATAAATATTAATATTAATAAGGTATTAAAAACAACAGAAGCAGAGAAGGGTAAGAGTGAGCTCCAAACCCCTCTACCTCCTGAGACTTTTCAGTTGTATTAAAAGACACTCCCCAAGTTGAGTTTAGCTGCCACTTCCTACATGCAGCCTCTCAGGATTGCTCCTGCTCACACTGGCTGCTTCCTTCCCAGAGCTCAGGCCTCCTATTATGGACTTGCCCTGCTCCACCATGGTGTGGTCTGTCTCCCTGGTGAGAGAGAGCCTGTGACATGCTGGGGACCAGCTTTAGCTCAAGGAGACGTCCTGACCTAAAGGCCAAGGATCTTCTCCCACCCACCCTTCCCATGCAAACACGCACATGCTTCTAGATGAAGCTGGAGTTTTTGCTTCAGAACATTAGCCCTTGGCTCCAGCTTTGAGTTTTGAGGGGCTGGGAGTAGAAACCCTTGGGAAGTCACTGAGGACTTGGGACTTCTTCTGAGAGCCCACTGAGATAAAGGAGAGCTTGGAGTCAACATGAGGCACCCTGAGCCCTGTCGGAGTAGCACCCTGAGGGAAGGAGGCTGTGGCAGGAAGGACAGGACAGGACCTCACGATGTTGCCAACGTCCCATCACTCCATCTCACATAACACAGCCCTGGCTACCTTGCTCCCAGCCCTCTTGGACAACCATCCAGCTGTCCTATTTCTCCAAAAGGCTCCTGCCCGCCTTACCAACACCATGGACTCCAGGGGAGCAGGACTTGGGGCCCCAGAATGAGGTAGTTGATGGGAGGGGGGATTGGAGTAAATGGGAAAGGGGATGATGGGCTTCTGGTTGGACAACCCTGGGGGGCCCCAGATTGTTCTTGTCCAGCCCCCTTGCGTGCCACTCATACTCAGGGAGGCCCAGAGTGAGAGGGTAGGCTTGGGTCAACTAATGGGAGACAGAGAGGGAGGCAGGGAGGGGGCTTACCTGTGGTCAGGGCTGGACATCCAAGGGCCAGAAGCAGTAGCAGCCAAGGCCCAGCCATGGCCCACCCAAGAGAAGGCAGGACCCAGCTGCAGACCTGAGGTGTGGGCCGGGGGAAGAGGCGCCCACAAGACTGCCTCCCAGGCCACAGCCCCAGCTGCACCTCAGCTGCTCTACCACGGAGCCGTTTCCCTGGGTTAGGAGCCCCTCCTACCCTCACCCTGGCCCCCAAACCCAATCCTTTCTCACGGGCTAGGGTACTCAGGGTGCTACTCCCACACCAAAAGCCAGATGCCCACTCTCCCTCCCATCTGGAGAACACTGCACAGTTTGCGAAGCCTTTTCCTGGTGACTGGCTCTGGGAGAGAACAACTACCATCTACAGGACACAGTGCACCAAGCAGTGTGTCAGGGGCTTGACATACAACACTTCGTTGGTTCCTCCCAACCACTCTGAGTTCTATTCACAGGTGAGGCAACTGAGGCTCAGAGGGATTGAGTGATCTGCCCAAGGACACACAGCCAGCAGATGGCAGGGCCAGGGCTTGAACTGTTTCCTGATGGCTGGGCCTTATCACAGCCAAAAAGAGGCCCAATAAACTACTCCCCATGTTGTTACAAACTCCTTTTTAAAATAAACCTTTTATAATTTTCTTTTTCAGGGACTCCATTAAATTTCAGCAATAACTCTCATTTTGACCCGGAAATTTCACATCTAGGCACATACCCTAATAAAATAAAGAGTTCAATTATTTTAAGACAAAGATTCATGCACAAAGATGTTCTTTGAAGTATGACTTTTAAAAAGCAAGAAATTGCCAACAACCTAAATGTTCAACACTTGGGTCAGGGTTAAATGTTTAAGGTTTAGTACATTTATATTAGTGGATATTATGCAGTAGCATTTTAAGTCACATTTCCAAAGAATGTTTAGTGACTTGTATAGAATAGTTTGGTTAAGAGGGTGAGTTGTGAAGCTGAATTACCTGGATTTCAATGCTGATTACATTGTTTAGTAATTGTGTTACTTTCAACAAATTACTTACTTCTCTTATCCTCAGTTCCCCATCTGTCAAATGGGGATGATAATACCCCAAGGAGAGGTCTTGTGAGAATTAAACAAGATAGGCTATGAAGAAGGCTTAGTTCTTTATATATATTAAGAAGTCATAAATGGTCTCTCTTTATGTGTGTATGTAGTTACATACTACAGAAGGTTTAAGATACAAATCTAAATAGAAAACATATACCCAGTTTTGTATAAGAAATTTTGTATAAATATTCCTGGAATAAAGCAGACCAAATGTTAATGTCTATTTCAGTATTTTAGGATTTTGGATGGTTTTTATTTGCATCTTAATAAGTTTATTTCTCAGTATGTCTGCATTGAACTGTATTATGTTAAATTTCAGAAAAATAACCATATAAAAAAATAAAACACAGATGTGCCATAGTTTATTTAGACATTTCTTTATTGTTCGATTTTGGGTTTTCTGATTTGGGCAATGAATATCTTTGTGCATAAAACCTTTTCCAGATTTATACTTATTTTCTTAAAATTATTAATTTCCCAAAATATTAGCTTAAAGGCCTCTGAATTTTAAGGCTCCCTAAGGCACATCTGTTATATTAATTTACATTCCATCACAACATATGAAAGGCCCATTTTATCGCCACCAACACTTGTTACTTCTTTAAAAAAGAAAAATCTCTAATTTAATCAGTTAAAAATGGTATCTCATTTTTCTGATTATAACAGTTTCCCATTTAATTGTTGATTTTTCTGTATTGTCAGTTTATCACCCGCTTCACTTTTGTAGTCTTAGTGTCTTTCTTACCAATTTTGTAAGAGCTTTCACATATTAAATATATCTTTAATACAATGAAAATTGTATGTTGCAATTGCTGCAGCCTTTTCCCCAGTTCAATGACTCCTTTTAATTTCACTTTTTTTAACATATAGTTTTTTGTTTTGCATGAACCACATATTCCTCATTCCTATTGGGATTTAGTTCATCCCCTTTAAGCCTACAAAATCCTCCCATCTCTAGAGAATTGATACATTCTCATACTTTTTTTGTGGTTTAATTTTTTTGCCCACATTTAACAATATATCAGGAATTAGTTTTGGTGTATGGTAGAAGATACACATCTGAGTTACATTTTTTCCCTTTCTTAAACTTTTTATTTTGAAATAATTTCAAACTTAGAGGACAGTTGCAAAAATAATACAAAACCCAGACAGAGAACTCCAACATACCCCTCCCCCCCATACCCAGGTCCATCAATTTCAATATTTTACACGTTTGCTGTATCATTCTATCTATTCATCTATCCATTTATCTATTTTCTAAACATTTGAGAGTAGGTTATACACATCATACACTTGAACACATGCTTCTATGTACTTTTCCTAAGAACAATTATGTGACCACCTTAAGTAGTTACTAAGTTCAGGAACATTAACTGTGTTAAATTTACAGTCTATATTCCATTTTTTTCATATGTCCCAACAATGTCTCTTTGAGCCTTTTCTCCTCCATTATTAGATCCAGTACAGGATCACGTATTGCGCTTAATTGTCATTGCCTCTTTAGTTGCTTTTTTAAAAATTGTGGAAATATACATACAAAATAAAATTTCCCATCTCAAGCATTCCCAAGCACACAGCCCAGTGTTGATCACATTCACCATGCTATGCTATCCTCGCCACCATATATTACCCAAACATCCCCATTCCCCAAACAGAAATCCTACACCCAGTATGCATTAACGCTTCATCCGTCCCAACCTGTACTCTACTTTCCATCTCTATGAGTTCGCCTATTCTAGCTATTTCATATAAATGGAATCATACACTGTCTTCGAATTACATTTTTTTTTTTTTTTTTTGGTCAAAACGCTAATCAATTGCCCCAAGATTATTTACTGATTAATCCTTCCTGTTCCCATTATGTGTGACTCCGCCTTTGTTACATGTTAATTTCTTTTACACGGGCGGTTTTATTTCTTCCTGGTTCCCTGACCTCTCTATTCTCGTGCCAGCCCCACCCTGATTCTGTCTGGGTGGTTATTGTAATAATCATGTTGCGCTCTAAAGACTTCCTTTGGGAACCCGCGAGGCCAGGGCAGCACTCCCGCCCCTTTTCCCCCGGGGCCCCTGCAGGGCGCGGGCGCCACGTGTTCCCAGGCACAGCCGCGCACAGGTGGGCGCAGAGCCACGGCGGGTTCCCGCCGGGAGGGGAAGGAGGCAGGCAGGTGTTCCTAACGACTCTCCCGTCCTCCAGCCTGGGGAGGTGCTGGCCCGGGCTCCGTTACCACAATACAGACGGTGGGTAAAAAACCTCTCAAGGTTTCCCGCTCCCCCTTCCATCTGCCCACTCCCAGCTCCGGGCCTAGGCGTCCCTGGCCACAGCTCTGCCTGGACGCTTTCCTTGCCTGCTCCTCACGTCGGGTCCCTCCTTCCAGCAGCCTTTGGAATCTCCTCTGGCCCCTCACTCTTGCTGGTGCTGCCCTTGCTTCCGTACGCAGGAAGCTTCCAGCTCCTCACGAGAGGACGCCCTGACGCTGGCCTTAGGCAGAGCTGATCCCTTTTACTGAGCCCCTCACTCACGATGGAACCTGCCATTTGCTGACCGACTACTATGAGCCAAGCCCAGTTCACAGACATCCCATCCTCCCAATAATCCCTTGAGGTGTTAATCATCCCTTATAAAGCAGAAAAACCAAGTTATGTCAGGGAAGGTGCTCTAGCAGACAAGTAGTGGAACTGGGAGTTCCTTTCAGAGATGTGTTGTTGGGAGAATTAATTAATATGAGTGCTCACCCGGTGCCTGGAGCATACCTAGTGGGTGCTCTGTCTACATGATCCCCCTCCCTCCCTTTTTTTCTTTTCACATGTAGAGGGAGAACACCAGGGGCTGGCTGAGATGAATCACATGGAATATGAAAAAGAAAATTAAGGAAAGGTGGCAGTACTTACTAGAGAGGATTGCTGATACTACCAAATAATTACCAATGGTAAATCTGACAAATCCAATTAGCAGATTTTAAACAGAGGAGCAAAATGGGGATCAGCATGTGTGTGTGTGTATAGTGTACTAAAATACCAAGAATTCTCTTCCAGTAATACTGACAGGACACCCATTCCATTTATCAAATAAAAATCTACAGTGTTATTTATAATAAATTAAAATCACCTAAATGTTCAATGATAAAGATATAGCCGAATAAACTATGGTGCATCAACACGATGCACTATTATGCAGGTCTTAAAATGTCCATTCATCCTTTCTTTCAATTACATTTATCCATCCCTGTATTATATGCCAGGAATTGGGCTGGAGATAAAAAGACAAAAAAGAGTTGCTCCCAGCAGTTAAGGAGGGAGATAGACAGGCTTGTAAACAGATAAAGGATGCAGAGTGTAACCCAAGCCCAGAATGAAGTGGGTAGGGGTATAGTGGGGCTCCCGGGGAGAGATGGCCATTCTTCTAGAGTGGGGGTAGGGTCCGGAAAAGTTCCTTAGAAGATGATGCTTGAGCCAATTCTTGATTCTTTTTGAAGAGCCTGAAATGACACAGAAGAATGTTTTGGTTGTTGATGTTAATAAAAAAAGATTTAAAATTGCACATGTAGTGTGATCACAGCTGTGTAAGAACCTCAAGCATGAAAAAAGAAAATGAAAGAAAACACTGGAATTTTAACATAAACAGCATCCTACTCAAAGTGTACAACTCTGACAAGTAATTCTGGCAAAACTAAAGGTTTCCAGCATTCAAGAACGAGAAATATTGAGTCCTGAAGAGCTGTGATATTTAGCAGAGGAGAAGGAACATACTTGCAGTGCTGAGAAAGACGCTGTGAGGAAAATTTCCGGTCAAGCTGAGGCAGCCTTGGATGGCCTAGATTGGAGTCATTTTCTCTCACCCAGACGGCTGTGGCCGAGACTACTTCTTGTCCCCAAATATGCAGTTTCCCCCTCTTGTTTATGAATTGGAGCCCTAATTTTTAACTGGGCATGTAGCCACTCAGGATAAGTCTACATACATCTCTAGAAGCTAAGTGTGGCCATGTGTCTAAGTTCTGGCCGAGGGTTGTAGGCAGATGTGTCACCTGTGACTTCTGGAAATGTCCATAAAGGAAGTGTGTATCCATTTGCTGTTGCTGCCTAACCAATTACCCCCAAACTCTGTAGCTTAAAACAAGAGACACGTATTATCTCATGCAGCTTCTAAGGGTCAGAAGTCTGGGAGCAGCTTAGCTAGGTGGTTCTGGCTCAGGGTTTCTCATGAGGGTGAAGCCAAGACATCGCTGGGACTGCCCTCATCTGAAGGTCTGGGAGGCTGAGGAGCTGTTTCCAAGATGGCACCCACACATGGCTGTTGAGGAGAGGCCTCACTTCCTCATCCTGTGGCCCTCTCGTGACATGTCAGCTGACTTCCTCTAGCGTAAGTGAGTAAAGAGAGAAACCAAAACAGAGATGCACTGTCCTTTTATGACCCAATCTTGGACATGAAACATTGTCATTTTTGTTGTATTCTATTCTTCGGAAGTGAGTCCCTGTCAAGAGGAGGGGGATTTAAGCTTTACCTCTTGAATGAAGATGTATCAAAGAATTTATGAACATATTTTTTAAATAATTTTTTAATTTTGGAATAATGCCTACATATATTATTTGAACTTTAAAAAAATTTTATCGTGGTAATGTATTTATAACATAATGTTTCCCATTTTAGCCACTTTCAAGTATACAATTCAGTGGTGTTGATTACATTCATAATGTTGTGCTACCATCACCACCAACCATTACCAAAACTTTTCTATTACCCCAAACAGAAACTCTGTACCCATTAAGCATTAACTTTCCATTCCCCAGGCCTGCCTCTGGTACCCTATAAATTTCTGTGTCTGTGAATGTGCATATCCTAGCTGTTTCATATAAGTGAGATCATACAATATTTGTATTTTTCTGTCTGGCTTATTTCATTCAGCAAGATGTTTTCAAGGTTAATTCATGTTGTAGCATGCATCAGAACTTCATTTCTTTTTAGGGCTGGACAATATTCCATTGTATGGGTATACCACATTTTGTTTATCCATTCATCTGTCGATGGACGCCTGGGTTGCTTCCACCTTTTGGCCATTGTGAATAATGCCACTATGAACATTAGTGTACACATATATGTCCAAGTTTATTTGGACTTTTTCTGTAAAAAAGACATGTCTCTTTCATTTATTATTTTTTTCAGTAATTTCTTTATAGCAGTATAGACTCATGTATATTTATTTTATAATTTGGGTTATAATCCAATTCTATGTTATTTATTTTGTTGCTCAAATTGTTCCTGCTTTGGCCAAGGAAGCTTGTGGCCCTTTCCTATGGGCTCATCCTTTTTTTTTTTTTAGCACTTCCTTACTTTTTGTTACTACAAGATGCTCCAGGCTCATCCTGTATTTTCCCTGCCTCAGCCCTAGAATCAGCCATTTCCTCTAAGGAGTCCTGGTTCCTTTTATTAGGGAATGGTATTTAGAAATCAAGATCTGGGTGCTGGGTATACTCACTGCTTCCAGGCCCTCTCAGTGGACCTAGAGCTAGGTAATACATGTATGTATACTATCCCATGAATACATACATATTTATAATTGTTTTTGCATATGTGTGTTTCTATAACACACACACATAAAGCTAAATACGATTCTGACTGTAATCCAATATCACAATGTCTATCCTTCCTTTCTTAATTAATTGCAACTTCCCTTTGACAGTGAGAAATCTGCCTGTTGTGGTTTATTTTGGACATATGTGGACATAAAGTATGTGGAAATATTTTAAAAGCACCACAAAGGACTCTTCTGCCTTTTTGTCCTTCCCTGCTGGCTGGAATGTGGGTGCGATGTCTGGAGCTTCAGCAGCCATAGTAGATCATAAAATAGAAACCACATGTTGAGATGGTGGAGTAATAAGATAGAAGAATCCCGGGACTTGGACATTCACAGTGCCACCACATCAACTCTGGACTGCTTAACACTGAATTTCATTTATATGAAAGAGAAATAAATTTTATATTGTCTAAGCTACTGTTATTTTGGGTTTTCTATTGTTCACAGCCAAAACTAATCCTAACTAATACCTACTATATCTTTCAGGGTCCCAGCAGGAAAATAGATGGGTAATTTGAAGAGTTTAGTAAAGTGACTGTTTATAAAGGTGTGGGCAAGGTATAGAGAAACCACCTACCACTGCCACCCCTACATCTTGGTTATCTGTGATTCTGGTGACGGTTTAAAGCATACACTGCATCCTGTAGCTCAGCACCCTCACCTGGTAAAGAGTAGTTTCCCAGCTACGCTGGAACTGAGCCTTCAACAGGCCAATCCACCATCCTATCAAGCCAGCTGCTTCTGGGTGAAGGACACATAGTGAGACCAGTGAATTCTGAGGGTGTGAATGCATTTTTCTTTGCCTGTAAACTGTGGACCCCGGTGGGACGCTGCGTGATGGGGAATGCTGGGGGATGGATAACGTATTGTGAGTCCATGAATGCCGGTGCTGACGAAGTTACTATGGGTGGGAAGGCAAAGTCACACCTGGAATATGTGTCTATCCTTGATGATAACTATAGCCCCTCCATGGTGGGAGGGGCCCAATCAAATCACTCTTCAATCAGGTGAGAATGGAGCCCGATCAGAGCCTCAGCATTGGACTCTGCTGTAAGGAGGGTGGACACTCAGCACTGGCCACAACCAGATCAGCTTTGGGGAGGGGATGACTATGTTATCGAGCCAAAGCATAGCTTCCATCCCTGCTGCCACGGCCACTGAGCAAGCCCTGGGGTGTTGGGGAAAGAGGTTGACCATTGTTCGCAGGGCTGTTATCTCGCCCACCTGGTTGCCATTGTGCCTCTGTGACTTATTGTGGGTTACTGCATCCATCTCCCTTACAACCGTGAGGCATCACCACTTGACCTTCACGCCACCAAGATACCATTATTCTCACGAGATCAGGGAATCCAGCTCCCCAATGGATACTGCAGTATCTCCCACTGTCATCTCCAACCTACAGAGGACTGTGAGGATGCTGGTGACCCTTGCCAATGCATTGCTTATTGCTTTGGTAAAAGGCGTGTTCTACAGACCTCCGTAAGATATGTGGTTAGGGGTAGCCAAGCAAATTGCACATAATAGTTCCAATCCAACATTCCCATCTCCCTGAGACTTTGGATTCTTTCCTGTACAGTATGCCAGGGAAGTTCTAGCATTTCAACTTCATTAACTGAAAGTTACCATTAAGCCCAGGCTTTAATGAGCCAACCTAGCAGACTATTACTGCCCCTCCCAGGGGCTTGAGCCAAAACATTAAATCCCAAATCCTGGGTGAGCACCCATGGCAATGAATTTGGCGAAACTGAGCCTTACATTCCATCCTCCTTGGTCTGTTTCCGTTAGAACCCATTCCCACACATAATCCTGCGGCCCTGGCCAAGGCGCACTGGCAAGGCCTGTAACTCTTTCAGTTCAAGCATTCCCCTCTCAAACATGGGCCACTTGCTGCTTCATCTGGACTCTGCTAGGATCTAACTCACGATGGGCCTGGAGCCAAGGAGGGATGGGAGAAGGTTCTGAGGCTGATTTTCTGAGAGGCAGGAGTGGTGCAAGGGGGGTTGTTTTCATAGATAAGTGAATTTCAGGTCGATTTGGAGAGTCAAAGTTCTCAGCCTCATCAATGTCTGCCCAAATGAACCCATTGCACCCCAGAGTCTCACTCCTTCCCAATCTATGCCCTTACCTTAGCATAAGTGACATGGGGTGGGGCTGGGTATTTAATTTGCATTTAGGTAGCAACTCAGCAACCCTTACAATGAGATCCATGAGTTGGTCCTCAGCCACAGCTGCCCTGTGACTACACAAGATGGGGAACTCCTTCAAGCTGCCATTTAGGCATCCTGATTTTTCACTCACATTCTCCATCAGATGTTTATAACTTTCAGTTCTCCTTTCCCCTGTATGTGTTCCTTGTGGCCATCAGAAGAAGCCAAATGAATCCATAATCTTTATAATCATTCTTGTCACCATAGGAACTAACAGCCACAGTCACTCCATCTCCCCGCCCTCCCCCTATACTTCATCCCAGCCAGTCCCAGTGAAAATTTGAGTAATGGTGATATCTTCTCATGCCCTGGATTACCTGGGCGCATTTCGCCTCTGGCAAGGAGGCTTGCCTTGTATTCCTTGGATTTATGACCAATCCAATTCCAGAATCCTGTTTTTAGAGTCAGTTTCCTGGGTCCACTCCTGGGACCAATTCCTTTATTGGTGAGTCTGGGCTGGAAACAGACGGCACACTTATATTGGGCAATTTAAGGTGAGTTTAGTAAAGGGACTATTTACAGAAGAGCAGGCAGGGTGAAGGCAAATCCCAAGGGACAGTGCAGAACTTGGGACTACTAGCAGGCCTGAAGAGGTGAGGGAGGGAGAAGTGTCAGGACCCTAGAGCCAGAGACATATTTGGAGAACACCCCACCAGGCAGCCAGTGCTGATCCCACAGGGAGGGAGCCAAGGGAATAAATACCGTGGCCTCTTTCTCCTCCCTCATTCCGCTGGGCATCCCCACTGGCCAAACACAAAAGCAAGAGGGGAAGGGAGCCTACTGTACTCAGCCTTAGATTTCAGCCTCCCGGAGACTGGGTGGACAGGGTGGAGAGAGGACCTGGAGGGGCGAAGAGAAGAGATCCAGCATAATCATCCATCTGATAAGAATATAAATAACCACCTCTGTTGAGCATCATTCATTATCCCATTAATCTGTGGGACACTCCTGTGAGGCAGACTATCATCACCTTCCTTTTTTCAAAATTTATTTTTATTTTTTTAATTCAATTTTATTGAGATATATTCACATACCATGCAGGCATACAAAGTGTACATTCAATTGTTCACAGTACCGTTATATAGTTGTGTGTTCATCACCAAAATCAATTTTTGAACATTTTCATTACCATGCACAGAAAAATAATAAGAATAAAAATTAAAGTGAAAAAGAACAATTAAAGTAAAAAAGAACACTGGGTGCCTTTTTTTTGGCCCCCATTTTTCTATTCATCTATCCATACACTGGACAAAGGGGACTGTGGTCCATATGGCTTTCCCAATCATATTGTCACCCCCTCATAAGCTACATTTTTATACAATCATATTCAAGATTCAAGGGTTCTGGGTTGTAGTTTGATAGTTTCAGGTATTTACTGCTAGCTATTCTAATTCATTAGAACCTAAAAATGGTTGTCTATATAGTGTGTAAGAGTGCCCACCAGAGTGACCTCTCGGCTCCTTTTGGAATCTCTCTGCCACTGAAGCTTATTTCATTTCCTTTCACATCCGTTTTTGGTCAAGAAGATGTTCTCCATCCCACAATGCTGGGTCTACATTCCTCCCCAGGAGTCATACTCCACATTGCCAGGGAGGTTTACTCCCCTGGGTCATCACCTACTTTTTACAGATGAAATCTGAACCACAGATAAGTCCCACAGCTTGTAAGGGCCAGAAGTGGGATTAGAACCTGGGTTCAGTCTGGCTCCAGAGTCAGGTTTGGGCCAGCACAGCAGGCTGACAGTTGACCATGAGAGCAGCCTGCATGCATGTGTGTGAATATATGTATACCCATTGTTAGATCCCAGAAGAAGAAACTAACATGTAGAAGGAGTTTCTAACTCAGGGGCCCCGCAGCTTATCTCACAGAAAACAGGTGCCCCATAGACTAAAGAATAAAGGCTGTTCAAGGCTGTTCAAGGCCGTCCCAGTGGCCCCTCAAAGGCGAGTAAGGCAAGGACAGATATGCCCATAAAATAAACAACCAAAAAGGCCTACTCTCCCTAGCTAGATAACGCAGCTGCTTTCCTAAAAAGAATATTGTCTCAGAATTCTACCAATCAGCCCAAAACTAGATAGGCACTCACCCAATCGAGGCACAGAACATCACAGCAGACACCCTACCCAATGTGGCTTCCTTTTTTCATTAAAAAATGCTGCTCTCAGATAGAGAGCGGGAGCCATTATCTTTTTCTTCTTTTCTGCTGGTTCCCACCTGCTTTCTTCCTCTAATAAATCTTAAACTTTATACTTAAACTTTGACTAGCTGCATTGTATGAATTCTTGAATGGCTCCAAACCTAACACCCATAAGATCAAATATATTTAAAAACCAGTAAAATATTTGGGCTCCTTATTTCAGTTGGCACCTAACACCGTTACTGCACCAGCTACCAGTTATTTATAGAATGAATGATTTTATATGTATATAATTATGATAATAACTCACTTTTGTGGCTTTTTCCCTGGATAGGTCATGCGTCCCTTGAGGACAGGAATCTGTATGCCAAGCATTTGGCATTGTGCAAGGCAGATGGTGAGCTGTCAATCAAGGCTTGAACTGAGTTGAATTCCATCTTTTCTCCTTGAGTTTATAATGAGTCCGTCAGCCAGTCATTTAATTAACATTTTCTGAGCACCACTGCTAGGTCTCTATAGGTGCTGGCCCAGGCAAATTGAGATACTAAATGAGTAAGACTCACAGTCTAATGAAGAGACAACATGTGGTTACAGACTGCAAGATCTCAGAAAAAAAGATCCATTAATTCTGAAGGCAGTGATGGAAGGAGTGGGCTCATTGAGGAGAAGTCTTTGAAGAATGAATTGGGTTTCAATAAATGAGGGAGGGGGAAGGGCATTTCCTTCTGAGAAAGAATTTTTAAAAAGAAAATCATGGATAAAAAATGTCTAATGAGTTATAAATGAGTTTGGGGGTGTTTGGAGTCTATCGCTAAACTTTGAGGTTGACATCGGCTTTGCCACCCCCATCTCCAGAGACTCACCACTCTCATCCCACTTCCTGCCATCTGACCCTATTTCTGTTCCCTTTCCTTTGCCTCCCAGCCTTTTGCATGCAGGTCAATGGCAGTGGACAGGGCTCAAAATGGCTGCCCATAGGGCAGGGGCCTCTGTGCCCTGTCAGGAGGGACGCAGACTGGTATACGGAGAGAGCACTGGATTAGGAGTTGGGAGATCCAGATTCCAAATGCAGGTCCATCACTCCCTTTCCTGGGCTTGGTTTACCACTCTGTATACCATTCAGTATATAAGGGAGTTGGACTCAACGCTGTTTGAGGTCCTTCCTGACAATCTCCAATTCCTAGGCTTGTCCTGCCACCCTTATGGGTTGTGCTGAGGAGAAAATGAAAGAATGTGAGAGAAGAAAAATGATGACGCTGAAAAGGATCCCCATTTGCCAAGCACACACACCCACCTCACTCCCTAATTCTGAGCAACTTTGATCCTTATTGTGCCTGGGAGGACACCCAAGGTTGGTTTTTGACTCCCTCGAGATGCTTTCATCTTTCACTTGGCTGATGAAATGCAGAGAACCAAAGCCCCCAACATAGGACACTGGGAGTGGAACTGGGGCCAAGGACATCTGAGGAAAAAAGTGAATCTCGTGGGTTAGGAAAAAATCCTTAGGGGAAGAACTGCAGGAAATTTCCCAGGGAACTAACCCAGGCCACAGAGAGAAGGATGAGTTTTTCTTTCATTCAGTGTGGTCAGTTTTCTCCAACTGACTTCTCCAGCCTGAACCCCCCAAATTCAATTTTTTATTTTGACAAACTTCAAACGTTCATCTAGATTCACTAATTCTTAATCTTGCCAATCTATTTGCTCTCTCTCTCCTCATGACACTTCACCTCTAAAGATTTCAGTATGTATCTTCCCAGAACAAGGTCATTTTACCACATAACCACAACACAATGATCACACTCAAGAAATTTAACATTGCTATAATGCCATCATCTAATATACAGATCATATTCTAATTTCCCCAAGGGTAAAATATCCCTATGGCTGATCCCCGCCCCCCATCCTAGATCCAATCCAGAATCAGTCATTGCATATACTAGCCGTCTCTCCTTTCCTCTGGTGTTAGGTGCCTACTGAAACAAGAAGCACCTCTTTTTTCCTCTTTGTCTTTTATGATATTGACATCTGTAAAGAGTTCAGGCCATTTTGCGGAATGTTGCTCACTTTGATTTGTCTGATTATTTCCTCAAGATTAGATTCAGGGTAAACATTTTTGGCAGGGAACACTACAGAAAAGATGAGTCCTCTGTGCAACACATCACAGGGCACGTGATGTCACTTTGTCCCATTAATAGTAACTACCCTGATTACTTGACTAAGGTGGTGTTCACCAGATCCCGCTAGCGTCTGATAACTTAGAAACCTGAGAATTATTGGCACATAGTAGATTCCTGAGGTTCGAGGCCCTTTGCAGCTTTGCGATCTGGAGGGCGTGACTGTTTTCTGCATGAACTTGGGATCCTAGATTCTGGCCACTCTGTTATTCATCTTTTGTGCATTCGTCCAGGCCTGTCTCAGCTGGACAAAAGCCTTCTGAGAGCATCATCAGGATTGTTTTATTTCTGTATTTCTAGCCCATGATCCTCAGCTGTACCACACCTGACCTGCCTTCACCTTCTCCCATCCCCTTTGGCAACACCAGGAATGGGGTCAGATGGCAGGAAATGGGAAGAGAGCAGTGAGGCTCTTAAGTGGTGTCACTCACTCATTCTCAGTTCTCCTCAGGCCCCAGGGAGAGCACCAAGGCTATTTTCTGTCCATTGCTGCGGAGCCAGGAATGGGTCTTGTCCCCCTGACATGTGTCTATACACGTGTCTCTGTACACGCGGATTTCTACGTGAGCATGAAAGTAGGTACGGGGCACAGTGCCTATGCATGCGTGCTAACTTGGGTCTTTTTGCCTGCGTCAGCGTGTCTGCATGCATGTTCCATTCTGTTCAAGCCTTTAATTTTTGGCCAGTCCGCCCCATCTTTTAAAAAAGCACATTCCACGTCGGGGACTCTGGGGTAGGCTAAATTGTTTTTGCGCGGAGCCAGTCTGGGTTTCCAAGAGTTTGCCCCTCCTGGAACAGCCTG
The DNA here is from genome assembly GCF_015220235.1 of Choloepus didactylus. Taxonomy (NCBI): domain Eukaryota; kingdom Metazoa; phylum Chordata; class Mammalia; order Pilosa; family Megalonychidae; genus Choloepus; species Choloepus didactylus. Next base: position 108,766,192 of record NC_051313.1, read on the forward strand.
GTATGGTCTATGACCTCCCCTTCGTTTCCTCCAATCTTGGTTGTAGCCATCCTACCCGGAAGTATTTGTTCCCCTCCACGCCCGTCAGGCTTTGCGGCCAGACATGGAGGAGTCACGCTACACGACCCTGTCAGGGCTGGCACCCACACCTGAAGAAACCGGCCGGGCCACGGTGACCCTGGCGCAGCTCTTGCAGCTGGTCCAGCAGGGCCGCGAGCTCCCGGGCGTGGAGAAGCGTCACATCGCAGTGACCCATGGCGAGCCCACGGAGTCCCAGCTCCCGCGGAGACCCAAGCCCTGGGAGGCCGCGGGCTCGGTCGAGCGTCCCGCGCCGCAGCCCTAGATCTGCGACCACAAGCTTGCCAGAACCTAAGGGATCCCGGCTTGGCGGAAGCACCTACTGCACTTTCTGAGTGGCACATAGTGGGTTCCTGAGGTTCGAGGCCCTTTACAGCTGTGCGATCTGGAGGCCGTGACTGTTTCCTGCATGAACTTGGGATCTTGGATACTAGCCAGTTATTTATTCATCGTCTGTACATTCGCCCTGGCCTGAGTCAGCTGGACTAAAGCGTTTTGATCGCATCTGGGGTGGTTTGGTTTCTGTATTTCTGGACCATGCTCTTAAGTAAAAAAAAGTTTTTTTTAAATCCGGTTAATAAAAGTTAGGTTTGATGATAAAACTTGATCCCAAAATGACTTTAAAGATATATTAAGTGGAAAAAATGCAAGATGTGGGAGTATGCATAGTCTACCAGGCTTTAAATTTATAGGTTTGTATATGCATAGATTATATTTGGAAAATTCCACAAGAAACCATCATATGGGAAGGAGGCTGCAGATTACTTAGACCTTCTAAATATTGTCCCACCTGAAGCATTTCTAAGATTTATTTAAGTTCATATTTCATTTAAATTTCCTTATTTTTAAAGTATTTTTTAATTAGAGGAGTTGTAGGTTTACAGAAAAAAAGTCATGCAGAAAACACAGAGCTGCCATATTTGTTAACACTTTGCATTAGTGTGTTATGTTTGTAGAAAGTGATGAAAGATATTATAATTGTACTATTAACTGTAGCTCCTAGTTTAATTAGGGCTCCCTGTTTGTGCTGTACTGTTCTATTTTTTATTCTAGTGGCATATATACCACCTAATATTTCTCCTTTTAATCATATTCACCACATGATGTACTAATTAAAAATTTACTTTCAAATATCCAAGTACTTTAAAAAAACCCAATGAACAAAAACCCTTGAACCAGGGCACCAGTTAGGTCAGGCAGGGGACTAAAGGCTTAGAGCAAAGAGGACAAGTTCCCACAACCTTAGTTAATTGGCCATGCGGCTCACTCCACCTACTCTTGCTCCCTAAAACTAGGTTTTGTGTTTTTGTTTTCCCTACAACATCTAGACCATACCAGGTACATACTGAATGCCATGAACAACCCATATTAGCATACACTAACCTGGAGATTTTATAATAGGTGTAGTTTTTTTTTCAGAAAATAACAGTCCCGTAACTTGTTCAGGGAATGGTATATCATGGTATATTAAACGGCAGTGCACAATTTTTATAACTTATCAAATTCTAAGTTAAAAAATGTATTTTCTTTGATCCTTCTAACAACCTGTGAGGTTGCTTGGCTAGCTGTTAGCAGTTTACAGGCAAGATAGACACAATATTCCCGTATTTAGTACAAGACAGATCTGGGACATAAATCTTTTGGCTTCCATTCTCACAAGTGCTACTTTTCATGGCTTTGTGTACATCATTTTAAAGTAATCTGATTTTGTATAAGTAACATCTACAACAAATCTATTCCTGGCAGGTTAACTTTTGAGCCAATCAGCCTAATTAACTACCTCATAACCAGGCATACTTTAAGGTATTGTTATGCCTCTAACTCACAGCTACGTTTGACAGCCCCATGAGCCAAAGTTGCAGCAAAGCAACTTTGCTTTTAAAGATCAGGGAACACATTGGTTAAGCATGTTTTCAAGTATTAATTTGGGCCTGGTAGGTCCTCATCAATGGATTAGATGGACGTTAAGGTAATTGTGTGATGGCAGCACAGGGAAGGTCCATTTAGGGGTGGACACAAGCAGGATCACATCCTATTTTCAGTTGTAATGTCCTCAGGAGCCCTGCAGTTGGTTTACATCATTACCAGCATGTTCATCATTACTAGCACAGCAGAGAGCAATACTTCTGCAGTACAGAATATGCAAGGAAAGGGCAAAGTACGAAAGAGCCCAACTAAATTAGTGCCTGGAGCTTAAAAGGTCAAACTGCTAATTTCATCCACACCCAACCAAGATCACTCCTTCATGATCCAGGTTTTATATATAGAACTGAGCATCAAGGAAACAAAATTCCATCATGAAGCGCAGAACAAACAAGTGGTGGGCATTTCCCTGTGTTACAGACAGTGCAGGGGCCTTAGCAATCCACCATGGTGTTCTTAGTACGAAACACCCAGTTGACTTGAAGGGAAAACAGGTATCTTTATAGCTGCAAGGAACCAGAGACTAGTAAGGGCAGGGCCTGGGTGACCAATTGTGATGGAGCAAGACCTCCTCACATTAGTGCATAGGTCCCTGAGGATAAGGGTCTACAGACACTCTAAAATTCAAAGCAAAATTTTGAGTGGGTTTGTTTTCCTGGGGAAGGGGTCTTTCCCTTCTCATAGATCCTCAATAGGGTCTCTAACCCAAGAATAGGTTAAAATCCTAGAGGAAAAGACTAACTCGGTTGCAGGCTAGGAGAAGGAAGCCACCAGGTACTCTTAGAGCCAGCCCGATGTGAGCTCTCAAAGTTTTCAGGGGAAGGCTGAAACATGGACTCACAGCAGAGACAACTAAGCATTCATTTTTGTGTTCTTCTAACTGTATTTTAAGTTCTTTCCAAAACAACACCCTAGGAACGAACCCCCAGGTTCATGTATGCCCTGGGCTTGGTCCACTGCTACAGAGTGTCGGAAGCCTGGTATACAGGCTTGAGTATTCACCAACATTAAACCCAGGACAGAAGATGTGACAGCAGAACTCCCTCCTCCATGGCAAATATGTGTCCTCTGTTGATTTCAGAAGAGGTAGCGGCCACGTGGAAAATGCAGTGGAACCTTCCCTTGGAACAAGGCTGTGCTATGAGGGGTCCTGCCATGCCCATCACCCACTGTCTTTTGTCTGATCCTTCCCCTTCAGTTTGTGAAGACAGAGCAGAAAATAATCTTCTTTGAAGATACTTGATAGCAACTCAGAAAACAAACATATGCCTCCAATGCAATGTGCTTTCAGAGATTCTGAGGAAGAAAAACAACTGCATTAATAAAGGCACTGCAATTTGGCACCTAAGAATAACCACAACAGTTATCAATAGAGCAATTTCAAAAGGCATATGCTGCCTTCAACAAAACAGATTTAGATATTCAAATCCTTTTCAAATTTAGTTTTTAGTATCACTCCTTCCCCATTTCCAGCTAAATGACCACCAAAATACAGAACTTATTACATCACTGGGCATTTTCCAGCCTGTAACTCTTGGGATATACACAGCCCCAAGTCCTAATCAGGAATTCACTGGTCCAAGCTCCTCTCCACCTAACGGACTTGTAAATACCTGTCTTCTGTCTCTCTTCCCAGTACCAAGATTACTTTCAAATCCTGGTAGATGCAAAAAGAACTTTGAAGTGGCAAGGTATGGCTCCATCAGAAACCAGACCCAAAGGTGATTTTCAGCACAGCCTCACCTGGGTCTAGTTCAGCTGTCGGATGAGTTGATTGATGCTTTCGCCCCGATAACCAGGTGAGCCCATCTCCTTGAAAAAGCCCACTTTATTCTTAGTAGCGTGACGGGCCACTGAGAGATGGAATGGGCACAAGAATTGGGAGATCCTGTCAAAATACTTCCCCGGGAAGGCAACTTCATGAATGAGATCTTCCAAGCAAATAACACCAAACCTCCCTAGGAAACATAAGTGCACAGTTCCTTATCTCAACATTTAACCAACATATACTGATAGCTGGACACACTGGCAGGTTTTTGGGACCCCAAGAAATATATGACCTGGATCCCACATTGAGGCCATCCAAAGAACCCTACTTCCTCCCCCAATAAGCCCTAAGCTGCTGCACTCACCCAGGTGCTCCTCAATTACTGTGTTGTCTGTCAATGGGATTATCTTATTCTTGACCTTGGCTTGTCCACGTTTCAGGATGAGTTCCCTGACAGACTTCAGATTTGGAAATCTATGTAAAACAGAATAAAGTACATCTTTAGCCAGCACCTGGCACACTGCATTACACTGGCGACTCAGTTCTGCATCCTGGCTGAGGAGAAAAGGCCACCTGTTTGCCTCACCAGGAAGGACCCTGCAATCACATTCCAGCTGGGATGTTTGGGAATAAAAGAGTGAAGAAGGGATAAAGAACCAGAGGCCCTGGCTATGTAATTAGCAGAAATTTAAAAATCACTTCAAGTTAACTAATGTCTTTTACTTTGCTTCCAAATAATTTATAGATATAAAACATGCCTTGGCTTACAGTTTAGGACTTTGGCCTTCAGTGACCCTCTACTCAAGAAGGTATAAGAATTAAACCTAAACCTTTGTTAGGTTTTAATGTTTGAGGAATACTACCAGACAGATGTACTTAGGTTTGTCTGTTCGTCTGAAACTGTGCTTTTCTTACACAAGCACTACTTCTAGCTCTGCCTAAAGGCTCCAAAAATTAATCTGTCTTCTACCCATCTTACTCAGCCTTAGGCTACAACTAAACAAGCCCTGCCATTGTACTTTTCAGATCATTCTAACCTGCCTGGGCTCCACCTCTCCTGTCTATCTAATGCTCAAAGGTTCTCATAGCCACCAACTGATTTTTGGCAACTCTGGTTACAGCAAAATGTTCCTTCAACATAGTATTATGAGCCTTGTAGAACAGTTCTCAATACCCTCATTTACAATCTAATGTGAATTCACACAGAAAACCTTACTCACCCCCACGTCACATAAGGTTCCACTGTACGCAGCATTTTTAGGGTTGTGGGGGTCATTTTCACAAATACACCACTGAAAATCTTCCTCAAGCGAAGTCTTTCAATGGTCCTCCGCACCAGTAAACCTATCCCTTTGATCCTGAAATGAACGGCATTGGAAAAGTCAGGTTTTATCTAGTTAAGGTCAGCTTCAAATTCTTGCTTTAGAAAGGCTATTTAAGTTAGCTTCTCCACACTCCTAGCCAAAGAATCCTGTACTTGACCCTAAAAGCACTTAATTCATATACATGCCTATTTGCCTTTGGTCACTCTCCATAACCAAACGAAAAGACTCTTGAAAGCAAAAATTATGTTTTGCCCACCCTTTAATTCTTAGCACAACTTGTTTTAGTGGCTTAGGGCCTACTACCTCCTCACCTCCTCTAAACTGACAGTTTGCTCCAGCCCCAGAGTCAACAAAACACCAGTTCCCTACCTTTGGATGCGTATTACAAAGGCCAAGGAATGTTCATCTGGCATTTCCAAGCCATGAGGTTTCACTTCTAGCCGTCTGAGGCGTATCCTGTCACGTTGCTGCCGCTGAGAATCAATTAAAAACGATTCCAGTCGCTTAAACCTGAGCTGTTTCCCTCGCCGCTGCTACAGAGAAAACAGACAGACCATCATCACCATTTGTGCCTCCTTTCATCTTTACGTCCACAACAGCAAATAACTACTGCGTTTACTTCCCCATCTTCTGAAAAGGTGAGAAACCCAAATAAAGGTGTAATCGAGGAAACTAAAAAATTACTGGGGAAAGACCTGACAAATACGTACTTTTCTTCGAAAACATTCAACAAATACCAGAAAACGTTTGGCACATTTAAACAATCAGTTTTCTGCCATGTATGCAAGCATACTTGGTCTTTCCAGTCACATAATATGAATGGAGGAGCAGTCTCCACTCCACTTTTTCTGTAACAAACTCTACTCCAGCATTTTGCCCACAGGTGATAGATAAATATTTGCTAAATGAGGAGGTGAACCATAAACCTGACATAATCAAATTGATGAGGGAGGGGTTGGTTAGTGGATACCATATCTCAGTTCATCACATGCTGGATAAAGCTTACCAATTACAAACTCGAATCCCGTTCTTCTTATTTCCCATCATTACCTTCTTTTCCAAAAGTGCCTGCTTTGCCTGGGTGGCTTTGAGGGCCTGATAAGCCTTCCTCTTTTTCAGGAGATTTTCTGGGACCAAAGGAATCTTTTTTCTTGGCCTGATACAGAAAACTGGCATCAGAGATATTCAGGAAACGACACTCCAATGGATTTCCAAACCCACCCAAAATACTTGGGCTGCGGGGAACATTACTGTCTTCAAATTCCTGAAAACCTGAGCCTTCCCAGAAACCTGTTTCTGACCCCAGTTTTCAAAATGGGCCCCTCACATTCACTTGCCCTCAAAACCTTAAAAGTCAAGAGCCCCTTGGTCACTGGGCCTCGTATACATCAATGGCACTTTTGCAGCCCCAGCCTTTCAAAGTCGATAGGTTAGCAGGTGAGATTCTAGTAAAATTTCGTGGAATTGGGGCGGGTGCAGGGTAAATACAGATCTGAAGTCAAGCCGGGTGAACCTAAATAGTTCTCCCCAGCCCGCGGCCTGAAAGGAAATCCTCACTTTCCGAACTAATCTGAAAACGACGGCGGCCCCCTCCGCCCACCTAATCCAGCTATTGTGGCTCCACACTGCCGCCCCCACCCTCTGGAATTTGGAGTCTTTCCTTCCCTCTTCCTACAACCCACAAGTATCCTTTTTTCTCGCTACCAATACTTAAACACTGCAGATGGCACCGGATGCTCAAGCCCCACTCCACACATCCAAAGCCCCAAACACTTACTCTTCCTCTGCCATCTTTCCGCCGTTGCAGTTACTCCTCGTGCGCACGCTCACTACTTGGGGCCAGAGAAAACGCTGTTTACTTGACCATAGAGACGTCTGTTCTAGCGCAAGTGGAGGACCCGGACAGCCGGCGCCACTGGGCAGCAGTGAACGGCTGACAGGTGGTCTTGGCGACCCTGATCCCTGTCAAAAGTTGCACAAAGTTTCCTTCGCACCCCTTCCCAGCTTTTTAGAGCCTATCTCATCTTCAGGATTCAGGCCTTTTCATTTAAACTATATTCTCATGATGCTGGCGGCTTGGCCGGAAATAACGCAACGTTTCCCATAATGCATTTGCGGCTTCCGCTCTAGCGTCGGTCCCTGTTCTTCGGGCTCCCGCTCTACTGCTCGGCTCTAGATCGGAAGACCTGCAAGTTCGGGAAAGCTTCTTGGTTCGGTAAAGAGCTAGACCAATGGCTTTGGTTCTCAGGTGTAGCTGGAGGTGTTTGTGGACTACTTAGGTTGGTAAAGAATGTAGCTCCGGTTATGTCTGCCCGCTTCCATTAGTGTAGGTCCTTGAGCAAATTATGTGCCTCGGTTTTCTCAGCCACAGAATGGGTATAATAATGGACCTACCTAATAGAGTTAAGAGGGTTACATGAGATATTCAATATAAAGCGCTTAGAACAGTGGTAGATAGCAAGCGGTCAATGTTATATTAATTATAATGGCTGGACCAAAACTAGAAATGCTTCCTTGCCATCACAGAATCTTTCCTAATATTTTTCATTGCCTGGTATGTGCTCTCCCAGTCTTCACAAAATCCTGAAAAACGGCTTAGGTCCAGTTTCCTCCTGGAAGCCTCCAGAACAACGCTTCTCCAGCATTAATGTGCCTAGGAGTCAGGGGAAGATCTTGTTAAAATGAAGATTCTGATGGGGGACGGTGGAGGGGAGAAACGTGGACGACGCGGAGTTACTCTGCATTTTTAACATGCTTCAAAGTGATGTGGATGCTGTTAGTCTAGTCAAGGATTGCGCTTTGACTAACAAGGTTATAGTCTCTTCCGTTTCTGAATTCTCTTAATATATTATTTTGACACATCTTCTTCACCATATTAGGAGGGCAGGGACCATGCCTGCCTTGCTCATCACCTATCCTAATAGTCTATAATGGAATTCTGGGTTTCTGCACTATTAACATTTTGGGTAGGATAATTCTTTGTTATGGAGGACTGTCCTGTGTATTGTAGGATGTTGAGCAGCATCTCTGGTAGCACTCTCTTCCCTGTCTCCCAGTTTTGGCAACCAAAAATGTCTTCAGGCACTGCCAAATGTCCAGCATAAGATATTTACTTATGCTAAGGGACTAGGGTGATGCCATTATTTACTGATCTTAGGGCACCACCCCAGGCTTTATCCTGTACTGTTTGGCATATTGTTTCCTTAACTAGACTGGGTACTCTCTGAGGGCAGGAAACTTGTCTTAAATGTCCGTATCTTCTACAGCACCTTTCACAGCAATGGACTTACTATCTGAGTGGTTGGTTTGGCAATTCAAGGCACCATGTTGGTATGTTCTATGAAACTAGTCCAACCAGAATGGTAATATCACACCCAGAGCTCACTACTTGAGAATAAATGACAAAAGGCAAGACAATCTTCAGGGTCAAGGCTGAGTGAGGCTTATTATCATACTCTTTCAGCAGCTCACCACTCACCATATACCTTACTTTGTAAGGAGGCAAAAAGAGAAGGGTCACAAAGTCTGAGTCATCCACTAAATAGTAAACAAGGAACAAGAATGTCATTACTTTGTAGTTTCTTCTGCCTACCGATGAAAGGTAGGTTCTGTGGTTGTGATGGTATTTGAGAAGAGTAAGAATTTCAGGGGTATTAAAATGAACAGGGCTTTGGGGGCCAGGATTCAGGAAATTGGTTGCTGGTTTTCCGATGCCAGTAGATGGTGGTAGGAGAGTATGTATTCTTAGGATCAGAGCCATTGCTCCACCGGAAGATCCAGAGATGAAAAGATAGGGCACTCATCAACCAAGAAATTGTTCACTGAATATGTGTTTACTGAACGTTGACCACGTGCTCTAGCATTGGGCAAGATACAAGAAGGTTTTTTACTGTTGTTGTTTTTCCCAAGTGAGATTGCTCAATGAGATGGCCATTTACTTTAAGGAATTTATGATTTCAAGAATCTTATTCTTTTTAGCCTGTCCTCATTGGCGTCTGTTCTTACTTCTTGGCCACTTTAGTTGTCCATTCATTAGGCAATGTTTAAATAAATTATGGAAGACTCTACAATTGTTAAAAGCAGTGAGACAGCTCTTCAAGTCCTGATAGCTCAGTGGTAGGTGTTTTTCATTTTTTGGCCTGCTGACTCCATTCCCCCTTCCTAATGGTACTCCATTGCTCTTGTGGTCTCCTCCTCATTGTGTACACACTTGGAATGAGGGATTTCAAATCTGTAGCCTTGCCCTCCCAATATATAAGCTGAAGGGGTGGGCCTCTGGAAAATCTCAACTCCTCTTACCACCCCAGTGGGAGGGGGCCTGAGACCCTAACCTTTTCTCCTGTTTTTTTTTTTTTTTTTTTTTTTTCAATCTTGAGCAAAGTGATGATGGAAGACATTTAGGTTTGGGGCAAGACTTTCAAAAACTTCCACCTACTAAAGCCTCCAGGAGTTTCCTTTTTCCTGTCTCTCTCAAGCCTTTTGGATCTTCAGCCTTCCCTTCGATCTTTATCCTCCCTAAAAATCCTCTTTCTGTCAGTTAACCAGAATCGG